>NC_050467.1:24524669-24839397 GCF_013373865.1 Monomorium pharaonis
CGAGCGGTCGAGCGGACCGTAGCGAAGCTCGTCGCGAGTCGCGACGTCTCGACTTACGTCGCGGGTCGCGCCTCACTTCGCGCCGTTCGAGAGAAGTCGACGAAGTCATGCGCGAATAGGCGCAACTTCACGGCAAACAGCACGGAACACCGATGACTGTCAAAGGCGCGACCCGCGCGACGTGGTCGGAGCAACAACGGTCAGAAAAGGAGAGGAAGCGAGAGAGACTCGCGCACGTGCGCGTCAAGGGCGGTAAATACGCGAGTACATTAATAGCGCGGCTCGTGTGCAGGGGAGGTGAGGATCGCCACGGAAGAGGCGTTGGTGGTCTCGCCAGGATTCCGGCCAGGTCGATTTTCCGGTGAATCAAGTTGAGGTTACCGACCTTCGCCGATTTCCCTTGTCGCGCCTTCTCGCGGCCTTCTCCGCGCTGTATACCTATGTAGACTTTTTTTACCTTTTCCAGAAACTATCTCATGTGATCCTATAAGACAGTATAAGATATCGGAGGATCGAGGAATCTGGTGAACCAATTAAATTTCAACGCAGACTCGGAATAATGGATATTTGTAGTTGTTACAATTGAAGAGACGGGGATTCCGTAATTCTATCGTAAAAGTATATATTCGTTTAAGTATTTTTGAGGGGAAAAAAAGACTTTTCCATATACAGAAAACAATACAACATTTCGATGATGTTGCTGCAAAGTTCCTCTGCGCTGTACGGGATCATGTCTTGCTTTTGTCGATTTAATAAATTTCAGAGAGTTTTTTTTTTACAGAAAGGTCCACATGTGTGTGTAATGAGAGCATTTCCCTGAAGCGTCGATTATCGAGCGTTAGGGACATTCTTTTCTCCAGAGAACTTGGCCGGCGAGAGGGACGCACTTTGCATTTCTTCGCGCGTATTCGATCGAGATTGCGCGTAACTTTCACGCATTCCTCAGCAACTAGCGGGCGGCGTTCGAACGCCGGCTTAAAGAAACGATCCTCGTTTCCTCACCGCAAACTCCGTTTCCCTTCGACTTAACGGAAAAAACGTTACTTGGCCCAGATTTCTTGCTCATGACCAACGTTCCATACAGCTGAAGAATAAATATTAATATGTATTAATATACAAATCTTAAAAAAGAGAAAGAAAGAGGAAGAGAATGACTTTGAGAGAGAAATCTCAGCTTTTCTCATGATTCAACCAAAGGGACGTAAAGTTATGCATCGAGAAAACAATAAAATAGAAATAGGCTATTTATGATATACATATATTAACAATAAAAGACTTTAAAGTTACAATGAGTTAATGTATGAAACTGTTGCAACTTGATCCGTGGCGTGGTGTAAATCATTTTCCAGAGATTGCGGGTGATCTAGTTGACATTAATTTAATTGGGCCAAACGACATTATGTTTCGGAAGCTTTCTATTATAGAATGTTCTTATCAAAATGTAATAGTACTAACAACAGTGCTTTTAATATTTAAAATAAGCATTAATTAACTGGCCAATTTAATACGATCCAATATTATATTTTTATAAGGGTCAGCTAGAATAACAAAATTGTAACTGCGAAATTAACAGAATGATGACAAAAGACACAAAAATCAAAACAGAATACTTTTTTGTTAGTGTGTAATATATAAAGTGTAAACAAATATTAATATAAAATAATTGCAGTTAGTTTTGTAGAAAATTTAATGCTCTTTAACTTAAAAAAGAATCTTTGTTCATTCTCCAGTTATCCTTGCAAAACCAGAGATTTACATCGCGCAATGAATCAGATTGCAATAGTTTCATATATTAAATTTCTAAACATTGAAAATAACATTTTATTGATAATATTATAGAATATAAATAGCGCAAAAAGATTTTATATTTTATTAATTCCCAGGCGTATATTAACGAATCAAAGTTTATCGCTTTGTCGTTTAAAATTTTTTGTCTCCCTTAAATAAATAATTGATGCATAACGATGTGCGTAAAGATGCTCTTCCTCAACATATCATCATCATTATTGGATCACTTCCTCTTTTTCTCTCTGTTATCAATCGAGACACATTTCGCGATATATGGGAGATATAAATTTCTATATATAAGCGTACTCCTTATCAGTATCGTGCATCCTGTTTCCTCGTTTTACAGAACGGATTAGAAGAATGTTGCAAGGCTGTGGCGAAACGACAAATCGACGGTGATGAGTTGTTGGTGAGTGAATTATTTTATTGCTACGAGGAGAGGGCTGTTACGAAACAATTTCCCGATTTTTGTCTCATCCGTCGATCCATGCCTCGATAACTTCTCTGTAGATGACCCCTGAGTCGCTCGAATGCAGACAGAGTGTCTTGAAAGATGGAGCAGCTGACTAATAGTACATTGAGCTTCTCTATATCCGTAGTTTAATCGGTTTAACAGAGAAGAATGCTTTCAAATAGATACCGACAAATATAAAGTTACATTATTAAAATTACATACAGAAAAATATCATTTTACTGCTGAGAAAAGCGATTACTTTTCTTCTTTTAACCGACAGTTATTGTTGACTAAGAACATTTCCTATTAATAATCTTAAAATATACTTGTCACAAATTTTAAAAAAGCTTACTATCACTCAAGTGTATGTACTGAAGAAAAGAATTCATAATCTTTCGAAGAATATTATAAAATATTATTGAAGAAAAGTCAAAATGCTAAGCAAATTGAATTTTTGTTCCAACTTAATGTTCTTGATTGAAATATTAAATTTACTAGTGAATTCAGAATATATGTTTTTAATAAATTTTTGGAACGAATAATTTTTACTTAAATAGAGTATGTTTCCATATGTAGTATTTATAACATTTTGATGCTGATCTCTATACAATACATGTAGTTTTTTACATGCTTTATCAATTTTTAAGAATGATTATGTTATTTCTTAAACACAGGAATCTACGTTAATCTCGATTCATAAAAGAAAATTTCTAGCTACGCGTACTATCGCATGTTTATCTTTTTAAGTGATGTGCTTTACAAAATTTATTTATGTACGACGATTCTCGACGTAAGTCCTGAGTTTTCATTTTTCTAACCCGTCGAAAAAAAAAACGTTTTCTCGTCAATTTAATGAGTTTTCGAAATCGCTGACTCGATAGAAATTAGAGAGAGAGAGAGAGAGAGAGACGCGTGCCACACGAACAAACAATTATCTATCCGCTCCCACTGATATAACGCATGAAATGCTTTTTTTCCGGTTGCGACAGCAAAATATGTTGGGACGACCGGCGACGGCGGCGCGTGCGCGCTCTTAACGGGGCCTTAATTAATTGTAATTATTCCAGCACTTGACGGATGGGAAGCTGGCTCTCTGGAAGAGTGACCTCACGCGTCCACTGATAGGGTGAGAGAATGAACCAAATCCAGCCTTATTTCTCTTATTATATGCTCTTCGCGTCGTACTATTTCTTCCTTTCCGCTTCTTCGCGGAATCATGTCTCGCGGAATCGTCTCCTCTCATAACGCGTTCTCTCTTAACGGTATCTGATTATTCAGTATGCGAACAGCTCGTCGCCATTTACATAGCATTTACACAAGCCTTTATCTAAGAAGTACAGATGTAAAGGCGTACCCGATTAGATACTTCTCAAACAGAAGACGCCGTGTATACATAATTTAATGCATGATTTCAATGTCGCTCTTTTAAAATTTTTATTTAATTTTGTAACTGGCTACCACTCTACTTTATTCCCTGAAATAATTTTCTGGTAGTAAGAAATCGCTGACTTGTACGAGACGCAAGAATGCGCTACGTGGCTAATGTTTTATAAAGACTGTTCGTCGCGAGCTATTTGCGAGGATATGTTTCGCGCGACCGGATAATTATTTGATGACTGCAGGTCGTACATATATGCATAATTCTATCGCGTGAGCGGTGTTCGATTATTTCGCTCCACATTCGCATGAATTTAACGTTTACGACTTAACGCTTCGCACTGCCTTATAATACAATTTTCTATTCTTCTTACGCACGAAAATTAAAATCGAGCGATATTAAATAAAAGTTTTGCACCACGTATTAATATTGATTAAATTTATCACAGAAAATTATGGGCATTTGTGCAAGAGCTGAATAAGTGTCCAGAAAAATATCTGCCGAACAGAATTGCTGAAGTGCAACAGAACGATGATCACTTGAGCGACAGCGGTTCCTGGGGAACCGACTTCGAGGATGAAACGACCGAGGAAACTAACTCTACTGAAGACCCACAAGAGATTGTGAGGCCAAGTGTGATCAAGAGCAAGCAGTTATCTCTGCAGAACAATAGGATATCAATTAACAGAATATCGACGCGATCACCGTCGAAGAGAATAATAAAACTGGAAAAGGAAGAGACTTACGCTAATTGCAAATCTTCTCACGATGAGGAGGAGAATATGTATGCGAATTTTCAGGAGGCAAAGCAACCGCCGCCGAAAAACATCTCAAGGCTGCATAGTGAGTTAGAGAAGACTCTGGCCGGGAAACTGAAGTTGGAGTTGGAGGAGTTGAAGCGGAGGAACGACCTGTCAAAGAAACCTGAGCTCAGGCCAAAACCAGAAGCTCTGGCATTGAGAAGAATCCCGATGACAGCTTCCGATAAGAAATCTCCGCAGAAATCTTTTCTGTACAATATGCCAAAGATTCATGAACGCATTTCCGATGAACAAGGCAAAACGCAAAGTCAGTCTTGTTAATATGTGATTTTTAAAAATATGAATTTTGATCTTTGATGATATTAATAAATATTGCATGATTTCCAGGAAGGATGAGCGTACCACCACCGCCGGAACCCAAGAAGAATAAGGATTACACATCCGTGATCAAGAAAGGAACCGACAAGGAGTTATCGAAACCACCACCGGTTATTTTAAGGAATTTTGACCTCGTAGCGAATTTGCCGGTGAAAACGGAGGAGAGCGAAGACGAGTACGAGCCGCTCGATGAGAACGTTGTCGAGCAGATGCAACAGAAGAACGAGATTTCGCGGGTCGACAGCAGGCAATCATTGCATAGTGGTCGCCAGGGATCAGTCGAAAGCGTTTACAAGCCACCTAGCGCTGCAAGTCAGGAGGAAGAGGAGGATTATGAGATTTATGAGTGTATCACAGAAGCGGTGAGTCTACGATAGAAATCCACTTTTTGGAATTGGGATTATGAGACTTTGTGAATTATTTATGATACCGTCGTGTTGTATTAGCCGGAGGACAATGACTACTTGAGCCCCATTCAAAGGACAAATGATGTGCAAGAACCACCCCCCTTACCCGCCAAACCATCGCCGCCTCCATCAAAACCACCGCCTTCGACTCTTCCCAGTAGAACCAGGTCGGAGAAACACAAAGGTAAGCGTATTTCTCACTATTGTAAAGAGAGTATGACCAAGCACGCAATTAAAAAATATTACATAGCTGTATAGGATACAGTGTATACATAGCTATGTAATATTTTTTTTAATTATAAATTTATAAAACGTGATATATAGGAATACAAATCTATATTAAATTCTAGGTAGATTATTTCTTATATCACACAGTATTTGGATCCTAACAATGATAATATTTAATAAAGAATTACAAGTAATAATTAATTTGTTTTCTTAAAAATATGTAATTTGAAAAATGTCACTCGATATTACTTATCTGATGAAAGATTAGATACGAACTATTTGCGCGAATTCGTTAATAGGACATTAGGCGAAGTAACGAGACGTTGCGAAACGTGCGTTCTAACGAGTGAGAAAAAATGCAAGGTACTGTAGCTCTGAGACGAGAGACGAGTGTAGGATCATTCTTAAAAACTTCTGAACATATGTTCGACAAATGCTTCTTATCGTTGGTTCCCATACAACCTGATGCGCATTGCCGTCGCGATATTCCGCACAGTCGCATATCGGCCGCCGGCATCGTCTCGCAAAACCAAAGTTCTTTCTTTATAATAACCGAAAAATGCAAAATAGCTTCGGTCACGGTATGTCAATGTCGTCACAATTATTCGTAAGTCGCGGTATTTTTTGTACGCGGAAGGCGCCAACCTTCGACCTCCAAATATGAATAATAAAAGACAGAGTCGGGCAGAGTCGAGGCGAAATAAATTGCCGTGGGGTTGAGGCGTGGGATACCGGTGTGAGACGTCGAGTCGATTTTGGAGACCCGTGAGAGACGGAGAGACTACATTCTGTTTTCGATTGGTATAATAACACTATACGTGAGCACGAAATTCTTCAAGAGGAAGAAACGAAGCGATAAGCGTTGCGAGGACAGCTCAGACAAGCAATGGAGTACTGTAACGAGTACTATTTCTAATCGCAATTCGTACAACGTGTGCGTGCTAAGAGCGATAAACGCGTGGAAGGATTCGATAAGAGGCCGAGCGAGTGAAACATTGGGTGATGGAATGTGTTCCTGTTTTTATCTGCGGTTGAGCAAACAGCTCCTAGGAGGCCTGGGCACGCGCCTGGCCGATGAGGTCGCCGATATGATAGTGCGGATCAAGAGAGGCCTATCAACCTGTTGTTATTCGCAACCACCTGAGCTGCCAGGTACATACAGAACGATTAAACAACGCATTGTTTGACAGCTTGCCTGCGCTTGCTCAGGCACACGTATGATTGTAATACAACGTGAGAATGTTGCGCTAATGGAACATCTGTTGACCCTTCATTGACCGAAGGTCGTCGAACCCTGGCGGATGAAAATAGATTTCGAAAATTAATTAATCTTTTGTTTTCCGCAACAATTCTTGATAATTTCTGTAATATAATTTGAATATAATTATATTGTTACATTATCTTTACAATGTAATTAATATTTGATATATATATATATCTTTATAATCTATCTTTACAATGTAATTAATATTTGATATATAATTTATGATTGTGTGAAGATAAGATTATCCAAATATATCACGATATATCGGCAGGTGAACTGACATTGTTGAAATTGATAATTTGATAAAACGCTTCCGAAATTATGTTAATAAATCTGATATATTTTATCTAGTCTAGTCTATTAAAATCTGAAAACTTATTTGATATTAAGAACGAAGCTCCAGCGATCTTTCCTTCGTGTTTATTTCAATAATTGAAATTTATTATTGATAATAATTATTGCTAGTATAATTTTTTTTAAGTAAAGTTTTGTAAAGTTTTTTAAAGATAAATTTGCAGATAAATAATTAGTTGCCTTAATAAGATAGAAAACGGCCAACTGAATGTGCCGTCTTTTTCTTGCAAAGAAGACTTTTCTTTGCGACCACTGTGTAGAATCGTTCATCCGTCCGGTCTGATTTACGGAAGATATTCTTGAACGCGCTTCGAATACGTCTAGGTCCCATGCCGAGGGACCAACGGACTACCGCTTTTCCTTTTTCGTGATGCTTTAAAAGGTTGGCACCAAAGTCAGTTTCGTTGGAATTCTTGTGACGATCGTGTCGCGTGTCGCGCGCGTTTTTCTCAAACCCAAACTCTCCAAACGATAAGGATATTAACTGTATACACTCGACGGGTGTTTAAACATACTCGCGATTCGCCGAAGTGACGCGTAATGGCGACTATAATCAGCGATACGAAGCGAAATATATCGATCAATACGGCGGTACGCCGGCAAACGAGTCTTTCAGAGTGTTTGACACAGGAGACTCTTACTCAAGCCCGACTTAATTTAGCAAGTTAGTAACGCGATCGATTTATTTTTCAATGAAAAAATTTAAAATATACATCTCGTGTATTTTACAATATGTCGTACTTATATTTTTATAAATAAAAATTTGTATCAAGTTATATATGCAGTGTTATTGAATTACTATTTCGACAACACAAGTCTAATATTATATAGTTTGTTTCAATTATTGGGAGCTGCGTATTTATTGTATGAACGTGAAAACGTATACACTGGTACATGTATTATATAAATACGCGACAATCACTGTATCAATTTACAATGTTCTCTTGTATGTTGATCTTGAGGGGTTTTTTTTACGTATTTGCAGAACGATCACCGGATAAGAAATCAGCCACGTTACCTCATGCTGGCAGCAACACTTCGTTGTCAGCCGAGAGAGCCACGCGGCCGCTACCACCACCGCCCGAAAGGCAATCCTATGTAGACAAGCCCTGGTTTCATAATATCACGAGAGAAGCAGCAACCATTCTTATTAAAGAACGTACGTCAATCATTTTTATACACAGATTACACACACACACACACACACACACACACACACACACACAGAATTTTTGAAGAGAAACGATATTATTTTCCTAAAAAATTATCAAAATTAAGACGGCGAATTATAATTTATTTATATTATAACATATGCGCAGATATCATAAAAATAGAAATCTCTTTTCTATACATTTGACCTTTTTCTGTTTATTTTATCTTATTGTAAAAGATGTGAGAGTCATGTAAAATTCATACTTTGATACTCGACAGCTATTCTAAGTAGCTATTGAATATGTAATTGTATATTTTTCAGAAGGTACTTACAGTAATCCGCAAGACGGATATTTTCTTTTGAGACCATCGACAACAAATCCCGGCAATCCGTTGGCCTTGGTTCTTTGGTACAAAGACAGGGTCTACAATGTACCGGTTAGGAAAAGAAATGATAATAGGTATACGCTTATTAAATTTCATTACTTTATTAAAATACCCTTTGTATACTCACATGATTGGAATTTAATATGTCAAATATTGTGAAAAAATTATGTTAATCTATAAATGATTGGACAAAAATTTTGGGACCAACATTTTGCATACAAATGAAATATTTTTATACTTTAATGTATTAATTAAACCTATTATTTTATTTGAAAAGAGAAGATATGAAAGATTTAGTGATAACTCGCATGCAATGCGTGTAGCGTGCTATTTTCCACTTTTTAATTTATTATACAAATATAATTTGGCATAGAAAAATATTTTATAAAATTGTTTAGATACGCGTTGGGCACCCTGAAAGTGAACGAGCGATCATTTTCGACGGTTGAAGAGATCGTGTCGTTTTATGTGAAGGAGGAATTGATGCTCTACAGCGGCGGTGTACCGACCGGAAGTACGAGATTGACTGATACTCCACCAAAGTGATTTTAGTCTGCTACGTCCGATTCCACTTTAGGCGGGAAGAGGAAAGATCTTTGATAATTTTGCTATATATAAGAGTTATACGCGACATGTATAAACACTGCCGAGCAAACACTTTTATTAAACATTGCACGACAGTATGAAAAATACAATTAATAGGCTGTCAATTTACAATTGATACGCAAATTAATCTTGTAATTACATCGCACAAGACATTCTTCGTTATTTTAGTATTATTCCAATGACAAGTTCTGATTCAATTTCTTTACCTAAGATTCATTACGCGTGCCTTCGATAAAGTGACATAAGTAAGCTCGATTATTGAGCCATGGATCTCTATTGCGATATATACACACACATATATATATATATTTTTTTTTAATATATATTTCAATCTCTTACTAACTGGATATATTTATGATCGATAAAAAGAAGTAGTTTTGTAAGGTAAATTTTGTGAGTGCTTCGTCAAGCGAGAAAATAATATTGTATCGTTACTTTTTTATCAGTATTGTTATATTTTCGTCCACGTATCGACCACTTGTTTGATCTGCGGCGACTCCGTGATTGATCACTCGCATGCACACGAGCTGTAGTTCAACTTTTCGGGAGGAGTCAATATGATGAGCCAATACGTGTATACAAGGAGTTTATTAAATCTTTTTTAGGAAAACTCTGTGCACAGAGATTTCTCTTATGCGTACGCGAGACGAACGCGCATCCATGAATGAAACGGCGCAATATTAACGGTCTTATATCGCTTCCTCGCGACTGTTTACGTTTTCCCTTGTCTCTCGTCCTCTTCCTCGCCCCCATCAGTCACGCAACTACGCGATCCAATTTTGTAAACGTGAATCATAACGCAGTCTCGCGCACACACGTCTGCATCGCTCGACTGTATCACGTCCGCCAACGGGAATGCGAACGATAACGATAACGCCAGCGAGCGAGCCACTGGACGACGTATTGATAAATGATTTCAAAAGTCGTGGCCGTCGCCGTACGGCGCCGTAGTGGAATTTCTTCGGTGGGCGAATTCGATTCCCATTTGATCGCGCAGCCGGGAACTGAAAGACGATCGACCGTCATAGATTCGCGTAATGTACATGTTATCTCTCCTCGTATCGTCTATTGCGTACGTGTCCGTGAACTTTGAGCTAATCTAATTGATGTAAGTAGAATCGTAATATCGTTCGCGTTAACTTGAGTTTCATGAGATGATATATCTGACTGTAGATATATCGACCACTTGTGGACTCGGTGATCTTGAAGGAGGGGAACGCGCCTGCGACCGAACAAATAGGATATCAAGGTATTAATTTTTTTTTATTAATATTTTTATTAAATATTTCTGACGTAACATAATAACAGAATTATGTTTACGTGCCGATGCGACGTTCAAGTTAAATGTTATCTAACGGTAATCTTTCCTCGATAACGTCAACGGGGCGTATTGTTGATATTGCAGCTGTTTGTTTGCTACGCACGGGATTCCTCACAGGTTTGATTTTAATTAATTTTAATTATAAACATTTACAAAATGTCATTCCTGAAAAATCCACTCGAAAATTGATGGCTGAGATACCGCGGTTTTATCTATGTAGTTTCATGAGGAAATTAATCTTTCTTTTCGGAAGACGGGTTTAAAAGTACGCGCGAGAATGGCTCGCGATCACGTGAACAAGGCCTAGTTACATTTCAGGGACGCTTCGTCGCACTGTTGTGGTACCCAGGACCAGTGATGCCTCGTGTGTGAGGGATGCAGCCGCTTGGGGAGGGCGGGGAGAGGACGAGAGAGAGAGAGAGAGAGGAAAGGGTAGAAAGAGAGAGGGATGGCGGCATGAACGATTGAACGGATCGTACGACGAATTTGTGCGCACTGTCTCGTTAACTGTTGATAAGTGGAGCTGTCAATTGATCGCCTCATTCGGCACTGTCACTTAAGGAGCTTTTGTAGGCGCGGATTCGAGTGGGGCGTTAGACGAAGAGGAGGAGGAGGAAGAAGAAGAGGAGGAAGATGTTGTGTCGTGATCGGTAAATAGCCTCGACCTGGCCTCCGGGCGGGCTCCGATAAACAATGTTGACGTGAGTCAACGGCGCTCCGTGAGCGAGAGGACGAGGCGTGGGAGAAAAAGAGAGAGAGAGAAGCGCGAGACCGGGGACAATGTTGGTGCCTGCGCGGGTAAGATAAGAACGTGCTAATCGTGGAGAACGCCGCCCCAGGAGGAGCAATGGACGATGAACAGCCGGCGAGGGAGGCCAACAAGATCTGCGGAGTCTGCGGCGACCGGGCGCTCGGCTACAACTTCAACGCCGTCTCCTGCGAGAGCTGCAAGGCCTTCTTCAGGAGGAACGCGTTAAAGAACAAGGTGAACTTTACTTTCATTCTTCAACTCGAGGCATCTTTACCTGGGAAAGTCAGAGAGGATTTCAATTTCATGATGTTCAGAGAATCTTGAATTCAAAATCAAATTCTTCGAGTTCCTGAAATTTGCAGCATAATCGTCTGCTTGCAGTTGCTTTGAAAAGAAATCAATTTCATCCTTTTGTGGTAATCTTAATGTCAAAAAGAATGTTTTTCCTGGCTTTTTGGGGCTTTTTTGGCTTTTAAAATAATTATCTATAAATTGGGTTATTTCTTGATTACTTAATTATACATGTGACTCACATATTCAATCTAATGCTTCATGAACTTCAAGTTCATGAAACATCAGATTATGAATGAGTCATATATAATAATATACAATATATAATTAAAAAGATATTAAAAATGGTATCACTGCTGTTATTAAGGGCATCAAATATTTTGGATTGTTTCTGAAGAATTTGAAAATATATCATAAAAAATTTGATTTAAATTTAATTTATTCAAGTATAAAAAAGTATTAAATTATTATTAAATCAAAAAATTTTTTGATCTTCACATCTACAATTGATAATTCCATGTTTTAATCTTATTATAAAGAGAAACTTTGTATATTTATGGCTAATCCAAATTGAAAATGATTCACGTTTTATGTCTATCTGTGTACACAATTTTTTCATGGGATGATAAAAATACATCGACATATCTCGTTTGACCTCCAAAAGATTAATAACGGATGTGTATATAGAAGATGCAGTGATTAATTTCCAAAGCAACAGATTTGCACACAAATTTATTTTAACAGTAGGCTTAAAAGCATTGGATAAGATTTAATTATTTTCAAATATTAATGCATTTCTATATTTAAAAGTTTCCATTTAACAGATTAATGGAAAATTATAATGATTTATTTATGAAATTGAAAATGGATGGATAAAGATATCAATAATTTTATTTTTGTTGTAATCAATATCAATAATTTTAATTTTGTTATTTAATTTTATTTTTTGAGTTTATTAATAAAATAACATAGTTTTACATTACATCAAAGAAAAACATGTTCTCATTACAGGACTTTAAATGCCCCTTCACGGAAAACTGTACCATCACAACCATAACCAGACGATTTTGTCAAAAATGCCGCCTGGACAAGTGCTTCAGTATTGGCATGCGCAAGGAGTACATCATGTCTGAGGAGGACAAGGTCCTAAAGCGCAAGAAGATTGAGAAGAACCGCGCGAAGAAACGATCTCAGTCCGATAGTAATGGCAAAACGTCGAAAATTAAGAAGGACTGTGTAAACGACTGTACGTTCGAGGACACGTCGATGTCGGTTAATTCGGTCGCGTCGACGATGTCGACGGAAACGTATTTTTGGGAGTCTGACAAAAAGTACACGGATCTAGATAGCAGCAGTAATAACAGGCAAAACGTCGTCGAGAGTATGAGCCCGGTAACGGCGGCGAGCGTGCCGAGTCCCTCGAGTCCACCGGAGAACACGAATATCGCCGAAACGAAGACGTTGGACATGCTAAAGGAGTCCGCTCACGGTTCGAGATCTAATCTCGCGAGGTACGGACAGCTTGTTTGGCATACAGAAAACGACGAAGAAATGAAATTAATTAGAGATTATCTGTTTACAGCCGCGCGAGATTCACCGATCTTAACGTTGCGCTTCAGAGTATAGGACCGGACAAGAGCTCTTCTCCAAGCGCGGGAAAATACGAGCAGAATTCGTTGCAATTTAGTTCAGAGTTTGTAGACGTCAATCATGAATCATCGAACTACGGGTCCACATTCGAGGAAAATACGCCTAATTACTCCAAATTCGACCAAACTTCTGAACAAAATTCCTCTATGTACATTGATCCTCTATGCACAACGCACAGCGGAACGAGTCAGTCCAATGATTTAAATTCGCCATCGCACGTGCAACTCGCGAAAGAGGAGACGTCGATATGCCAGAAGCCGAAGGAAACGTGTTCGAGCGGTAACAATTTGGTCGCAAAGTTCAAGCAAGATCCTGGCTTGTTGACAAAATTCGTCAATAATCCAAATTTAGTCGCGAAGATATTTCAAGATCAGAAGGTAATAATGAAGATTATAACTGATCCCGATATGGCCACGTGTCTAGCGGCAGATCCGTGTATCACGCAATTCTTGGAGGAACACGACACAATCGATACGACAATCGCCAGGCGTGACCGTGATGCCAAAACGAAGGTCCAGTCGAAAGACGTTCCAGAGAGTAGTAATGGCAGCTCAGGTGATTCCAGGTATGGGCCTGTGAAGTCTAAAGGGAGTCATATAGAAAATCCGATTCTGACTGACCTGATTACGAACCGTAACGCGGAGGAGTGCAAAAATCAAAATTTGGAATCTAGCACAAATACGGATTGGAATAAAAATACAGCCGACGTTACTAAAGATGTTCTCCAGGATGTTCAAAGGTAAATCGTAATATGTATTGAATGTTGTAATATATATTTTAATTACTCGCCACGAAACTCATTATTTAAATTGAATATTTCTTTTAGAATACCAATTGCCGCTAATTCTATAGAATCTATCTTGTGTGAAGCCATCAAGTTAGAATATTCAGCATTTTCTAGTTTTGGTGGTAATCAAAGTAGCAGGGAATTGAATGATGCTGAGAGAGCGAAATTGAACGAGCTGATAGTTGCTAATAAAGCGTTATTAGCTCCGTTGGACGATGACATAACAAATTTGGTTGGCGAGGAGTGCAAATTCAAGGTAACGCATTTAAAATTCTAAAGTCTCGTATACGCCCAATTTAGCCATAAGATGGATAGTATGGGCAGTCACAAAATGTATTTATTTGTAGAATAATTTTGGACAATCTGATCCAATGTTGTTGGATGTTATAAATTTGACGGCTATAGCGATTAGACGCTTGATAAAGATGTCCAAGAAAATAAACGCCTTTAAGAATATGTGTCAGGAGGATCAATTGGCTCTGTTAAAAGGCGGTTGCACGGAAATGATGATCTTAAGATCAGCCATTAATTATGATCCAGATAAAGACATGTGGAAAATACCCCATAGCCAAGAGAGCATGTCGAATATTAAAGTTGACGTCTTAAAAGAAGCGAAAGGAAACTTGTATGCGGAGCACGCGAGATTCGTCAGAACATTCGATCCCCGATGGCGGGATGAAAACATCATTTTGATTTTAAGTGCGATCGCCTTATTTACGCCTGATAGACCGAGAGTTGTGCATGGGGATGTTATTAAATTGGAGCAGGTAAATCATATTAAACATTTTTTAAGTAATATATTATTTGAATCCATTTTTATATATTAAAATATATATAATTTTAAGTGATTTACATAAAGTTAAAACAATATGGAGCAATATGAAAGTTAGTAATCATTTATAAATTTTTTGGCAAATTTTTTTTGTACCTGTAAAATATTTGGAGAATTTGTTAGATTATATTTTTTTATCGATTTATTCTCTGTTCTAGAATTCCTACTATTATCTCCTCAGACGATATCTAGAGAGTGTTTATCCTGGTTGCGAAGCTAAGTCTACATTCCTCAAATTAATACAAAAGATTTCTGAACTCCATAAACTGAACGATGAAGTTGTGGGAGTTTATTTGAATGTTAATCCATCCAGTGTAGAACCGCTACTTATAGAAATATTCGATTTAAAGCACTGATTACTAGCTTGTAAAGTCAAGAGTTTCTACTTTATGTGTATAATGGGGAAATTGAACTATGCATTCGAGTGTATTCGAGTACTGCACTCGTGCCACAATGTATTTTTAAGGTTAATCTTCCTTAAGGAAATCGCGCGATGGCTATCGCCGATCCGGATATTTATGTGAAAATGTGATTATTATAAGTAAAACTTCAACTACATTGCCTCCTTGTATAAACGATATCGTGTAGCAATACATTTTTTAATATCTTCACGTGGAATGAAGACCATGTGTAAAATATCGAAATACGTTTAACGTAAAAACTGAAACGCGAGCCATACATAAAAGTTGCTAGAAATTAAGAACATAGATATTGATACAAATCAATGTCTGTGGTAGTTTAATAACTCTCATCACAAGCGAAACGGTGAGCTATTTACGCGTCGATTCGAGTAAAGTTGATCAAACTGGATTACTAATACGGTAAGAGCGCCATAATTATCAATAAAGATATTTCGTTTTGTAGCAAGCACATTATATCATTAAGTATTTCGTGGAGTATCTTTTGAACTCTATATCACATTCTCATTGCGTACTGAGAATAAATATACGCATACAACGACAGCATAATAATTCCTAAGTGGCTGTTTTGATCACGTTTTCTGTTGAGAAATAATTAAATATGTAATTATATATATTTTTTTAAATATGTGAATCGTTAAATTTTAAGCAAATGATTGTTATTTAATGTCACAAGGCCTGTGCTCATATATTCTATATATATATATATATAGTAAAATTATACAAAATAAGTGTATTGTAAGTATATTTTACAATTTCGTAAGCATGTTTCTAAACACTTATGAAATCTTAAAACATACTTCTAATTCATTGTAATTGTGTCGTTAAAAATTTGTTTAAAAAAAATGAGTTTTCAATGCAAACTCAAATTATGGTAGTTTAGTCAGAGTCTATATGTAAATAAGAGAGAGGGATATTATACTTATATATGTATGTTGTTGCAATGTACACAAGATAAATTGTGATATACTCTGATATAAATATATTTTTCAAAAAAGGCTGCCACGTAATTTTACACCGGTGATAAGCTTCTTAACACGTAAATGAAACTTTTTTTGTATTCATACTCAATGTAGTAATGATCAATTGTTATATCACTTACCAAATTCATCCCTTATCATCTGCGTTCGTTTGTTGGAAGTTGGCCGAAAAGGTACATAACGAGGATTACTATCGCACCGACACAACCCGCGAAGAATATCAAACCGAGGAGAGATACAAGCACATACAATACGATTTTAATGAATAGTAAGAGAATCCATGATATAAAGCTCCAAGCCGTATCCCAGATGGCTTTCAGTCCCATTCTTTTATCGTGTGAAATTTGGTGCATATAGAGGAAACAAAATCCATATCTCGATTACGATCGAAGAAAATATTGTTTAGTTCTTTGTTACCCTGTATATATTTTTCAAGTTTATGAAATACATTAAGATATGTCATTTTTCAACAACGCAACAAAATTTATATTGCTTTTGGTTTCTTAAAAAATTTATATACATGTTAAATCGATATTTACAATCTGTAATTTTTACAAAAGCGATTCTTTCATTTTTCACAAATCTGTGTGCCTTATCAATCGTATATTTAGACTTGCTAAATCTGCACTTCATAATCGCTCCAATCAGGAACTTAAATCTTTCCTATTATTAATTGTGCGAGATAATCCGTTTGTTACTTTTTGCAATATATTTGCAGGTAAAATATTTCAATGGTTAAAAAAGCGCTAGTATAATTTTCAAAACTTATTTATTTATGTCTTATCATGTACTTTCTCCATTTCCGTGAACGTAAGCATTGTTGCAATCGGATGTTTGATTTTTTAATTCTATCGAATGTTCTGTTTTTCGCATTTCTGGATAATGATCGCGCTTATAATGAAAAAAGATTTCGACGTTGCTGTCATATGGCTTGGCAAATGGACAATTAATCTTTTCCGCGGCCAGATAACAGGCGCCTAATGCCGACGTTGTCGTTAAATGCAGTAGACTCAACTCGTCCACGAGACGCTTGTTGTGAATCTCATTCATGAAACCGTTTTTCATGTATTTCCACGATTTCCATACAGATCCGACGCAGATCACCTTTAAGCCACCGTGAGCCAGTTTGAGATCCTGAAAAAAATCACAATTTAAGCAAAAACGTTGGCAGATTTTACAATAAATTTTTTTTTTTCGTTATAAGGTTTTATTTGTGTTCATATAAGTTAGATCATTTCATTTCGTTTATAGCTGAGATACTGACGTTATGGGCCTTCTTTGAAACGGCGTTAACATGCTTTGCCAGAACTTGTCCAGCTTCCTCAAAGAGCTTCAGACACAGCGGGTCGTCCTTTTCGCACCCGATTGCGATTTCTTTGGTGAACTCGCCAATAGTGCTTTTGTCAAAGTTCGCATATAGATACGGTAATATACTGTTTCTATCATTCACATTAAAATAACTTCTCATTGCTGGCCATACGTAGCTTATTGGTTCTGGTGCTTCCACTAAACCGTCAATATCGTCGAATACATATTTACAAGCGCGGTGGGCGATCCAGTAAGCTTGAAATAATTAACAGAAAAAAATAATTATAGCTCGTGTCAAAAATTGTAGATTAAATGTAGATTATCGAAGGAATTCGAGTTTAGATCATTGTTGTCAGGGGAATAGAATATTATTTATGAATTTCATTTTATTTACAAGAAAAAATTAAGTTTAAGAATTCTAAATTTGTTCTATTATTTAGGGTCGGTTGTTCCAACTTCTTGGTAAACTTACCTATCAGATAAATATATGTTTGTCTTTATTTATTTAAGAAAAGAAATGAAGATAGACATATGCTTATGTGGTAGGTAAGTTCACCAAGAAGTTGGAACAACTGGCCCTTAATCCGTTATCTATTTGTATCTATCCTAAATCTAATAACGCAGAATTTAATTTTAAACTTAATTTTCAAATTAACATTGTGTTCTTTCACAATAAACAATATGTACCCCCTCCTTCGTCGCCCATCATGTGTCCCCATCCTCCGCAACCGTGAGTCTTTCCATCCGGATTGAGCAGTAAAGCATTGCTGCCAGTTCCAGCAATCAACACAATTCCACCGGTTTCCAAGCCAGTCCTAATGCTGCCAAGAGTATCGGAGCCGATTACGTAGTCCTTGGCAGATTGTGGATATGTTTTCAACAAAGTTTCCACAAGTTTACGATTGGTGGTTTCCTCCTCGCAACCGCTTAAAGTAAGTCCCTGTCAAAGAAAAAAATCGCTGAGCGAATTTTCTCTTCCGAAGATTAAAATTAATTTTAAAGATTCTAAATTTGAAATCGCAGATTTAAATACCTTTATTTCAATATCATTAACGTAGCGCTTAGATGTGTTTAATATATTTGTTATTATAATTATTGTAAGTGCGTGTAAATAATTATCAGAGAGCATTGTATAAGTTAATTTTTTTTAGCTGAATTAAGTTAAAATTAATGTAAAATAATTCAATTAAACATTCAAAGTTGAACAAAAAATTAATTTAGTTAAATGTTGCGTTAAGCTAAATTAATTTAAATTAAAGAGTAATTAGATAAACAAAATACTTGATTTTTACTTACTACGCAATCTAAAGGAATGGTTTCCGGTATATCTAGATTTTGTTTACCCTTCTCGATCATCGCGCTGAGTCTCGCGGCTGCCTCATCTATTCCGATTACCTAGAAATAAATCTGTACACTCCTTTGTTTGAGATAACTTTCCAATGACTAAAACATTTCTATAATTATTGGAATCGTTGATTTTGAAAGTGCTGTGGATTTGATTTAAAAAAACTCATTCGTAAATGAAAAATTATGTCAATTTTCCTTGACATTCGCACAGCACTTTAAAGATAATCTATTTGTATATCTTTTTTTAGTCACCCAATGATTTGTATGCGGTCCTTTAACTTCAGTTAGCCTCGCACCTTTGCCGTCAAGTATTACAAGTGTGGAGTGTGTAGCGCCTCTGAAAATTAATTAATTGATAATTAATGAGCGTAGTGTTGATCGATTACATGCAATAAATATTTCTTGTTTTTATTCTTTTAATACTGTGTATCTGAATTTTTCTCTTTTTTTCAGATTATTCTGTATATGTAGACTCCGTAACCTGTTACATAATCAATAATGGTTTATTCAATAACTCGATTATTTTCTTAACAAACGAAGATACACATCGACATAGCCACTCAGCGAGAGATATACATGACTCGGCTTAATGAACCCTGATTGCTGTTATCAATGCGAGAAATGTCTCTCTTTTTTCTTTTTCACAACTACAAAACTGATTCAATATCCGGAATAAACAAATTATTAAATGTTATAACATATAAAACTAAAAGATAAATTAAAATATCTATGTCTCGAGAAAGAGAGAAAAAATGACATATGTGATCGTTCATTTTTATTCAAAATCATTAAATTAAAGCCACTTTAGATTCAGAAATATTATCGCGCGATGTAGAGAGATATACAATGTACTTCATGTTTTTTTTTTAATTTTGATTCATATACAGTTGATTAATTTCGCTTCTTTTTTACAATTTGTAGACTGTCAACTATAACGTATCATGAAACATTTATTGCATCTCATTTACTATTAAAAACCCGAAAAATTTTGCTTATCTGCGCAATAACAATTCTGTGAGTTATAGCACTGTCATATTTGCATTCTTCTTTCAAAGTTCCTCTTGATAAAGGTAAAAATAGCTGCTTTAAATAAGCGTAATTATGCCATGATAAGATAAATAGTACAGTAGAGAGCGCTACGAATTACTATGAAGAATATTACGAAAAGACGTTGCGAAGGAAATATCTGAAATGCACATACAAATTATTGATCGGCAACGATCTTGGGATTAAAAGCGGTATCAATCATGCCATTTAGATTTCAATAGATAAAATCGCAAATGGAACGAAAGTGAGATATATAATTTACAACATCGCTATTACATCCAAGTTTTCCGGATTGATTTTTAAACGACGTGTGATAGAGTATGACATTATATCCAAGATTTCCCACGTAGGAGGTGATCACATTATTCTATTCTCTTTATATGACAATAGATAAATTTTAATTGTCTCGAAAGATGTTTATTTGACGGAATTTCACTTTGTTACAGGAGCGTGCACAAGAAGATTTAATTAATTAAATAGGTGATGAGTGAGAGAAGAAAAAACTCACCCCTCTACACCGCCAATCCTAATATCTTCGGAGTATTGTGGCTTGATTTGCGTGGATATCGCAGCTTCCTGCACCACGTCTGCGGGCATCATCATCTTCGTCTGCTCCCTCAGGTCCCTGCGCAACTGATGCTCATCTACGATCTTCTTTTCCTGCTTCTTCGCCTTCTTGCCTTTTTTCTTTCCTAACATTTTTCAAAATTACTTGTTCAGATTTTTGCGGCAAATTTCGAAGGTTGATGCAGACGTCTCACGAGGAAGATTTGGCAGGATCTGAATATGACGGGATAGCAGTGGGATAGCATTGCGGGATGAAATTTATTTATCAGCAAAATAATTTAAGCAATTAATAAGTTAATCGAATAACGAGAGGAAACGGCATTCTAAGTAACGTTATTTCCCAGAAAACAAAATATTTATAAAATATTTTTAAAACATTTACAAGAAAGATATAAAAATTTTTGTAAATACTTATGAAAAATGTTTTATACTGTCTGGGTTATGATATAATAAATTTGAACTTTTAACAGCTTTCTAACATTTAAATTTCTTACAGAAATTTGGAAACGTGACAATGGAAATGATTATGTACAATGTTTTACCAAATATAGCAAAATATTAATTCTCAATTATAACTTCACAGTTATATATAGTTATTATCGTTTTTATCATTAATGTTATAATCAAATTTAATCGCCGAAGTCATTGGATTGATAAAATATTGTTATTCGAACGGATATCATACTTCCCGCTGTAGATCAGATAGTCTTTTTATGATCAATTTACGATCGCAGTATGTTTTTTTTACTTAACGACAAATTTCCGGTATACGAGAACGAGGAAGAACACAAAAGCTGAAACGACACTAATCATCAGCACATAATACGCACATAGTTTTACGTTAAGATCGAACGCTCTTGCATACGAACAAGTGTGAAGATTTGCTCACATAAAGTCGTGGTCCCTTTATGCTAAAAAGCGCTTTATCTTTACGGAGCATATATCGGGAGATAAAGATACGTGTATAGTCATTCGGAAATAGATTGCTGAAATAGCGAAATGAACACTGTCGCCTCTAGACAAGAGGGAGGGAATATGTGCCTCACACATCTTCACTTTCCGAGAAGCGATATACTTATTGTTAACCCCTTACGCTCTTCCGCTCCGCAATTGCGGATGGAGTTGATTATATTCAGCATGCTATTGAACGACGAGTGGCAAATTGTGCAGTGCCGTTTTATTGAATTGATAGCTCGTTTCTTGTCTCTGTTCTTTTTCGCGCGGAAACCGCGAATGCCTGCGTTCCGACAGGCGCACTTCACCTATCCGCACACGTGGCGACTAATCCCGACAAGTTGTCAAACTAGCAAAGTAAACACGAGATCATTGTGATAAAAGAAATATATAAAAAATATTGTAATTTAAAAGAGGTAAAAAAAACCTTCCTAAATTTTTAATTTTACTTTATGTAATTCTTATTTCTAAAAGTTGCTTATAAGAAAAAAAAGTAATTATAGACATAAATTACATATAGAAGAGGTATACTCATTATTCAAAGCAGTGGTTAATTCCAAAGTTGACGAAAAAAGTAAACAATTATAATTTAAAAAATGTAAATGATTTAAGAAATGTTAAGTTTTTAATCTCACTTAATGTAACGTTTACAAGAAAGAAGGTCAAAGTGCAAGTTAGGAAAGATATATCAATATAATTTGAGATAATGTTTCCTCAAGTTCTGACTCACTTCAAGAAAGAGAATCGCGATTCTAAATAGAGCGGGTTGACCGGGCGAAAGGCATTTGAAATGTCCCCGTCCGGGAAAAATCGCGCGCGCGCGCGTCCTTGAAACCGGTTCCAGATAAACCAGAATCGTTGAAGAACACGCTCGGCTCTCCCCGATTTTCCCGGAGCTCGGTATGGTTAGAAACTCACCACGAGACTCCCGCTCTCCTTCGGTGCCGGGTACCTTCGGTGCTGAGGGAACAGGCTGACAGCAAAAGAGAAAGAGTACGTTTAGTGCCTGGCATGCGTGCCAACGGTGGAAAACGTTCTTTTCACCGAATCTTCCAAAAAATAGAAAAAAAATTCCGCGCGAGATACTTCCGTGTCTCGGAAAGTGCGGAGTGCGTGTCGCGCGTATAAATCCTTAGAAATTGCCGTCTCGTGGCGGCGTAAATGAAAGCTGCCGATCGTTTTTCTCTCCTGCCGAAGAAACGAAACACGATCGACCGCGCCGCGCGACGCTGCTCCCGTCACTGCCGACGTCGTCGTCACCGCTCCGCTCCACTCGCCGAAGCCATCCACCCCACCGCGGATCCTACACATCGCCTCGCGTGTCTATAGTCCACACTGTCCACAGGCGCATGCTTCCGCGATGTCATTGAACCAAAAGTCAGGATTGCGGGATTTCGGATCATCGATCTGACGGAAGAGTGACGAAATTAATAAGGTGGTAATAAATAAATTATATGAAATTAAACTCTTGTTTCAATTTTAGCAAAAGAATCTTGCTAAAAAAAAATTCTTTATAAATTTTGCCAAATTATGGCGATAACTTAATTACTTAATACGTTTAAATGATGAAATCGTCTCGTTTTGAATTAGAAAATATATTACGTATAAGGAATTTTTGTTAATTGTGATCAATTATAAAAGATAATTTCTGAACGCTTTATTAAAAAAATTTAATTTGTAAATCTCTAAAAATTACTGTTTTTTATCAAATTATATTCATAATATTGTTAGACTTGAAATAAGTAATTTTACCTTCTATTCTGATACTTAGAGGATATGTTTAGGCGTATTGCTTTTATTAATATATATATATATACATATACAGATGTTAATATATTCTATCTAATCCTTCCACTTCTTTCTTCTCGTCAATGTTGCTGTTTATCCTTATGGAATTAATCCGCAGCATTGTGTGCTGTATTCTGTAGACTGAAAGATAGAAAGAACATTAATTAAATAAAGTGAGGAGCGAAAGATAATATCGTTTCTTGTTATCTTACAATTTATACGACGATACTGTTTTCTTGGTCGAAATCTGAACCGAGTTTTTGTGTGGGACAGAGTTTTCTCTATAACCGTTGCGTCGATAGAAACCAATTCTCTATTCAGGATTGGTCTGCCTATGAGGGTAAAGTCTTTACTGCCAACCAGCAATACTTTCTCCAGTTTCAGCTTATCGCCTATGTTTGGTGGCCAGAATCCTTCAATAATTATAATGTCGTGTTCCGTTACCTTAAACTGTTTTCCACATACTTGCACAATTGCGAACATACGGCCGGTCATGTCGCTTGCAATCTGATTGTTGATTTCATTTGTTACATCTGCAAAATAAAATATTTTTTGTAACCACTCTCTCATAAAAATTGAACACTGTTCATACAAATTTATAGAAATTAATAATAAGATAAGAGGTTTTTATTTGTCTTATGTAAAATAATTATATTACAAACCGGTACATATTTTCTCTCTTTCTTCATCCCACTCTTGTATTTCTGTTTGATAATCCGGAACTGATCTCATATATGGTGGTTTAAATGTCCGATATCCTGCTATTGGTATCTCCCACAATCTTAATGCTGAAACAAAAGATTATTTCTCAATATCTTTCTTGCGTCATGTAAATTTTTTTGTTTTATGTATTTTATGTTAAAATTTAAATATAAAATAATGTTAATACATTTACCATGAAACTTTAATAAAACAAAATATAATTCTTTTAATTTCTTTATATATCTATGTAGAAAATTGCATATAAAATTCTTGAAATTACATCAATAGATTTGTCGTAAAATTTCAATCTGACAAAATAGCGATATTATAGACTTTTAAAATTAAAGGCCTTGAAAACTGCGAGTAGTAGAAAGGTTATGTTTGCATTCGAGAGAGAGGTTGTCTTTGCTGCACAGTTTCCACATAATCACAATTCGTAATTACGTACCGGGATAATATTGCTTGCAAATCGCGATCGGTGCCACTCTTCTCAGACAATTACTCGTCACATAACTAAAGAGTCTCGAGAAACCGAGTAAAGTCGCCATCGTGGTACGCAACGGCGATATATGATTCGGTGGCCGGTGCGCGCGTTCAGCAGGTAAAGCAGATCAATGAGCGAGCAGTGAATAAGTGATTTTCTCGCCTAGTTTTCAAAACAAAATTAGAAAAATTAAGTTACAAAAGTTTATTTTATTTAATTCGCTGTACATAATTTCTTTAGACATTAGTTTGTTCGTTTTATTTGAAATCCCCAAAATATAAAGGCTGTGTTTCAAAATTGCAGTCTGAAAATCTATAGTTTCCGTTACATACATATATTATAAAATTTTCAGTACTTCCTCTTCTTCTTTTTTGCTCTTTGGATTATCGGTCCTCCAGGGGCAAAGTACCACGCTTTATTTTCAGTACTGACAGCAATTTTGAAACGCAGAGCCAAAATATTCGGATGTTGAAGGAGGGAAAAAGTGAAGATGTACTGAGTACAAAAAGTACAAGCCATCAAACAGTCACGTGGGACTCCACGTAAGATTTTAGTTGCCGACGTAATTTCGTATTGGGCAAACTTCCAAATAATATTATGTAACGGAAATTTATATACGCAGATCAGTGATTGCGGATTTTTCAGATCCAGGAAAATTTTTTGCAACATTGGATTCCGGTTCGATTGCGTTGACGCGCGGCCGGATGATGAGGAGGAACAGACGGTGCACACACTACAGTGTAGCTGAGTGTAACTACAGTGCTGCCAATCCCTACAAGTTTGCCTACCCTGTGCACTGCTGCCAGAGCAGCCTGGAGCAGCCCCAGCAGGAGAGCAGCGACAAGACCGGAAGACCCCCGTGCCGTGCGGAGCGCGCAGAAATGTCGTACGCGTGACGCGACGGTCACTTGTTATGTTTGACCGTCCTGCCGTGGGTGATCATCTCATTGGTGATAGTGCGCCGCGCCGTCGTCGCGTCTCCGTCTTTGCAGCCTTTGCAGGAACGACCGCAGTAACCGAATTCCACGTGTCCCTCGCGTTCCCCTCGTTTCCTCTCCTCGACTGCCTGCTGCTGCTGTTGGCGCCTACGGTTCGGTGACACGACGGCGTCGGAGCGACGCGCGCGCGGCTCCCAGGAAAGAGCATGCTGTTCTACAAGGACAAATTACTGTCGCCCGGTCAGCTCAAGCGGCTCAGCGAGCACAAATACAGCTGCACGAGCAATAGCCTCCTCGACGGCTTCTTGCAGCCATGGTGGGACTGGCTGGTCAGCAAGGTGCCGCTCTGGTTAGCGCCCAATCTCATCACCGTCCTCGGCCTGATCGTTAACATCGTCACTACCTTGATTCTCGTCTATTATAGTCCGGATGCAAGAGTCGAGGTAGGTACAGCCCGAGACCCCGTCAGATTTCCTTCTACCCTCTCAAACTTGTTTAACCTTCTACCCTGTCGAAAATTTATTGGGACAATTGATGAGTCTGCTGCGGTCTAGCCCTTCTTGAGCCCCGTCGTATCTGTGACGCATACCTTTCTTATCAACATGAGAAAAACAATCTCTGCTTGTTGCTTCATATGTCATAAGATTGTCTGCTAGTAACTTTAGATGTCATCTAAATTTTATATAAATGAAAAAAACTTGATTAGTCATTGGAAGCAAGATCTAAAAAAAAACTTAATTATTACAGAAATTTTCTAACATTTTTGAATTTTATGTTAATTACATATAAATACAAAATTATAAATAAAAAATGTTTATTGTTTGTTTTCCAAACAGTTTTATATTATTTTCTACTTTTTCTAATCAGAGCAGGATAATATTTTTGATTTGAACTAGTTTGTTTAGTTTAATAACTAGTTTTATGGAAACAAATCAAGGTAGAAAACTTATGAATCATCAAGTAATCATGACTGAATGATTGAATGATTTTCTCTTTAAAGAGACAATATTACTAGCGAGTATGCAAATCATGAATATGTAATAATTCATAAATTATTAGAGCAATAATGTTTTTGCTCTTATGTAACTCTACTATTGTTATTATCATTATCATAAAAACTGAGTACTGTATCTATGCAATTATATTTAAATATATTTTTAACTTTAGAACAAGCAAATATTTTTATATAAAAAATTTAACAATGGATATATAATTCGGTATAATAAACTAGATAGTCTATACTGCAATAAAATTGATTAATGTGACATTATTTTCATTTTTCAGGCACCAAGATGGGCATGTTTTTTGTGTGCACTTGGCCTGTTTATATATCAGAGTTTAGATGCTATTGATGGTAAACAGGCCAGGAGAACTGGCACATCCACACCGCTTGGTGAGTTGTTTGATCATGGATGCGATTCGATATCGACAGGTGAATAAATGCTGCACTATCTCTTATCTCATCTATTAGAGACATTTTAATTGATGATATTTATCTTGTTTTTAGTGTTTGTTGCTTTGTCGGCGTGTATAGCTGTACAATTAGGATACTACCCAACGTGGATGTTTTTCCAGTGTTTCTGCGCAATGACACTTTTCTATTGCGCTCATTGGCAGACCTACGTTTCAGGTACAAAATTATTTTGTATAAAAATAAAGCGAGGCAGCCCATTTATTTAGTTTTATTTATTTAAAATATATTTTTAATATATTTTTAATAGGTTCTTTAAGATTTGGTAAAGTGGATGTGACAGAAGCACAGTTTACGATAATAGCTATTCATCTGATTTCTGCAATCTTTGGTCCACAAATCTGGATGATGGAGGTTGTATTATTTTTAATTGCACTTTACTATATTATATACATGGCAGGAATATCTTGTGTAGCAATTGATAGAACACGTTTTATATTATTCTTTTAGCTTTCTGCATGACTATAGTTTGATAAACAAGAATACTATATTTCACTCTGCTTTTTAAAAATTAGTATTATTTTAAATTGTTGCTAACGCAAGGTATTCGTTTAATTACACACACACACACACACACGCACGCGCGCGCGCTATTATAACTGCTTACACTATACAAGACGATTCAATTCTTTGCGCAAATAGCTTATAGCAATATTTTTTGTTAAAGATTAAATAGTTTAATATTTGAATTTGTATTTAAAAAAATGTAATTAGTATACAAGCAGAGTTATAGAATTTTTGCTTATGTGTTTTACTATGTGTTTTATATTCTACGGTAAGTAATTTTGATAGCTTAGCACACATACATTTATGTCATTATAAAATTTGTGTATAAAAAGTAGAAAATTTTTTTAATTAATTATAAGTTCTCTAAAAATTATTGGTTGTGTTTACAAAACAAAAAAAAAACAGCTTTGCAACTATTGTAGAAATTTTTTATATGATTGATTTAGACATTTAAATCTGACAAGAACTAAGATTGAAAACGATTTTATTAAAGATTTTATAACATAGTTGCTAAGCTGCTTTTTTCGCTGTATGCAACCATTTTTATTACATCTGCTGAGTATATAAAAATTATTTTACTAAGCCTGTTATTTTAATTTTTCTTATTTGAACACAAAATTGGGGGACAGATTGAATATAATATATGAATATAAATTATGATATGAAACTCGATTTCTTATAATTTACATCTCACATAATTTTTACACATATACATTCACAAAAATGGAAACATATATTACAACATTACAAAAGTTATATTTTGTACTGTTAAAAAATTATCCCAAAGATCTCCGCCTTGAAAAATTTTTTACCTTAGCAGTCATGACACTATGCTAAAATTAATGAAAGTATTTTTTGCAGATACCATTCTTAGATGGTTTTATGTTTAAGTATTTATTAGGAGTTATGACAGTGGTGTGCGCACTGGCAAATTTGTATTCCATATTTTCGGTGATTTTCACCGGAGGAGTGGGCAAGAATGGTTCCACTGTGGCTGTAAGTCTGTTAACTAGAATCTTTTATTGAACATGCAGAAATGGGAACAGCATGGCATGAGGAGCGGCGCTGAGATTACTTCTTTACTGCAAAATATTTACTGATTTTTAACACGCCTTTTTACTTCCGTATTCCCTACTAAATTATATCTCCCCCTCTTCCCTCTTGTTTTTGATAACCCTACATTCCTGCGAGTTTCATGATGAATTGTATGTCTCATAAGATTGATAATTGTATTTATTCCATATATAAATTCGTATTTCTTAAGTTTTAACAAATTATTATGTCGAGTTATTAATTTCAGTATATACTGTAGAAACAGAGCTGTAAAAACTTTCTTCCTAATTCAGGTGACTGTTTCAATGTAAAAATTAGCCTTATGTGTGTTTTTTGATATTAAATTGATGAATAATCTTGTGACTGCAGGCTCAGCTTTTTTATAGATACATAATACTCTTTTATAAATAATAATGCTCTTTTGAAACAATTTCAAAGTTAGGGAATTTTCTTTGAAAAGTTTTAAAAAGTTAGCAGGCTAAATTATATATAAATTTATGTATATAAGATAAATGTAGATAAATATTGAAAAATCTTAATTTTATTCTGTAGTAATGTACATTAAATTTTTACAGTGTTTTTTAAAAAAATACACAAGCACATTTGCCTATAGATAAAACACCGTGCTTGCGAAATCTGCACATAGATATAACAAATAAAAACAACTGGCTTTCCTGAAAATTATAACATGTCGAATCATAAAAGGCGAGATAGTTTTTGACATTCAATTCTCCATCGTACACAAATCAGCTGCTCCCTTGTGCCTTACAATCCTGCAATTTTATTGCAATCAGAAAGAAAAGCATGTTCTGTTTTTACGTACAATGAATACGACCACAGATAGAACTAAGCCCATCCAGAGCGATATTATCGTGGCAGTGATATCGGAGAGATATAATTACAAGTGTTTGTACATATATGTATAGGGGTTACACGCACACAAGAAACAACTGTAACCAGCAATTCTCATAACGAACGAAGGTCTTGTCGCTTTGTTTAGATCCCCGTGCTCGGTGTAGGCACGTTGAGTAACTACATAGCAATGGTCTTTTATGCAGGCTACATTCACGTGTTCCTTGAATTCTGTAAAGTCTTTGAATCTGGTGGGATTGGAAAAAACGGTTCCACAATTGCAGTAAGTCTCTTGTTAAAAAAATGGCCTTTTCCTAGAGCAACGTATTCTCATATTCTCTTTTTTTGCCATTCTGTACAGTAGAAATGTTGTCTCTGTTTGATACATTTCTTCATTTCTTGCTTGCTCTCTTCTCTATTGATCTTTTCTACTAGGAAACTTACGGGTCGGGTTGTAATTTACTATTCGATTGGATTACTAAACATCTATGTATGGCCATCTACATATTAAATCATCAGAGTGGTATATATCAGTATCTTGCACAACTTATATAAACGCTTCCTTTGTCTAATGTAGAATATCATAATATATTGCGCTTAATATAACAAGTTCTTCAAATAATCTCTTTGCTCTTAGAAATTTATGCTTCTATTAGAGAGAGGAGAGTCTTATATTGTAAGAACCAAAAAATTGTAATCTGAATTAAAAAATGTTCTATTCTAAAGTAAAACAGGAAATGAATTAACTTTCATTCACATATACGAGATTTTGTAATGCTATACTTAATTGTGTAAAATAAAATTTTATTTGCTGTGCAGTTTTTATGTTTTGATTGTAATGAGCAGATACAAGATATCTATTTAAGTAAGAAGAATATTATTAGCACTTTCTTTAAACTCTGTATGTAGTTTATTTTTTGTGGAGTATGCCTGTAAGGAAATATGTGTTATTTTATATGTGAAATAACGGAACCAACACATTTTTGTGTATGCTGCACAGTGATAGCTTTAATTTCTTCAAGTCTTTTTCTAACTCAGATTTCGCGACACAATATATTGTTTCTTGCACTTATTTAATTACACGTGTATGCTCATGGTATATTATAGCAACAAAGTCTTTGCTCCGCACCTCTATATTTTATATATAAATTTATTCTTTCCCAAAAACTTGATTTTTTTTAATTACAAAGATTTTGAATAATGTTTACATAGTGCATTGCTCAAGACGAAAAGAAAGAAGCCTCAAATTTCATGTATAAATTTCATGCAGACTTCTTAAATAAAATGTGAGACTTGCATTACAGTTATACATTTATACGATTATGAACAGCAGCCAGTATTTATAGAAACAAAATTTGCTCGATTTTAAATGCATATCAAGAGTATTTTCCTATGTAATTTTTAACATCTTAACATTTTTATATATCTATCTGTTCTATTAGTTTTGTATCATAGTAGCATTATGAATTGTAATTAACATGGCGTTAATACGAAATTGTTTCAAAAGTGAAAAAACAGCAGATGTATTTCCTGATTTGTAAGTTCGCTTCTGTTATATAATTAACATGATACGGAGTGTTTGAAAGTCCTTGACACGAGGATAGCTTCTCCGATGACTAATCAAAAGATCTTTCGTGTCGCTCTTATACAGTTGCCATACACTGGCATAGAGGTGAAGGTGTTTCCGTTATGGGCTGCTGTGGGCATCGCTATTTTACTTGCACAGAGCAGCATATCCGTCATTCTCGCCGGTGGTGTCGGAAAAAATGGCTCCACCGTCGCAGTAAGTCAGCTGAAAAAAAAGTAGTAGGACCAATTGTGTAGTGCACTTTGTTTGATTTTTTTTAAGTTTGTGATTTAGGCCCATGCTTCGTGTTTAGGCATTTACACTACAAAAGAAATTTGCTTGGGAAATCACTATTATTACAGCGAGTTTTAATTATTAAATCGTAGAAAATTATACGACTTAAAAATAATTAGTAATAATAATAAAATAATAGAGTAGATTTTTGCTTCCAATAGATAGGGCTTCCGGATACATGCCGCGTCTTGGTACAGCGTTGTACCAGGACGCGGCATGTATCCGGAAGCTCTTTCTATTGGAAGCAACGTCAATGGTCGTGAAAGGTTTAAGTCTAAAATAATAGATTTGTTCCTGTAGATAGACGGTGGGCCTAAATCTAATGGTGTCGTATAAAATTACTCACTGTTATTGTTTTCACTTATATATTCATATTTGTTGTACCACATACTTTTTTCTACAGAGGACTCCATGTATATCCCTTCACCTCTTTCGCTTTTTCCTTTATATTTTGCAGTTATAGAACAGTTTTCTTTGATTTATTATTTTTTATTCTTTTACTCGGAGCCAAATTCTTGTTAGAAAAATTGTAGAAAATTATATAAAAGTAAAAGCGTAAATCTTGGCGTAAACTAATAGTAAAAAGGCTATGTTATCGCTTATATATTACTAATGATAATCTTTTATTGATCCCATGATGTGATTGCAAAAGGTTTATTTTATCTGTACGTATGTTTTGTAGAGCGTATTGCATGTGTCAGACGAAGTAACATTTAATATATTATAATAATTAAAATTTCATTTCTTAACACATTCCGTGCCAACTTAGTTTTATGTGATTTGATCTCTAGGCCGCGTGGTCACCAGTGATCCACCTAATTTATTGTATTTGTTAAATAACGTTTCATGATAGTTACAACATTTTGAAAGTTATTATTGTAATTAAAAAGGCCCAATGTTAAAGACGTAGATATAGAAATATCAAGAAGTATTTTATTCTAGTTTTATTATAAATAAAATATTAAACGGTTTGTGTGAAAGGAAGTATAAAGGCAGTATCAACTTGGGTCCTGGTGACCTCACATGGCTGTGTAACGTGTTAGTGAGTTTACCTATGATAATTCACATATTTAATACGTTTAGAATAATTTATTTACTACTATTATAAGTCAAACCAATGTAAAAAACTTTAATTTCTCTTTACATATGTTAGATATGAACTTTGCTTAAAACCTACCATATTTTTTTTTCATGTTTGCAACTTTTTTTATTAAATGCACATATAATGCGATATTTGTTTTATATATCTCTATAAAAAGAGAATCGAAAAACGTAATATACAGTGTGATAATATTTTTAAAGAAATTGTTTTACAAATTTATACATATTTTTAGTTTTTGGTACATATTTATGGTAAATATGCTATTTAGATAACATAGAACAATTTTAGTATATAGTTTTTATTAAAATATATAAATACTATTTATTTATTGGATTAAATCTGCACTTAATTGGAATCACATTTTCTTTTCTTACAAATGTAAATTCTTGCACGTTGATTTACTATAAGTGTCTTCTTCAGAGTTGCTGCATAAGATTGATTTTGTTTTAGGGAACGTCCGTTTTATCTCCAATTATACCATTTAGCTTTGTGGTAGTACCAGCTTTTATAATATATAGAAAAAGTGCTGAACACGTCTACGAAAATCATCCAGCCTTGTATATACTTTCGTTTGGAATGGTGGCAGCCAAAGTTACGAATAGACTGGTGGTATGCATACTTATATATTCATGGTAATACGATTTGTTATTCGTAATAATATCATTTCTTAATGTTGCTTTCCACAGGTTGCTCATATGACTAAAAATGAAATGCAATACTTGGACAGTTCGCTAATTGGTCCAGCTATGCTGTTTCTCAATCAATATTTCAACTTTTTTTTTAAAGAATACTGTGTTCTCTGGCTGTGTTTCGTAAGTTATGCACTTTTAAATTACGCCCTTTATTTATCAATGCAATCTTCCACGATATTGATAAATAATGAAACACATATGTTTAGATCTGGGTCACTCTGGATTTTTTTCGATATAGTGCTCAAGTGTGTCGTGAAATATGCGATCATATGAAGATTAAGTTATTCAGGATACCATGCAACTACCATACGGGCACTATACAGGTCAACGCTGCCGAGAAAAATGGTACTAATAGGTCACAACGTAACAGATTGCATAAAAAACATCACTAAGGTCGACTAGTGATAATGAATGCTCTGTATGATTCGTGTATAAAGAAATCGCGATGTGTAACAAAGTAATAACGCTTGTCAAATTTTGTGTACATAGACATTCGGATAGTACAGTTCATTTATTATCATGTTTATAATTTATGTTTGTTCCAGACTTAAGAACTTAGAAAGCTAACACTTGTGATTAAAGTCTTAGTTGAATTGATTAGCGATTATTACGGATTTTTAATAAAACGTACTATGCATCAAAGTAATAAAGTGCTACCGCGACGTATAATAAAAATGGCACTTGTTCCATACTTAAAAGAAAAAAAAATGATAAAAATTATAATCTAGAATGTTGAAGAAGAAAAGAAGAGACCTCTATATATACATATTTATTTATCAAATTTATAACATCATTCTGTAGACTTTATAAAGTCTGTATGAAAATGTGACGAATTTGATATGAATATGCATTAAATTTTTAAATATCGATCTCGATATATCTCATTGCCGTAGGATGTTTATTATAATAGAAATTATACATCAAATGTACAAGATCAAAAATCTCTTTATCATAAAGGAGTAAGTTTTTAGAAAATTAATATCTGAAATTCGTTTCTAGTACTAAATTAATGAGTTATGTTTTTAAATATGATTATACATATTTTTTCATAATTTAGTAACAATTTGCCAATAATATTTTTCGACAAAGATCTGAACATTTTTAAATAATTTTTTTCAAAAATTTCAATTTATAAGTTGATATATATTATTTATATATCAAATTTATTAAAATTTATAAAGCATATAAAAAGAATTTGTTTTAAGTGTTATGTTTATTGAGTATAACAAACTGTATGAATTTTATTTTGAAATGTATAGTTTTCGATCGTATGGAATGCGTCATGAACGTTTTCTATTTCTGCTTTTATGCGTGTGCCCGTATATTTGATAACCAGGAACGTTTTTAACGAAGATACTATAAATATTATATGAGACATGTTAAGACGTAAAGAGACTAAAGACAGTTTCGGGTTTGCACTAGATACATTTGTCTACGTCAATAGATATATGACAATAGATACACTTAAGACGAATGATTTTATTAAGAGAATCTACATAAGTATCATATATATTCTGTGAGAAGCGTATTTTAAATATACTTCTACGTATTTTAATGAAACGTTACAAGCAAATGGCAGATACATGCTTAATTCTTATTTGTGTATTATATTATACGTATAATTTTGTTAGTTTAATATTCCTCCTTGATAAATAATAATAATTTTTATAATAATTGAATTGGATGTAAAACAGTGATGTATGATAGGGAGTGTGTTAATGTTCATAACTTTTCTATTGTACTACATATTCTTGAGAAAATGTTCTAGGAAAATAATATATATAACAAAAGGAATGTTTTTTATATTGACAAGATATCTAAATGCGATAGCTTTTCTTTAAAATGTATTATTGAATTTTTTTCTCATTTCTATCGTGTATTAATAATTCCAAAATGAATTGAAAGGAATTGATAACATTATTGCTTATAAATAGATGAAGTAAAACGAGTGGTCTAATTGTGTTTCTTTGAAAATAGTGCTGGATATGTACACGATACACTGAATGAAATGTAATTTTATTGTATTATATTTCAAATTTTCTTTCAAAGTTGTATTATATCTTTTGGATAAATAAGGTTATCATGAAGTATCAGTTTTCATTCTAATTTAACCGATCTTGTCAGAGCTTTTTTCATAAAAATTAACTTGTTTATGTCATTCAGTAAATCTAACATTAGTTATGTGCTGTTCGTTATCTTGTGATATCTAATAAAAATTGTTAATTGTAAAAAAAAACAAATAGATTTATCAGACGGAAATGTACCGACAGTAAGAAATTTTTACATTGTGGTGCATTTTATTTTCTAAAGCGAAAGACAGTTAATAAAAAAATTATTTAGAATTACGCGAACGATATGCATGTTTGTGCTTTAATTTAGCATTGCTTAACTTAAAATGTGACATGGAAAGGTAATATAATCGTTATTGTATGTGAGGGCGAGAAGAAATTTGTGTTAAGATTAATATTAACGTGTTTTATATATAGTGAAAATGCATCCTTGTATGTACTAACAAACTTCTTATGTATGTCAATATCACTCGTATTATACGTATTTTATGCATGTTACGAACTGCAAATTTTAGTTTTTTTTGGATTACCATCTGCATGTGCTAATTGGCCTCTGTACTTATCTCAAGATAAGCTTTAATTTAACCATACATTTGTAGAATAAAATTAGTGTACAAATTGCTACGTTTAAGTAGATTAATCCTTGTTTGGTAAGGAAAAAAGAAAAAATGCTTCAAAATCACATTAAAAATTGGCATATTATAAATTCAAAGTTTTTGCAGTCTTAAATTTAGAGTAAAATATACAATATACAATATACTTTGTGTAAAATATACAATAATATAAAAAGAACAATAATATGAATAACTAATTGTTATTCTAAGTATTGTCTTAAATACAGTATAATAAACAGTAATAGTGAAGTACGCTTATCAGATTACGATAGAGATACTTTTTCAGGGTCAATATTTCCTTTTTATTAGGAGAGATTGTAACAATGTTACTAATATTTAAAAATATTCTTTTTCGAATATTATAACTATTAACATAAATTGCGAATTTTCCTTGCGTGCTCAAAAAGCACGAAGAATTTCTGTTTTTCAGGATATAATATATCAAAATTGTTTTGCATGTTTTTCTGCCTGCTGCTTGGACTTTGTGCTTCTAAGTCGTTGCAAGAAAAATTCCAAATATAAAAAATTCCGAACACATATATCACTAGTACTTGAACTGTATAAAGTTCTGTTTTTTTTAGAGGTAGCGAACATTTCATTAGTAGAGGAGATGGACATAGATGATATATAAAATTAATTAATTTGTAATATTGTTTACACTTAAAGCTGAAAACTTTTTAAGACAGATTCATAGATTTGGTATACACAAAAACAAACGATATATTTATGTCAGCCTGTATTTTAAACAAAAAATCTTGGTAGGATTGTTCTATGTCTATACATCTTCGTAAAATCGAGAAATGTAGAAGTCAGGAAAAGTTTTCGTTCTCTAATTTTCTTTTTTTTATTTTCTTGTTTTTTTCTTACGAGAAAATTTTTAATCGACAATTTAATCAATTATATTATTAAAAAAGATGGAAAATGTTCTGTAATATAAATATGCGTAGAAACAATTTGTCGATGAGTTTGAGATGTGAAAAGTAGAAAACGTTAATTTCGCTTCTACACTCCTCGATTCTGTCATACATGAATTTTGGCGGGTTTAAATATTCTGGATAAAAAGTGGAAAGGAATGAAGAAATAAGGGGAAACGTTGTCGAAGGTGTCATAGGAAGCAAATTAGATTATATGTGTTTAATGTTTGTATTCGTTGGTGTGCATGATAACGAGTTTTGTTCACAGTTCACATGACGGTGGAGGAAGAGCCGCTGTTAGACGAGGAATACCATCACGGATCCGACACGGCCGTCGACCTCTGATATATATTAGCTTTAAGCTATTGGTTTCTCTATCGGCTACACGTAACTACGGCTTGAATAAAATCGCGATAGGCGTCGTAGGATTGCGGAATAAATAAAATTCGCGTTGGATCTCGGATATTGCTGGCCGACGTCCGCGAGGCTGCGCAAGGATTGCACGAGGAATGACTTGTGTGTCTCACATCCCCTACAGATGCATGGTGTTATCGTTATACGTAGAGAAGAAACTTGTTCCCGCATCTCCCTTTTATACCGCAATATTTTGTACATGTTCGATACACCACATATACAGTTATATTAGATACTCGACAAATATAGTACAAAGAGCGAGCATTCTAGCGATACGGCTGAACCGTGTGATGCGATTGTACGAGCGAAATCGCTTTTTTTTCTTGTTACGTGTGCGCTTGTCAGATCGGCTACTTAAATGGCATTACTTAAGTGAATGTGACAGAAAAATGAGAGAAAGGTGTATGTGTGTGTGTATGTGTATGTGTATGTATATGTACACTATTCCGTAATATTACGGGTGTAACTTTTTTACGCAAAGTGCAACATTCGATTAGCGAGCTTGAAGATACAGCTTATAGGAAAGTCGGAATCGACGAATTTCGTCCCGCTAGTGTATTGTCAAAAAAGATTCTCGACCCTCGGAATTTCTTTTGACGAAATGTGTTGATGAAATGTGGGAATTTTGGAAAGTAGCGCTTTGAACGTAGAAGTGATATTTTGACATTGCTGTTTTTTTAACACGATTGTTCGTGACGCAGGAGCGAGTTTTTTTCTTGCATGCGACACCGGCGGAAAGCTGTTGGCATCTATTTTATATAGTAATAATAATGTAACCAACGTAAGGAGAAAAACTTAAAGCAGGAAATCGTTAAATATATGTATAAGCTAGCAAGACGAACGAACACTACAGTATTATATGAATGTTAACCGTAATTTTTTACTTCTTTCGTGTGAATTCTCAATATGTTGATTATCTGCACGAGAGCCTTCCTTTATTCGCAAAGATTGAATCTATCGCACTAACGTAAGATTTATTAAGTTTTCACGAACGCGTTGTGTGTAGATTTATTGTCTTTCTCATCTCGGACGGTGATTTGCTAATCTATCTAATCTGTGGTGTTCACACAGCGTAAGATAATTGTTACAGGTCCTAAGACACTCCTATCTCAACGAAAAATCGCATAATTTATTAATTATAAAATTCATATGGTATTTAATAAAATTTATACAAGCGCGACGAGTTTCCTCCTTCTCCCAGTTCGTCCAAGATCAACGAATAACAATGATTGATCGTTTAAATATAAAAAAAAGTAGGAAATATTGCATATTGATCTATCAAGTTTCCGTTTAATATCTCGTTTTATCGGAAATCGAGTCACGTGCGAAAACTTTATCTCCGGTATATATATATGTGTGTGTGTGTGTGTGTGTGTGTGTGTGTGTGTGTGTGTGTGTGTGTGTGTGTGTGTGTGTGTGTGTGTGTGTGTGTGTGTGTGTGTGTGTGTGTGTGTGTGTGTGTGTGTGTGTTAACATCTTGAGGGTGTTAGGATTCCTCTTTCTTCGCGGCGTCTCACGCGTTGATTAAAACGTACATTAGATTATTAGCTTAATCGATGGACATGCATCTATCCGTTGTCGCGACGAGCTGGAGTTATTGGCATATCAGCCACGCGCGGATTTCGAAACGAGGTCGCCCCCTTATTCCGCTCGTGACCTCCACGATGAATTCCCACGCGGGGGGTTTTTGGACGCAGCATCATCTTTCTCCTCCTCCTGCTCCTCCCACTCCTTCATTCCGCGAAAAAAGACGTCAAAGGCGGCACCCTTGTCCTTCGCCCTGCCGCCGGTCGCCCGGTCGACCTAGTCGACACCCCACAAGGTTCTAGCCCCGTTCCCATCCCTCGCGTGCGCGCCACCCGCCACCCTCTTGCGTACACCCGGACATTCAGCTGAACCTGACGGGGGCGTTATTGATCCGGCTGATGACGCCGCGAGAGTACGCCAACCGGGCCACGCGACGTGCCTCTGGATGTGCAGGGCCGAATTAAAGAGTTCACTTTTAAGCTTTTATATTGGGAGAGCTTTTTGTTCTTCGAAACGGTTTCTTTTAAGGGTGAAAATGACATTTGTTTCCGGGCTCGCTGGAGATACTGCGCCCACCGTGTGACCTTTCGCTTCAAATGATTAGATCGGATTTAATTCAGCTTAAATGGATAGACTTGAGAATGATTAGATTAAGGTTGTTGAGAAAAAGTCGGAAATGTTAGAAATTGTTTGTCGATGATCTAAAAATTAATAGGACTAAGAATTGGCAATTTTTCTATTTTATTTAACCGTGCAGACAGGTTGTATTAAAAAAAAATTAAGCTATTCTGTTTAATTAAATTGTAAAAATTTTTCACAAAATTTTGCGTTTAATTTTTCAAAGAACCTTTATATAAATTTTTAAGAATTTCTGTATAATTTTTTATAAAACTTCTTAAACTTTTATACGAGTTTTATACAAACACACCTCAAAAATTCTAAGAATTCTATAATATTATAAGATCATAAATTTTAGAAATATTAAAATATTTCGTATATATATGAAGAATTTTAAGAAAAGATGTAGACTTTCTCACTATTTCTACGAAATGTTTAAATTCTGCAATTCATATAAAAATTCTGAGAGAAATTTTTACCAAGAATTTTTATTGCTTTCAAAATCATTAAAGCGTAAACAGAATCGTTTTCTTTTAATTTTAATTTATATGTACATATAAGAACGAGACATTAAAAGAATGCGTTGCAATTGACGTAATAAAACTGTCTCTTTAATTCCTGGCGTCGCCGACAAATTAACAGCGATCTTCCGTACACATCCCATACGTATCACGTTAACAAAAAGGGGAAAAAATCACACGATCAATAGTATATACCTACAAAAATATTTGCTCTGTCCACACATATTTGACGCCATAGCACGAGGACAAATATTATACGCGCGCGTAAGTTCTACGTTGCACACGGTCTACGTCCTATAGCAAAAAATCAATACATTCTAATGCTCTATATTCCGTATATAGCAAAAAGGAGAAAAAACAGAGAGGAGGGAATAGCGCGGGAGAGCTTAAGTCAAGCCGACGAAGAAGACCTCCGGCCGTTCTTTCTTTCCTCTTCCACCGCTCGTTGGAACCGAGCGCGGTGAAATCGACGGGGAGGATCGGACGGGCGCGACGAGGGTAGTCGCGGCCCGATTAACAAGGAGACAAACGGGAAATTCACTTTTGGAAGCGGAATCGGGAGACGGCTTGCGACGTTACTGGAGGCGCGTCCGCGGACGTGCGCCTGCCTGGTACCGCGCCGTTCTGGCGAACGATCAGCGTCGTCGCGACGAAGGGGCCTCCGCTCCGCGAGGCTCCGGGGGCGCGTCGGCGGCCACCGCCAGTGCGATATCGCCGTTCGGCTGATACGGGAGTATAATCGTCGGCCCCTGGCGTTCGTATGGCGGTCCGACGAGGCCCGAGCGCGGCCGTTCTCCGCGTTGGTAATACGCATTGTTGCAAAACGTAAGTGTCGTTTCGCGCGGCGACATTTCCCGGACGAAAAAAAAAAAAAACCAAATCCCGAAAAATCCCGGAGATTCTCTTCTCTCCCTCCCGAAAATTTAATCCCTCCCCACCCACCCCCCCGCGAAAGAGGGTGGTTATAATCGAATCTCTCGCGCGAATCCGAGCGACGCTCCCCGAAGTGGATGTCGCGGAAAGGTGAAACCGAGTGAGGGAGCTCGTTCGTTCGCGGGCCTCGAGATCGATGCGGGGTAGCAATCTCGCGGAACGGCGTAATTGTTCCGTTCGCCAATTTGAGCGTCGAGCCTCTTCGCGAATTAATTTAATCGCGTCTTTTCTCTCGCGCGGACGACGGAAGATTCGCGCACAACGGGATCGACGACAAGGTAGGAAGGGCGACTCTTGCTCCTCGTCACGATCTCTGGGAACGGAACGATCTTCCTCCGTCGCTCTCGCTGTGAGCTCTCGAAGTGACGATCGATGTTTCTCGTCGCGATCGAAACCATTCTCCCTCCGGGAGCGGCCGGAGCTCGGCGAGGTCGACACGTTAACTGTCGCGCCTTATCGGAACAGGCCGCCAGCAGGTGTGTACGTGCTACTTAACGTCGCAGCTGGGCGCAACTTTCCGACGACGACGTTTGGCAGGGACGGATCTTTTTTTTTTCGTCATCCCGGTGATACCATTCGCGGCTCGTCGGGAAGACGGGATAATTGATCGCCCTCGCGGGAGTCGGCGGGTCTGGTGAATTGTTAAACGCGACCTTCGACGCCAGACGAATGCATCGCTGAGCTTCTGACAAACGAGGTTTTTTTCGTCGCGATTGATTCTGAAACACATGTGTCGGTTCCCGACCGTAACGAAAAAAAATTTACTTAATAATTTCGCCTTTCGATTCAAACCGTGGAATGGATTTTTGAAGCTTTAAAGCTATGAAAAAATCTTGAGAAGCGGAGCATGCGATCGATATGTCACTTTAAAATGCCACGCGTGAGAAAAAAAAAGTCCACGTTTGCAATTCTTTTAGAATGGAAATTAATGTTGCGTAACGCAAGTTACTTTATGCATTCGTGATTGATGGACACGCAGGGTGTTAATGATACGAAGAAAAATATCGAGGAAAAAGTTGTTTCGAAGAAGCAAATGTTATATTAGAAATTATTCTTTTTCATGCTTAAAAGAGAGGATGGTAGTATGACTTTCCATTTTTATTTTGTACAATAACTCCTTAAAAGTAAAAATGCGTTTATTAAAATTATAATAAATGTCAACTGTTGGCTATTAAACGAATGATTTTGTACATTACGATGTAATCACTAGAATTGCTCATTTAAAATACCGAAGATTTTACAAGTGGTCATATATATCTACAAAAGATATAAAATACCATCTTCTTTTCTATTATTTTATGAAATTTCAAGATTATTGTTATTTTTTTAAATAGATTAACATTTTTTTTATCAATATAATGCAGTATCTTATATTTATCAATATAAGAAATAAATTTAACCATAGAGAACATATTGACTTTAGAATGATTTTAAACATTGAAAATAATGTAAAAATATAATTTTCTTACGTAAGGTTAACATCTCCTACGATTGAGAATTTTTTTCATAAATTGCATTATTATATTAATAAAAAAATGTCAACCCATTGAAGAAATGTCAGTGATCAAACGAATTATAGAAAACATCTCCCTCCCTGTATAGAAGATTTTTTTAAGATCGAAGAAATCAGTGACACCGTTAGACAAAATTTTTCGAATCCAATTTTCTCCAGAGAAAATAAGTTTGCAAATAACTTTCTTAACTTCAAGATTGACTACCTCAAGTTCTCCATCATCCAGTTTATCGTCCTAAAATTGAAAGATTTACTGCCACAGCGACATAATCCGTTTTTTTCTTAGGAATGAGATTTAGATGCAATTTTCTCAGCTTTAAGATTGAGTTTCTCAAGTTCCTAAAGGAAAACGGATTAGACCACTGAACGTCACACTAAAACTTTCCGATCGATTACCTCTTTCGTGCATAGAAAAAAAAGCCAGAAAGAAGACAAGTATCGAGAAAACATCTAGGTAATGTCTAAACGAATTGCGGAAACTTCCCGAAACTCCTCGAACTAACGGAGGGCATTCGGAAAATCAGAATCTCGTTTGGATTTCACCGGAGCGAGGATCTCTTTTTTTTTTGCGACGATCTCAAGTGTCAGGTCCAGGCCTGTAATCGCCTGTCGTACCGCAACGGCAGTGTAATCGAACGCGGAAGTACGTGGCTTTGTGCACACACGGCCTCCGTTGTCGTCACCCGTTGTGCCTGGACGGCGCGAGATACGAGAGACGAGAGGCTCGATATCGCGGAATTAAACATGCCTCGCGCATGTACATCCCGCTCTTCCCCTGGTTCCCTTTTGACCCCGACACGGTGACACAGATATCCTTTTAGGAATCATCGATCACGCGAAGCCTCATCCGGACTGGCTTTCGCCCATCCGCCCTTCGCGATCGTCGCTTTCCTCCTAGTTAGAAAAGTCAATCTCTTAACGCTCATCTCGCTATTGGTGACTAAAGATTTTTTTTTATGTGACAATAAATTCTTTTACCCTTTCTGAATATAAATTAATCGACAAATTTTTCTTTCTCTTTTAAAGTTGTTGTATGTACGTAACTTTCCTAATGAAAATTATTGAACGTTTAATGATCCTGATATTAACTTTATGAGATAATTGCAGCTTAATTAAAACTTTAGGGGAAGAATCTGTGACGTCAATGACCTTAAGAAAATGTTAGCATAAAGTTTAATTAGACAGGATATAATGATTGTTCTTGAGAAATTCTTTTGAAGCTCCTAAATTAACTAAAAAGTACTTCAATTAAGGATGACGATGTATAAGCGTCATGTATAAATTCAGTCCGTGTCCTCGAGAGAGCAGTCACGAGCGAAAGTTTAATTAAGTTTATCGGCACTATTCAGCAAATAGTGAAACAGGGACGTCAATTAACTGCAGCCTCTCGGGCTCTCTGTTTGCAGGTGGGGTAAATAAGCGAGAGAATGGTACAATCATGATTCAAGCTGGAAACGACCCTGAAGAGAGTTTAGAAGCTCGGATGTCCTGTATACATTGTATACAACGGTGACACAGCTGCACACAGCCATGGATATACAGAAGAAATTCCTGTGCCCTCGATTGGTGGATTATCTCGCCATCGTGGGGTCCAGGATGCCCGCTGCCTCTCGTCAGCCCGTACAGGTATGACAATCGAGAACCTGTCATCAGAGCGTGTATATTTGCAAATACATTTTATATTTACGAAACTTTATATCTTTGATTTGAGCTGCTTTCCAAACTGAATATTAAAAAGAAAAAAAGATGCAATTCTAGGAAAGGAAAAAATGATTTCCATTTAAAACAGGTCCCAGAGTTGCTGCGCAGATATCCGGTGGAGGATCACAAGGATTTTCCTCTGCCTCTGGATATGGTGTACTTCTGCCAACCGGAAGGTTGCAATAGCGTGGGACCGAAGCGCACGGCCTTACGAGAGGCGACGTCTTTCACCTTCACCCTCACCGACAAAGATTCAGGTTCGTATCCGTTCCGCATGCACGTCGCGTAAAAGACCGTCGAGGATTCGTACCGCCATTGTAAAGGGTGATTCTTTGCAAAATGCAGGAAAAACGCGTTACGGGATCTGCGTGAATTTCTATCGACCTATGGAAAGAGCGGGGATGGTGGCTGGCGGGGGGGTTTCACTCAAAAGGGAAAAGTACAACACCACGTTTCGCAGGGAGAGCTGGAGGAAGAGCATGGAGAGAAGCACGGATTCCGCTTTTTCTAGGTGAAATGGCTTATAAATGTTAGCTTCCCCCTGACTTCCACGATCAACAGACAAATAGAGTTTTGAAACATCGACGCAATTATTTTTTATATATTTCTAAAAGACAACAAACCTCTACCTTTTTTTTCAAAATTAATATTTTAAATCGTTGATTCTTTAAAATCGAAAGACGAAAATTAATTATCTCGTGTTGTACGTTGTCCCGAATGATTCGCATGTACAATTCACCCTCGACAAAGTGTTCCGTTTATAAGACTGTATCTCTAGCCGTTTGTTATAGCGACTATAGGAGCAGTGCGGTGGGTCCTAGTGACTCTGAGAAAGATTGCTCTAGTAGCAGGAGGGATTCGGACACCCCGCAAGTTCCCCATGCCCCAAGATTGGAATTTATTGCGCCGAGCGGTGACAGCGAGAGCGGCGGCAGTCATTCCCCATCGCCACGCGCATCTCGAAGACGTCAGGTCAATACCACTGATATAATAATACTTTGCACTCGAAACTTGAGGAAAAAAAATAAAAGTTATGATTTATAAAAGTTAAAATTTTTCTCATTTAAAATAAAAATATAAAATATTCAAAAAAGCAATTTATTAATGCAAAAAATTGTTATTTATACACTGAAAAAAAGTAATATATCCAATAAGATATGTAGTTGCGGGCTGCCAATTACAGATATACTCAATACAATAATATATGCTATTGCAGTATAAACATTGTACTTGCATTAACAGCAAATATTATTGTATATATTGAATATTTTATGTAGTTGGCAGCCCGCAATTATATATGTTATTGGCTATATTTTTTTTCTGTGTATATACTATTTATAACAAAATTGATAATTTCTCCTCCAAACAAAATATTTGAATATACTCATGCCAATAATTACATCCCAATATTCTCACAGAGGATTCGCAATCACTCCCTGACTTCGTTATGCATCATTTCGCACCATCCGTTCTTCTCGATGTTTCGGGAGTGTCTTTTTGTTCTAAAGAAGATTATCGACGCGTGCAACGAGAGCTTCTCGCCGCAGAAGGTGGGAGCTTCTCGGCAGACCAATAGGTGCGTTCGCATTTTACCAATTCTATGTCATGCTTTGTAATCATTTTTTTACACGGAAAGAATACCTCAAGTGTCTAAAAATTTTGTTGGGTCATCAAAATAATTATCTCAAATTGGTTGCTAGAACGTCAAAACTTTTCGCAGTCTTTCTCATCACATTTGAGCTATGCAATTTTAATGGTCCAATAAAATTCTTTTTTTTTCAAATTTGTATCTCGCTAAAATTTTAGATACTTCCGTAAAATTGTTCTTACCATGAGAGTTTGAATGCCCTGTCCAATTAAATCTCTCTCGTTACAGAGATACGGTATGGAGCGTTCTGGCGGGCCAGGCTTTGGGCGACACGCCATCAATTGTCCTTCACGATGTTCGAGAGATCGAGACGTGGATATTGCGTTTGCTCAGCAGCCCCGTGCCCGTCCCGGCGAAGACGCGCGTCGAGGTTGAAATAATATCGTCGAGTGTGCAACCACCGCTGTGCTTCGCCCTGCCGGACCACACTAGATTCACTCTGGTCGATTTTCCTTTGCATCTACCGTTGGAGCTCCTCGGCGTTGACATATGTCTAAAGGTCCTCACGCTGATCCTCTTAGAGAACAAGGTAAACAATTGTAAAACATTGGGGTGATAAGAAAAAATATACATATATATTTTTATCGCCTTATGTATCTTTAAATGTCCAAAACTAAACGGTGTTTTTTTCTTTCAGATCGTACTTCAGTCTCGGGATTACAATGCTCTGTCCATGTCGGTCATGGCGTTCGTAACGATGATCTATCCGCTGGAGTACATGTTCCCCGCGATACCCTTGCTCCCCACGTGCATGAGCTGCGCGGAACAATTACTGCTCGCTCCAACGCCTTTCGTGATCGGGATACCCGCGTCCTTCCTGATGTATAAAAAAAACTTTAAAATGCCCGACGATATCTGGCTTGTGGACTTGGATAGCAATAAGATAACGCCGCCGAGCGCCTTGAGCGATGACAGTTTACCGCCGTTGCCGGAACCAGAGGGTACCATTCTAAAGAATCATCTGAAACAGGTAAACGCTACATTATCAGTGTTTGAACGGCAATATATATATACATATATATATTACCTTCGTTACTGACTTTCGTTATTACGAAGCTAAATGATGAAGAGTATTTAATGACTCCTTATCCTCATCGCAGGCAATGCAACTGATGGATCAAGTTGGCTCTAGTGTAAATATTTTACAAATTTTCAATCCGTTTGGCGTTTTCCCTTTATTTCATAGTTAGTTGCATGCACGATTTATCACGTAGAGTCCTACGTGTAGAATCGAGTCAATCGTAACCACACACATTTCTTGATGGTGTAAAGTAAATGTAGCAAGTAGCAATTGTAGCGAAGGAAGATAGTTTTCTTCTTAAAGATGGAAAATTTTTTTAAGTACGAAATTTTTGTTCGTAGATCGGTAATTTAATTAAAGTAGAAGTAGCAGTGATCAATAGGCGTTACAACAAAGTGTCAACAAAGTCAATCGTTAGCTTACTATTTAACGAATTTTCAGGCGATGGCCAGTATGACAGGCCCTCCATTACCCTCGCAAGATGTCTCATTGCGTCTGTCGTTTCAGACGTCAAACAGAAAAGAAAGCACGGCCTCCCATCATTCCACTTTAAGGTACGTCGTTCACTATTTACCTACTTAGATTAAAATCTAAAATAATAAGATTTACAGCAAAGATATAAACGGAATTTTGACTGTAGAACTATTGAAAAAAATTTGTGCTTCTTAATGGATAAAAATTATCGATAGAAATATGTATTTTTTATTAATTGTAAATTTACTACTATTTAAACTTTATAAATATTTTTGTAACGCTGAATACTAATAAGAAATGCTAATAAACCTCTACAGCGTAGCTTCGACGAAGCACAGGCCGAGCATTGATCAATGCGCGCACGTTCAGCACGCCCCGTTGAACTCGCCTGGTATGAGCATGTCATCGAGTCCACCTCGTCGGCCGTCGATGTCGCAGATGATCGGTGTATCCGGATCGGCCGGTCCACCGAAGGGTTCGCCCGGGCAGACCCCAATGCCTTTCAATCCTTTCATCTACGGAAACGACGTGGATTCGGTAGACATTGCCACGCGAGTCGCGATGGTGCGTTTCTTCAACTCGCAGAACCTGCTGGCCAACTTTACCGAGCATACGCGCACCCTGCGGCTGTATCCTCGGCCGGTGGTGGCATTCCAGATCAACTCGTTCCTCCGTTCGCGACCCAGGAAGAGCAGCTTCCTCAATAAATTCGCGCGTACGCAGGCGGTCGAGTTCCTGGCCGAGTGGTCCCTCACGCCGAGCAACGTGGCCTTCCTCCGGGTGCAGACCGGAGTGTTCGATCCCGCGCAGATCGGCGACAAGCCGCGCTGGTACGCGACCAATCTCGAGCCGATATACTTTCCCGTTTGGGATTCGGGTAGCTCGTTGGCGAATGCCCTGAAGGCGATGAGGGAACACGAGACTCAACCTACGGATGAGAGCGGCTCTGACTCCGAAGGCGCCGAGAGCACTAGCTCTTCATATTCTTCCCTGAGCGATTTCGTCTCCGAGATGGCATCGTCCGATCTGTCGCCGGGTAAGCGTTTCATAGAACAAAAAGAAAGAAACTTAAAGACAGATTGTGGAATTAATATTTATATACGGAATAAATAGTTTAGCTGAGATATCTAAACATTTTGTTAGATTATCAAAATAATTCTCAAGAATACTCAAACATAATAAATAATGTCAAAAAGTTTTGACATTTCAGTAATCAATTTGCGTTCTGCACAATTATTTTGATGGTCCAACAAAATTGTTTTTAGAGATTTGTATTCAGTTAAATTTTTAAATACTTTAATAAAACTGTTAACGTATGCAGTTTAAGTTTTTAATTTCTGATTTGCACAATTACTTTCCGCAGGTTACAATTGCTCGCAAGTGAATCAGCCTCAAATGTCGCTCTCGGTAGATCCGAAAAACGTCTACAATCCACCAAGTTCCCTGCAATATCCGGGTGTCGAGGCAGACTCACCGGTACGACCTGAGAGCCCGCCGAGCACGTCTTCTAGTCACAGCGATCTCAGTAGCCCGAGCTTCAACAGGGACTCCGAACTCGAATTAAATCCAAAAATCCAGGAGAGTTCGCAATCCACTAACGTAAGTAACGCAAACTCCTGCCGATTTTTTTTTTCCCGTTTACTCTTTCTTTCTCTTTATATATTTATATATATATGCACTTCTTTTTATATGCTAAATAATACCTTATATCTCATGTAATTATGATTTACATCGTATGACATTAAATCATGCACGACATCAGAATTAAAAAATTAAAAATATCAAAAGTCCCTCAGTTTCATAACAACGTGTGACGCATTAATAGTGGTCCATTTTATAGTAATAGATATCATTGTGGAGACTTCATATATACTTCACATTCAATAATTCGCAGATAGTTTTGCAATTATACAAATCGGCACACAATAATGATTCGTGCATAAATACGATACGTACGAGATACTTTCATAGTGTTACGTTATATGTTAAATCTTGAAGTAGCATCTCTGGTATGCGCTAACGAATAGCTTGATTATAGGATAAAGAGGAGGGTGGTAGCTTTGAATCAGACTCCGCGTCTACAATAACACCGCGCACTATCCTGAGCGCACAAAGTTCGGTAGGACAGTTCACAGGGATAAGCATGGGATCTTTAGGCACTCAATCTTCGTTCAACGACACTGATCGTCCTACCACACCTCACAGGACCTCGCGTATCAGTAGATATGTCACTCCTGTGAGTCATCTTCATATGTACCTTTAATTCTGTCACTTTCGAATGTCTCCTCGGATGTCACCTCGGTATCATTTCGGAATTGATGCATGATAGAATGAAATCGAATGGGGAATACCGGAGGAAATTTCTCGGGAGTGTTTGAATGTTTGCCTCTCTCTCTCTCGCTCTCTTTCATCTTTCTTATTTTTTCTTATTTGTATTTCCTGAGCACTATTTGAGGAAAATGTTAGCTTCTCATCTCTGATTTGCATTTCTATTTCAAAAAGGTATCGTTTTCACGATTATTTTATTTTGATAATTGCCGTTTGTTTTACGAGATACATATCGTTTTGCACGTTCATATCCCTTAAAACACGAATATAATAATGTCCATTCATGTCCTATAAGATTAAATGTGACTGTATGAATTTCACTTATCTGATTTCGGTATGTATTGTATATCGCACTATTTTTTCTCAGCATGGAACGAACGAATGAGATTTATTACGTGCACATATTCTATCCACTTTATTTCTAGAAGAAACGTTAATGCATATTGATACTCGTTAAATTTTACGTTTCTCTATCATAGAATAAATACATGAAACATACATATACAGATACAAATACATCTTTTCATCTTCTCGCTAACACATATTCACAAGTTTATGTTTAATTTTATGTATATGCAGAAAATTAAAGGTTTGGTATATTAAATAAAAAGATACATATTTCTGAAATTGAGTTGGGTAACACAGTTTTGTGATATTATTCTTTTTAAAGAAAAATTATACAATAAACACTACCATTTGGATCAAAATAAAAAAATATTTGACTAGAAATAGAAGCATAAGCACCGCTTGGGTTTCGTTTTCAAAAAATTAAAGATTACACCTTGGTTTCTTCTTTTAGCTTTTCTCTTCGAGAAGTACATACACTTTGTGCCTTTTTTACCTTTTCCTAAAAAGGTAATTTTCCTTAGATACGTACACGACGTATGTATGTACAGAAATGTGATGCATTATCTATAATAAATTAATAAATGAAAAGTACGACTTCTCTTGTAGTTATCACTTGTGTAGTCAACTACAACTTGTCTTATCTAGACCTAAATCTATATTATTTCAACGTAACGCTCCTGTTGAAGCATGACCAACTCTGTTGCCTCGTATCATGAATCTTAAGATTACGATATAAGTAATTTATAAGTTTTGTGTCGATTAATGTAATATGCAGAAGTGAAAAGCACTTTTTCATTTATAAAAGTTTTTTTACTGTATAATCCTGCGTGCCTTAATCGTTCTCTACTGACGTACTAATTGCGTATTACTAATTTAATAATAACATTTTCCAGAACATAACACGAGAGCAACATTACAAAGCATTTTTCTATTGACTTTTCTAGTGTTGAGAAAAGAATATTTCAGAGACACGCGGGATTAGAGAAGATTCGCACCCGATTTGCTCTCACTGTTTCCCAAGAAGATTGTCTATATCTTCACGGAGACGGAGGACAATCGCGAATGTTCGCATACTTTCTTCCAGGTACCACCCACGGGACCGGGTCTGCAACGTCAACCGAGCGTCGGCAACGTCCTAGCGAGAGCCTCTAGCTTCAACACCGCCGGCGGGCCTCTCCTGCCGCGGCAGATAAGCGCGATCAGCGCAACCGACCACCATCATCACGAGACGCTTCAGCGTCAGGTTTCGGCGGGACCGACAATCACGCAACAGAAACAGAGCAACGAGGGCACGATGCAACGGCAAAACAGCGGCGGCAGCAGTGGCAGCGGCACCACCGGAAACGGTGTGCTTCGACAAGGCTCGCAAGGCTCCCTATTCGAACAGATTGCTAGTCAAGCGAAGGACTTGATGCGCGAGACCACTAGACAGAGCAGTCAGGACGGGATACTCGCACACATGGACAAGGTACTGCAATAAAACGCGTATGAAAGAATAGGATAGTGACTCAATTATCTTTTCTATAATTTTATCGAATAAACATATTGTATTTTTTTCTGAACGTGGCAGTAACTATTTCTTTATGTAATTTTATCGCAGCTGAAGCATCAGGCAAAAGAAAAAATTACGGAGGCAGGCGAAGACAGTCTATTCGCGCCGCTGGAGCAAGTATGTTTTCGCGAAACGTTACCTATATGTAGATTTTACCGAAATCAAAGTATATACTTAGCCGATTTTTTTCTATTTCGAATCAATTAGTTGACGCAGCAAACGAAGAAAGCAATGGGCGAGGCCACTAAGTCGGTGCAGGAGGTGTCAAAGACCGCGTTGGAGGCGAGCAAAACCGCGGCGGGTGTCAGCAAAAACACCCTGGACGATCTGACGTACGTCGGTAAGAGCACGTTGGGTGACCTAACGAAAAGTGCCAAAGAAGTCGCTGCGAAGAAGGGTTTGCTCAAGGTATCGCTAAAGCATCCTAAGTCTTTCGCATTGATCTTTAAAGTTGGACCATCGAACATGAGCTTTATTCGCATTTAGGGCTTGGGAGAGTCGCAACAATCACCAGTACATTCACCGCAATCTCCTATGCAGCAGCGGAAGGATTCGGTCAGCAATCAGTTAGTCGCGTCTGACACGCGGGGCGGGGTCGGGCGGGACTTTTTCAGCAATATTAGCAGCGATCTGAACGGCTTTGCCGCGCAGACCAGCAGCATGTTTAGCGATTTATTCGGTACGTTCCGAGCTCACTTTGATGTTCATTATGTTAATTAATGAATTATAAAATTCTATATGGTAATTTCCATGAGATATTTTAATAAAGGATTTAATATTTTGAATAAAACTTTATTTCTAATTTGTTATCTGTAACTTTCTTTAAGATTTTACTAATTTAATTATTACGTAAAAGTCGATAATGTACATCGAGGCGAAAGGGATACGCTTTTAAAAAGTAATGAAATTCCATTCGATTTTCAGGTAGTAAAAATAGTTCCAATCGAGGTAGTAGCTTTTTCCCGCAAAATCAGAAATCGAAAGAGAAGACCAATCCGATTCTCGGACCATTTCCCAAAGGTAAACAATGACTTCAAGGCGTTTCTAATTAAAATCCTTGAACTTGAAGATAAAATTAAAAATGATATAAAGGTTTATTGACAGTTGCAGGAAAAACAGGACTGGTAGAGCGCTCCTCATTGATAAAACATTCCACACACAAAGTTAATCAAGAAGAGGCGCAGAGAATGCAAAACGCGGAACGTTCCAGCACACATAGCGACAATCAAGCCTTTTTAAATGACGCAAGTATTTGTAAACGTTACCTCAGTTAATCAAAAACAAACTAACTTGCTTAATTTTATGATCTTTTGATGAAACATCTAGGTGTTAACGCAAGTGTTAGCTGGCGAAGGCGTTGGTTGGCTCAAATTGAATAGATTAAAGAAACTGATGGAGGATGAAAATTATCGGGATTTGGTCGTGACGAAACTGAACAAGGGTCTTAATAGGAAGATTAGTCCAAACGATCACATTGACGATGTGGTAAGTTTAAAATTTATCTCATAAATTATTTAGTGTTTACTAAATTTATACTTAACATTTTATCTTGATGAAACACTATTTAATTAAGAGTTTACATCTGTTTCTAATCTCTCATTAGGCCATATCGAAACCCGTGTATAAGGGAATGTTAAAGTGCCTTCAAGCAGTAACGCATGGTCTCGCACATACGTATAATAATTTCGGACTAGGTGGGATGGCCTCTGTCTTCCAATTAATGGAAATCGCTCACACGCATTACTGGAGCAAGGACTTATCCGAAGGTAGCGGCTTTGACAGCTCTTTGATGTCGCAGGTATAATAATTCTTAAACACTTTTGAGATGTACAATTTAGAATTTATCTAGATTTTAATTAATTGTTTTCTATATGAATGTATATATTCAATATCTGATGATGGAAAAAAGTATTTGTCTCACAGGCATCTAGCCCATTTGGTAGCAGAGAAAATCTGAAATCCCCGCAATCTCCGAATCAGCCTGACTTTATGGATCCCACGCAAAGATCGGGTATGTTTTTTTTTAGCACATTGTTGTTTCAAAAAATTTTCAATTTTAATTATTTTTTTTTATGAAAGTATATTTTCAGTAAAAATTTCATTTATTCAATATTATTTTATATAACCTTTGTTAGCTTTGAAACAGATGTGTAGAATTGCCAAAATGGTATAAATAGCCCAATAGTTTAATATAATTACAAATAAATTAATAATACTTTCACAAATACTAGATCTGCCGCAAGTGCATTTGGACGTGCCGCAGGCACCGCCTGCTGGAGACACGAGTCAATCGACAACGGACATGTTCTTGGACATGTTCACGAAGAAAGGGAAATTTCTAAGCAGGCTCACCTCGTTCGATTCGGAGGTAGAAAGAATTTTTACGCTTTTTCAATGTTAAACGTACCTCGATCTATCCTAAGGTTGAATTTCAAGTTGGTTAGTAGTCCTACTTCGGGTGCTGCAATAATCGCCCTGTAGGCGCGATCAATGATTGTTGAAACTATTGATGAAAGATACATCTCCTCCCCCCGTCCTAAAACAGAAAATAACATTCTTTTTTTCTTTTCCTGCATTATTCGGTCCGACAGTTTTTTTGACGGTTTTTTGAAAGTTAATAAATGTGAGGAAAGAGTAAAGAAATACATCACAAAAATTTTCCCAATTTTCGATTCTAACATGCAACGCACACGTGTTTTGTCATATGTTTTTTAGAGTGGGCGGGGTGGTGGAACGGGGAGCAGCGAAGCTTTATCCACTGACGGAGGTAGCATTATCACTAATCCTGCTTTTCGGCAAGCGCACCAAGCTTCCTTCCGAAGCACCGTGTCCGATAGCGAGGTCGAGCAAGGCAATGTAAATTATCTACCTTGAATTAATGTAATCTTACATAGTTGTTAGATACATTTGTAGAGCGCAATGCACACACGTTAGAAGCACCGTCCATTCCCGCAAAATAGATTCCCAATGATGCAAAACTCATTGGAATGCTTCTCAAACCGCGCGTTCACGTTGATTTGAACGTTTGAGTGCGCGCCCTTTAGAAATGTAGAGAACAGTACGTTTCGAAGAAAAGCTTCCCACGTTCCTCGAATCGCATTCCAGCAAACACCAACTAAAATTATGTAATTGTTGTACAACTGTTAGTTATAATTTTCTATTTAACAAGAGGACTCTTATACAATTTATAGCAGTTATATAACTTTAGTTGATATTTGCCGGGATCAATATCTCAGCATTCATCAGACGTGAATACGAACGAACACAGATATAGAAAATCATTAAAAGGTAACACGTAACGCGTTTCCATGCACTTTAAATTTCTATTACATAAAAAAAAATTAGTGTCTTATACATTACTGTGTGACATAACTAGGTTTCTATCATGATTCTTCATATGTGCAAGCAAGTTACCCTTTGACCTTAGAAGTGGCATCATGTCGCAATTAGTTGGTATGCTCTAATTGCTATAATCTCGACGGACTTCGATAGAAGACATAGTCTCGGATGTTACTGTTTCATTAAAGTCCTTACGGTTTTTCATCAGAAATCCTTATCCCTAATTAATTTCACTCTTACGCGATTCTGTGATTCCAGTTTCCACGGCAGGGCAAGCAGCGTTCCGGCAGCGTCTGGTCCAGCAAGTCATCCCTGAGTACCGGATTCCGATATCACGGCGGAAGTCTGATACCGACCACGGCGTTACCGAGTCCGGAAACTGCAAGAACATATCTCTTCGAAGGTACAGCATATTAGATAGAAAAGCATTTAAAAAAACAATACAATTACCACTGTAGCTGATAATTCACGAGTGATAGAAATTTCTTCATATTTTCTTTTATTTTTATTGTCGCGACTTTCAAATCCAGGTTTACTAGGAAAGGAAAGGTCGTCTCTGTGGGATGAAATGCAGTTCTGGGAAGATGCCTTCTTGGACGCTGTCTCGCAGGAACGCGACATGATGGGCATGGATCAAGGGCCTGGAGAAATGGTAGAGAGGTAAAAAATTAGTAACATTTATTAATTACCGCATGAAAATGAAAGCAAAACGAGGAGCATTAAAGACAGCCACCTAATCTTCCTACGGTTCAACATTAGAAATTAAGTTGTATAACTGTAACTGCACATCAGATTTATTTTAATAAATATATATACAATATATATATAAATCTAATTTTTTAAAAGTAGAAATTTATTATTAAAACACGTTGCGCGCAATACAGATACAAAAGCTTAAGCGAAAGCGAAAGACGACGGTTGGAGCACGAGGAGGATCGACTGCTGTGCACTTTGCTGCACAATCTCACCGCCGTCCTGGTGATGCTGAACGTCGACAAGAACGAGCTGAAGCGGAAAGTGCGCCGACTGCTGGGCAAGAGTCACATCGGCCTCATCTATAGCCAGGAGCTGAATCTACTTCTCGACCAAATAAACAATCTCGTGAGTGTCTTGTCCTGCGCGACCGGTCGGAATCAATCGCGACCGATCAGTCTAAGAACGCGAGACTTCTTCTTCTTCCTCGCAGCACGGAAACGACATCGACCTGAAGCCCCTGACGTCCCGTCAAATGCACCGGCAGTCGTTCACCGTGCATTCGGGAGTCGATGCCGAGGGTGATCTGCGGTTTCTCGAGGTCCGCCACGACGGTCTCGTGCTGAGATCGGTGAACGGCGTGATAGTCGAGCGCTGGTGGTACGAGCGCGTAGTCAACATGACCTACAGCCCGAAGAACAAGGTTCTGTGCCTCTGGAGGCGGAGCGGCGGTGACACCGAGTTGCACAAGTATTACACCAAGAAGGTAGGATCCCTGGAAGGATCGAACAAAGGGAAGCTTAAATAACGAAGAGATAATATTTCGCTTTACCGCATGACAGTTGTAAAAGTTCGCTCGAGAGAAGATAAAAGGGTGTAATCTTAAATCCTGCAAAGTTTCAGATAGTTTTTTTTTACATTTTTGAAAAAATTATTTTACTGAAGTATTTAAAAATGTAGCTATAAGTAGATCTGAAAATTATTTTATTGGATCCTCAAAATAATTATGTAGGATGTTTGAACTAATTGCTTGACTATTGAACCAAATTTTTTTTGCAGCATTATTTATCATTGTGTTCAAAAATTTTATATAATTATATTAAGAGTCCAACAAAATTATTTTCAGATTTATATTTAGCTAAATTTTTAGATGCTTTAGGAAAACCGTTCTTTTTGTATTTGATTAAAAATTCGTGGAGTCCAAGATCATTGATGCTAAATGTTATATATCAACGATCGTTTCTTCCAGTGTAAGGACGTGTACTATTGCATTAAGGATGCCATGGAGAAGGCGGCAGCCCGCGGACGAGGTGCGAACGTTGGCTACGAACTCGGCGGTGAGTTCCCGGTGCAGGATATGCGAACGGGCGAGGGTGGGCTTCTGCAGGTCTGCATGGAGGGTGTCGGCCTCCTCTTCGCGAACAGCAAGGTATGACTCGCACTCGCGTGAAAGCCACATACTTCTTATGCTGTTATCGGGAAGAATCGAGAGCTCGACTCTCCTTCTCACTTTCTCTTTCTCTTTCTCTCTCTCTCTTTCTCTCTTTCGAGGATTGCGCATATATCTATATCTATATATCCCTCTTACATTCTACGTTCAATTGTTTGTGTCATGTTGAATCGTATATATATTTATTGGGAACTTTAATTTGAAGATTATTATCACCTTTCGTTATATATCGTACTACGTCTTGATTACATAACGTTGCGTCCCCACTGGCTACCCATGCTGTATCGTTTACTTTTCATTCGGAGTGCCAATGCGCATAATAATGCCTTTATTTCAGTGAGATACGTTGAACATAATACTAGAGAATGTATTATGCTACCAAAAAGTTTGTTTATAAAAAAATAAAAGAAAGATGTCCTTCGGTTCAATAATCCGCGATCGCGGTCTGAGGTGAACATTAATTAATTAGCTTTGTCTCGTAAAGTTGCTTGATTTTTAAATGAGTTGCTTAAAATGGGACATTGATTTAAAAATAAACGAACAAAGAGAAGAAAAAGAAAATAGCAGCGTTGAAATTGAATAGGATTGGAAATCTTGTCGCCGCTCAACCACTGTCTTTTTACCATTCATTCTCTTGATCATCGAATACTGTTTTTTTTTTTCATTGTTGCATTGATGCAAGGACCACTCAATATTATCTCCCACTGCTAGCCACTACGATCTGCTTAATTAATTTGTATCTCTGTACGTGATTCACCGCGATATGCGTCCGTGTGATAGAACAAGTCGGGCTCAAGGTGATTTGACAATTCCACTCGTATTTCAAAAAAGTGAAAAAAACCCTGTGATACTAAGATTTATTTGTCTAGTGGTACATAAAGAAACCCTCGAAAATTCGTATTCTCTTAACGACACAAATCGGTATAAAACTAAAGAAACTCTGCAGAAGAAATAAATATATGTAAAAATACACATCTCACACACATTTCGAAAAGAAACAGTACAGCATAATTACGCAACATAGCGTATTTACAGAATGCTGCGGTCGAGCGTGATCTTCTTCTTTTTAATCGTGTGGTTTTCCTTGATCATTAACGAGTCAATTTTTTATTGCGGAAATATACTATTTTCTAATAATGCGACAATGGAAAATTCTCTGCAAATTAAATTCCGAACTCTGCTAACGTGACTAATCACGATTGAATATTATTTAATAAAATGTTCAAGCCAAGAATTGTCAAGATATCTGGGCATAAGATGAAAAAAAAATTGCTTCTTTACAAGGTTCTTAATAACAAGAAATCAGCTTAAATTTGATCCTTGAATCTTTAATTGAAAAAGAAAGCACGCTTGTTCCGAGGCATTCTTTACATGCGCATCTGGGATTTCAAATATGATTTATTTGCCTCGAAGAATTTTCAATCTATTCTCGGCAATAAAATGCATATTTCCATCCTTCAATAAAAGAAGTACGATGTAAAAAAATGACGGAGCTTTTCAAGAAAACTCGTCAATAATGCCAATAAAAACGCAGCGAATGAATTCTATCAGAAATCAAATTACCATCTACGTTGGATGCATACACAATACATACATGAACACACGTAACGCGTCGTATACGCGTGCACATAAATTTCTCAACGAGAAAAACAATCGTTCTGTGGTCGTCGTTAAACGTTCCGTTAATTGAAAGTTCCTTTTTAATCGCGTAGGTTCCCGTGCGCGAAATGTACTCGGCACAATTCCGTACGGTTTCCGATATATCCTCTCGGTTATTTTTTTACTAGATAATATATTGTGTTCAGGCGTTATATTAATCAATGTTTTCTTGCATGGAAGCTCGATGTGCAGTTGCAGACTCTTTTATCTGTATTATATATAATTATATATATATTACATATTTATATATATTACATTTATATATATATATATACATAGGAAATAAGGTATAGGGCGATATATATACAGACTGTCTTTTGAATACTATACTCCTATATCTTATCATTTGTATTGAATGTTGGATGCTATTATATTTTTGCCATAAGTCTAACAACTTCTTTATCTGTCGTGGTCATGCGCGAGGAAAGTCTATTCGCGGCTTGCGAGACAAAAAAAAAAAGAATAAAAAGACGAAGGGGAGAAACAGAAGATAATGCAACGAAAATCCCGCGAAACGCTACACAAATCGCTGTTTACCGGCCACTTCTCCACCGCGATAAAAATTAACGCTCGCTCTCGTGTGAGCTCTCGCTGTATTACATTAACGGAATCTCGCGCGAATGACGAAATACCCATGGGATATTACGCCCGGGACACGGACGTCCCGATTCGAGTATAATCGGGAGAATGATAGACTTTTCTCAGCTTGGGGAACTTTTGAGATGGTCCTTGAACAATGAATATATACCTTGCTGTTTACCGATTTGGCCATGACGTTAGGTGATAAAAGAGCGTAGCTGTAATATCATCGTGTACAGCTGTATCTCTCTTCTCTCTCTCTTTCTATATATATATAATACTATATATTCTATAATTGAGTGGATAACTGCTGTTACCAAAGGTTTTAATTTTGTTTTTCTGTTTTCTGTTTTCTTGTCCCGTCCATCGACATTGCCCTGCGGCTGGGCAAACAGGATTTCGAGGTATCAAATCAAAATAAGTCATTGTTTGTTATATAAATTCAGTATATGACTATATACTCAATGTTGGCCGTGTTCCGGAGATGCTTATTTATTTTCACCATTACTTTTGGCCGTATATATTATTATTATATATACCATTATACTATATATATCTACCTACATTCTTAAATTGCATTCGAACTCACTGATCTGCTCTGTCTATCCTTACTGTTTTTTCTACGATCAATCGGTGTTAGTTGTAATATATATATATATACGCATATGTACTCTCCGTTACGGTATTATACATATATCGTGAAGCCGATACCTCTCCTAAGGTATCCAGTAATGAACGATGAAATGCAGAACAGTGTTTGCCGCATTGATCAAAAGTCCGACACAATATACTTTATATATTGTATATCGTTTAGATGAAATATTTGTAAGTAGTGTTTAGTGCAACTTGTAGAGAGCGATGTTCGATGCACACACAATGCAACTATATATATATCTATATAGCCTAATCACTCGTACATGGAAGTCCGTACACAAAATCATTGCGTCACGATCATCATTTACTACAGCTTTCACGTTTTACACACCGTGTCTCTCGGTCGCAACTGAGAAATTTCTCTTTGAGAAATTCATTTTATCGAAACCTTCCGCCAATTATCAATTTCGGCACTCACGATCGAATCGTGGCAAAGACGCGCTATCAATTTCATCGATTACAAGTATCCCAGCTATTAATCTCTGAACATAAAGTCTCTTTGAAAGAAAATTTTCCGTCCACCTCTTTTTTTCTTTTATTTCGATTTTGTATGAAGATAAACGAATTGCAAATTGCAAGTAGAATGTTCATTCGTGACAGTAAATCTGTGTTGAATTGTAGAACGTATCCCATTTTTGGCCTGTAAAAGTCGCTTTCGCACAAGATATTAAAGTGAGAATTCTTAACTGTGCATTAGCAAACGTAAACCCCTAATATCTCGAGGTTGTCTTATTACGGCAAAGACCAAAGAAAATATCGGAGGTAATATTTCAAGAGATACTGCGTAAAGATACGGAAACTTCAGAGTCACCTATAAATGGATGACATATTGCGTAGGAATAAATTGAAGAAGACAGATTGTGAGGATACAAGAGGACGGTATAAAAAGAGAAAAATTTAATATGTCTAAAATTATCCTGTCGATTTATTTTTTCGCGTAACTCGGCCCAAATAACCGATTGTGGAAGAATCTTTCGAGTGATTTTGTAGAAAGAATAACGGAATCCGTTCGAGAAAGCGGTGCTGAAATGATTTTTCGAAAGAAAAAATTATTATCAGGGTTTACCGTAAATTTCAAGATTACATCTACATGGATTATATACATTATGTTTATACAAATCTTTTTCACGTAGATAATTCAAACAATATAAATTACTTATTATAAATTGAATAACACCATAGAAAAAATAATTGAGCTATAAAATTGTTAATATATCTAACTTTAATATTGTGTGATAAAATAAAAGTATACAATATTAAAATAAAAAGATAAAACATAATTTTTATTGTTTCTAATAAACTAAATCTCTTATAATCCATTGATTATTGTTTACATAAATGACACATAAAACATATTTTACTATAATATATGCGTAATGTAGATCATTTATATATTATGCGTAAACCCTGATGATTATAATAAAATATTAAATGATGAAACAAAGTAGTCCGCGCGGATTACCATCATCGGATGACACATACATCGCTCATTTTGCACTGGTAGTTGCGTAGTAGAGCAATGGTTCCTCGTGCTGTCTAGTGATCGTCTATAAATAATTTATTATGAACAGGATTTCATCCCGGAAAGCAGAAAAAGTTCGTGAAAACTGCGCCAGCCTCGACCTTCTCGCCACGATATTATTACACTTCTCTGGCATGGCACACTGCTAACATAATGTTTCTTGTTTACGACATTGTACCGACTCCGATATTTGTATCGATTGACTCCCCAAAAAGTGACATTTGTTTCATATTCCCCCTCACCCCTTTCTTCTCGAGCTCTTTTTTGCCACTACCCCCTTACCCCTACGATCGATATAATATATATACCACGACCGTGCATCATTGTCGATCGTATCACGTCCGCCGGTCAATATTAGATGATACAATTGCACATTTTAGCAACTCTTCGACGCTAAGCAATCAGTGACATTTTACGATTGAGTTTAGGCCATCTCCAGAGTTGCCTGCTGCTATATATCGCTGCTGCCTGTTGCTGCGGATGCTGCCGCTGTTTGTCGCCGCCATCGCTGCCGCTAGATCTTGCTTAGAAATCAATTAATTAATTAATTCGAGATTGCGACGCGACCGCTGAATGATGATGCATGGTGTCTTTCGTAGAACTTTATTCGTAGAATAGATTCTCAGATCTCGCTTGTCGCTTTCGCCCTTACACTGATGCATTTTTTTGCGCGAAACTCAGTAACTGAAAGATCACGGTTCTCTAAGAACCGCAGTCTTGTGAAGATCGAGTTTTGCGAAAACACGTACGTCATTGCTCTTTGCTGAGTTTGCGATTGAAATGTGACAATTAGGCGAGATTGAGCATGCTGTTGTGAGACTAATTATTGTACGGCTATGTCCTGGAAGATCCATGTATGCTGCATGTATCCGTAGGGTTTGAATCTTCCGAATCTTTCATTTCTTTCGTTTATGGGCATTCGTACACTTTTTTGCACGTGGTAATGGATATATTTCTATTTCAGCATTACTCGTTCAACACAGTATTCGCAATATTTTTACATGCGATATAATGTCCTTTACACACAAACGTCATCATCGTAATTTTATCTTTCAGTATCTTTTTTTCATAATAGAGATCACAATTGGGAACGTTAACTTGGGAAAGTTAACTTGAAATATTAAAACGCGAATGTTAGAGTAATCTAACGCTCGAAGCACATGGGTTTTAACATGCAAAATAAATTCGGGGTCTTTGTTATATTATAATTATTTGCTTTGCGCATAAAGAAAACAATATTTCTAAAAATTAATCTACAATATGTGTAGTAAGAAATTGACTAATCACAGAATCGAATGTGAGGAGAATAATCAACAATAAATAAGCTTTTTTCTAAGCTTAAGGCTTACTACACCTATTGTATATTGTAAATCGATCCCAAGATCTCATTTAAGAAAAATTGATATGAATAAAGTATGTATTTTTTTGATTTCTAAAGAAAAAACATAATCTTTATCGCGACAATGTTAGCGTACAAGAGCATCGCTTTGCATCAAGTGCAAATTATATTAAAAATTATTGTGTAAATGGCATGTAATAATAATAGTAATAATTAATATTTGTTAGAAATCTTATCAATGATTTTGTCCGATGTACGTCATATGCATCATTATTCCATCAATAAATTACTAATAAAAAAGTACGTATGTCAATCTTATATCGAAAAACATCTTGTTAATACGACAATTATGGAAAATTAAAATATTACGCGAAAAAAATATGTAATTTTGCTAAATACATTGTAATTGTAGTTTGCATAACTGTAATTTTCTGTATAATGACGTACATCGATTAAAATGGACAGTACGCCCTTTTTGTGCAAAACTCATCGAGCGTCTAAGTTTTTAATAAAAAACATGTATGAAGTTGAATTGTATCATAAAGAACTTTTTCAAACTCTTGCACTTTACAAATTTATCTCTATAAAAAAAGTATAATAATATAATTTCAGTAATAAATAAAAGAACGTAAAAGTAATTTCAATAAGTAAAGTGAGATAAAAAATGCAGTTAAAAAATATTAGCTACATTTTTTCTTTCTTCAATTATTAAAATTACTACTATTATACATTATTCTGCAATTATATTATTATTGCAATATAATTGATTAGAGATACAACAAAATTAGCGCTTGAAGAGTAGAACAGACGCTTATCGTCAGACGAGCATTACGATCGATACATTTTCACGCCTCTTTTTTAGAAAGCTATTCGCACACACAGACTGATATTGCAATTCTGACATATATGATAATAATAGGCAAAATAGAGAATCGTCAGAATCGTGTGCATGATCGAGTAGATCCATGGTACGCGATGCGCAGATCACTAACGCAAACCGATTGTGTTATTTGCAGTTTTTTGTAAGACTCGATCATATCCGCAAGTGCTTTACTCAAAAGGATGGAATCTTTGTTTTGGAAGAATTCAGTAAGTGACACACCGAATACTCCATCGATTACGCTTTTACACGCCGTAGATATATCTCGTGAAACAAAGAAAAAAAAAGAATAAATTAATAATAACACGCTTACGCTGCAATTTAGCTTTCAGTCTTTGAATGTCGAAACATCATCATTGAATGCCTTTCTGTTTCAGATCCTAAAACTAGACAAATAATTCAACGTAAATATAAGTCGCAAATGGTGAGTACGTTCAAAGCTCCTTACTGCCAAAATAGAATGTACTTTTTGCAATAAGGAAATATATTTGTTTTGAGGGAAAAAGTAATAAAATGTCTATTTTACAAAGCAAAATAATTAAATTTCATTGAAGCTATATCTTTTAGTGAGTTAATAAGTTAAATGCCTTATTATTAATTAAGTATATTCGAGAATAAGCGCAATAAATAAAAGAAAGAGTAATAGACATTTTATTACTTTTTATATTTTATTACTTCTATAGTCGTATACTGTGTGACAGGCTGAAGAGGCAGTACGCTGTTTACATAGAATATTTTCGGTCGCATTTACTCTTAATAAACTCCCGTCGGAGACTCATCAGAAACATAAGCGCGAAAATGAAAAGACCGCTTGAAATGAGGCTTATCTTTAAGTTTTTTCCTTTCTTACATCTCACGTAAGTTCTTTTTTTTATAATACATTTTGCGTTTTTCTAAATTAAAAGACAAATATTATAATTTAACTTGCCGTTTTTAAGTAAAGTTTTAAATTATTCAAGATTAGTTATACACATACATATACCCACATATATAAAATTAAAAGTATTTAAATAAAAATTAATAAAACTTGAAATTTTTTTACTTTTATCAAATTAACATTAAAACTTTTGCTGTATAAATGAAAAGACATGAATAATTTATATATATACAACGGTACGAAATATCTCTTCATTTATAGGCGTCTGATATCTGCTATGCTGTCCTCTGCGTATTTTCTTATGTGGCGGCTGGCTCAGAGCAACGGAAGCATTTAAGCCAGCAGCACCAACAGCATCAACAGCAGCAGCAACAACAACAGCAGCAACAACAACAACAACAGCAACCGCAGCCACAGTTACAAACGCAACCACAATCGCAATCACAACCACAACCGCAACTACAGGCTCAACCTCAACCTCAACTGCAAGCGCAATCACAATCACTAGCGCAACCACAAGCGCAATCACAATCACTAGCGCAACCACAAGCGCAACCACAAGCGCAACCACAAGCGCAACCGCAAGCGCAACTGCAAGCGCAAGCGCAACCGCAAGCGCAACTGCAAGCGCAAGCGCAACCGCAAGCGCAAACACAAGCGCAACCGCAATCGCAAGCGCAACTGCAAGCGCAAGCGCAATCGCAAGCGCAACCACAATCGCAACCGCAACAGCAGCACACTTCATATTCACAAATAAAACGTCAACATCAATTACAGCAGCAACAGCAACAGTTACAGATGCAACAGTTACAGCTACAACAGCAGCAGCAGCAACAAAACTATCAAAGCCGATACCAGCAACATAGATAGAAACACAATCACAATCGAGCAATGTAATACCGCAGATGCACAGAACATGCAAATTTTCTCAACACAGGCAACGATACTCGCTTCCCTTTATCAGCACCCGATAAGAGTAGTGCGACCCTTCCATTTATCTACTCTGGATATAAATGTGCTATCTCTTTTCCAGAAGTAATATTTTATTTAAAAATTCATATATGAAAAATTCATACATGAACAAGATAACAATTCCGTTTTTTTGTTTCAATTTTTTTCTCTTTCTGTCTCTCTTTCTTCAGCTTCGTCAACGTACTTTCCTCTTCCGGGATTGAAATTATTGCAAATAAAGTCGTAACAAGATATAAAAATATGAAAAGAAAAAAGTTCAATATCCTTAGCTTAATTCGTTAATATCGGACTTTTGCGGCGCGAGTTTTTATTATGTAGTCCTGCGTCGATGTGATAGTTGTGCGGTATCCTTATATAATATTATAATCCGTGCACGTGAGTACACATGTGTACGCGTCACTTAAAGCAATTAAATACAATAATTATTCGTAATTGGCGGCACAATTTTATATAAATACGTCACGACACGGAAAGAAAAAGAAATTGTGATCGTCCGCGATTTGGAAGAGTAAAATATTTATTTTAGCTCGTGTATAATCGAAGCGGTTAACGAGCGCAAAATTGAGAGATCGTAGCTGATTTTTTTTATTATCGATATGTCTCATCTCTTATCTTTTACTCCTATCTTTCAACATTCTCGGTCCTCTCTTGCACATGAAACAATAAAGCGTAGATAACGACAGGTAACTCTCTCTATTCGTTCGCTGTCTCTCTCTTTCCTTTATTCCTTTATCGATTCTAATTGAACTGATTCCACCCATTTCGTTTACAGCGTATACGTGAGATGTTAGCGAAAACTGTTGTGTGTAGAATGTATAGAAAATGTACTGTCTCGATGTCTCGAGTAAATGTACACAGTGATCATTAATTTGTACGGTTTCACAAATACGGAAGAAATACGATATCTCGATAGCTCGTAGAGCGCTCATTAGGGTACATGTAATGTGTCCCGGAAAAAAGACATTATATGTAATATAATGTAACTGTACAATACTGAAGAAACATCCGAGATGACATCTCTAAGACGCTGTGAAACTTCGCGTTCTCTGCGTTTTCCTACGAGATTTAATTTTAGGCGCGTATTATTAGTAAATTTAGTTAGGCGCGACGGAAACACAACGAGATTGCAGCTTTAAAACAGCGGATAATCGGCATTCATTGCAAAGCAACGCCGTTCGCGGAAATTGTTCTTTCGTTGTATTCTCCCTTGTCGCATTTATACTTTTCGATATCTGTCATGTTAAGATGCGCGTCGCGTAATGTAGATGAACAACAATGACCAGCTTAGGGAAGAAGATGTAAACTCGTAGTCTCACGAACTCAGCGCGAAGTAAACGTATAGCGTTACGTGTCTCTACACGAGAAGAAATGATATATTTTCTTGCAACGTATAAGAAGCGTATAGATATTTGTAAAAAGGGATAGGATTTGTAAATATAACAATTGGCGGTGTAGTAAGCGGCACGAGAGAGAGCAATGGCGTGAACACCCCTTTTTATTTCTCGTCTTTTTAATACGATTATACATGTTAAAGCTCGCGTTCGTCGGTTGAGTTAGAGAGAGGTGTGCGTTTTTAAGAGCGAGAAAAGGCGGGAGGACACGGTTTTCTTCTAAATATCTAATAATGAAAAGATAAAGAAGAAGACATACACACGCGATCCTTTGTACCAAGTTTGTCTGCCTAAGCCCCGATGTTTAGAAGTGTGTCACGTCGACCGATATCATTATCATTTCATGATATATCACGGGTTATGCGATGAAGAAAAACTTTAGATCTCTAGAAGAGAAATTAATACCTCGCATTGTATAGTACTCATCCATGTAGAAGCCTTACGCCCAGAATATACTTGTATCCAAATCGGAAATGAACGATATATTTCATTTACCTCCATCTAACTGTGATTTACAATAAGTGTAATTCGATTGTTTTAACGTAATTATTCAGACGTTTGTATTGGACGGAGAATGCTCGAGTTTGAACGTAATTTTTACGACGATGTCATCCGAGAAATAATTATAAGTAACATATGTTGACACAGATGGCTCGTTATAATTATATATGCAGTTGTTAGCTGATGTTAGTTAAGCTCAATTGATAAGTGCTCTTTGTTGAGCGCCTTGAGATGCGCTTACGAAAATGATGGCAGAAAGTAATTAAATATTACGCAATAATTATCTTTGATTAAATTTAAGAGAAATTTAACTGGCAATTCGAAAAATTTATAAAATTTTTGTGATTTAATAAGAAATTATTCCTAGCTGTATAAAACTAATTAAAAAAAATATATCTAATTAATAAAATTAAATTGACAAACAGAGAGAAATATATTAATTAATAAATGTATACAATACGTATAATTAAATCAATTATCTGAAAAATGCGATAATTGGATAAAATTTTTGCCAATAAATAAAAAACGAATAATATAATTACAAATCTTTATATAGACGATATACGAGCACATTCAAACAAAAAAAGATAAATAATGATTTAAACTAAATTCTTCTCTTTTTAATCAATATACCCATTTTTTCATCACAAAGATCGAAATTCAATATAATAAACAAGTGTAATAGATGTAATCTGATCGAGGCCAAGTAGTGGTCAGTTAGGGACTATCGGATTTCGTACCTGATCGGACGGCTGGCCTCATTTCTTCACATATCGTGTATCCGAGGCTTGTAAACGTGATCTCGTTCCGAAGGTTTCTGGTCTTAGTGGTCCAGTCAGATTTCGAATCTCATTGCACGAAGATGGAGCGATGGGTCGGAAAAGTGGCCGTGGTAACCGGTGCCAGTGCCGGAATCGGTGCAGCGATCGTGCGAAGTTTCGTTAGACAAGGTGAGAAAGTGTTCCGATGTTATAAATAAACGTTGCATTGAACTTTACTTCTGACTGGGTGAAAAATTTGCTCTTGCAATCTTGACGCGTATATCTTGACTCGAGCCGAAGTAATCGTCGCCGTATCGTCCGCTAATTGGAAAATATAATAATCACTATTATATTCAAAATATTCGAACAAAAACAAGATAACAATTTGGGATGTAAATGCTTGTAAAATGTCGCATTAAAGGTCTTATGAGAGAAATTATAAATAATAAAAAAATTTATCAGAATTAACGTAATATGGAACTCATAGATACGACGTTTTATTATATCAGGTATGATAGTGGCAGGCTTTGCAAGGAGAGTAGAGAAAGTTAAGGAAATCGCTGATAGTTTGGAGGATTCCCCGGGAAAACTTCATCCCGTGGAATGCGATATCGCTAAGGAAGAAAGTATAATCGCGGCATTTGCATGGGTGAAGGATAATCTCGGTCCAATAAGTGTTCTCGTCAACAGCGCTGGTATCACCAAGGAATCCTCGCTCATAGGTAAACATTTTTTATTTAAATCATTAGGATTAAAAATTCTGCAAAATTGATATTAATTTTCCTTCTTCTGAAGAAATTTTTGTACGTTTCTTTCAAATTCTTCAAACTGTTTAATCAATGGATAATTATTTTTTTTTAATCATAATTTCGTTGAGCAAGATAAAATACCGAAATATCACAATTTATTACCGGGATATTACAAGTATTATTTTATCTTTATCGTTTGTAGATGGTACTTTGGAGGACTGGCAGTCGGTGTTTGATGTGAACGTCTTGGGACTTTGTCTCTGCACGCGCGAGGCTGTACGTATGATGCGCGAAACCGAGGCTGAGGATGCTGTCGTGATTCACGTGAATAGTTTGGCCGCCGAGAGGGTACCCTTTATCCCGGGATTCAGCGTTTATCCGGCGTCAAAGCGTGCCATCACCGGCCTCGCCATGACTTTGCGACACGAACTTGCGGGCACGCGTATACGCGTCACGGTAAGATATTTGAGATATGGAGTAAAATGGCTATTTTTCGAAACGTTTATTACATTAAAAAATTCTTTAATACAGTAAAATTTACTAATTAAAATTATCAACATAAATTATTAATAAAAAATAAACAATTATTTTTTAACATATCGTAATTCAAAATTGTGTTCATACAATGTTTTGTTCAAATATTTACTTTCAGATTCACTTTCTATTATACTAACGTGTAATTATTTTATACAATTCAATTATGAAGTTAGTCTGCACGTTTACAGGTAAACAAGAACTTAGGCCAAATAAAAATCATGTGACTTACATTTCTATTTTGCGCAGAACATCAGCCCTGGTTTAGTCGCGACGGAATTCATGGCTTCCTATAGTATGTTCTCCCCGGAAGCGATGGCGGCGGCCCCGACTTTGGATCCAGACGACGTTGCAGCAGCGGTAATTTACGTGTTATCCAATCCTCCTCACGTTCTGGTATGTCATACTGTATACCTACGTCTAATATTTCTCTATAATTCAAAAAAACAAAATTAAATCTAAAAGAGTAATATCTCTTCTTCCCGCAGATACAGGATGTTGTGTTGCGACCTTTGGGCGAATCGTGGTAATCGATTTTCAAAAAAATTATATTTTAAATTAGATAATATAATACAAAAATAATAATAAAGTTATAAGATTGTTAATACATTTAATTTTAGTATTAATAAAATAAAAGTATATATTATTTTGGAAATAAAAAATGCAAGATATATAATTTTCCAATCTCAATCTTCTAATTCACGGATTATTTAAATAATACGTAAAACATAATTCACGTAATTCACATAATTCATATTATAAATTATTTTATCATATTATAAATTATACACATAATTCATATTATTTTATATACTATTATAAATTATTTATATTTTACTCAATCCTGTAATAAACTTTGGAAGTTGTTACTGAGAAATTTGTTATTGCTGGACGACGTCTTGTTTTAACGATGCAATAACATGAGAGTTCCTATTATGATTTTCGCAGAAAATAATCCATCCAATTGAGAAGATCGCTTGCAAAACAGAGGAGATAAATAGCGAAGACGCTTTCTCATGCAATACTTGTGATCACTTGCGAATCTTCTCGTCGAACTGCATCGAATTTTGCAGATTTGCCGATGGAACGGGTCATTGATCGTTTCGCGAAATATCTTTCACATTCTCTGAAATTTTTGACGCAAAATACTTTCAGTAAAGATACCGCAGAACGTCTTATCGTTTCCTTCAAAAATCTTCGAATTTTTCTCAGCGACCTATGTTATTTTTATTATAATTTGAAGATATATATCGTTTTAAAATTAAATTATAATTAACAAATTTTTCAGCGCTGACACTAATTTTATTTTTATTTTTGTGACTACTGACGTTATGCGAGTGTATCTTTTTATCATCGAGTATTTTTAAAGACAATATTTAAAAAAATATAAATATAAAATTTTATTTGCGCTAAAGTTAGAAAACTAAAAAAAATAACAAGTTTTTAAAAAAATATAACCTATAATAAAAGTTAAATATATACAAAGTAAGTTTTAAATACATAACATATATATCGATTGAATATTTAAAAAAATATGGGAACTATGAAAAATACAAATACAAAAGTATGACGAAATGAAACGTTTTCTTGAGAAATGAGACAAAAGGGAAGAAAAATCCACCATATTTTTCTAGACATTCTATTTATTTGAAATATTTTACCTTGTGTACGCAAATTGAAATACAAACACTTTCATATATTTAGACAATGTTAATTTAAAGGAAATTAGACAAAGAATATGAGAATCTTACATGGTACAAATATGTAGTCTACTGCATAACGTATGCGTCGATAAATAAGGAATATTTTAATTAGCTTTAATTAGTAGTTTTCATTACTTTAATTAATATTTTGTTTCCGATAATGTTCGCAAGCGTGTCTTGATAATGGCGATACGTTTTATCTGTGAGCCAGCGCGGCGCTAAATTTTAAATGAGGTACCCTTCTCTCGGGCAAAGCTTACATGTCGAAAACAAACAGTAATATCGCGAATAATATGCAATACTCGCACAGGAATACATCATCCAGAAGGCAGTGAACCATCCAGACGTAGATTATGCGCGACCTCCGAATCGAGGTCCAGATTTTCAGTGGTATAAAAAGGTGTCGAGGATGCGGATCGGCATGCAGAAGCTACTCGTGGCAGTGAGCAGCAATTTCTTCTCCCGAGTTTACATAAACGCCAAATCTTCAAGTATGAATTTGTCGAACAAAATTGCCGTTGTTACTGGCGCCTGCTCCGCGATCGGCAAGCTAATCGTCGAAGAATTGGTGTTAAAGGGACTCAAAGTTGTTGGTCTCTCCAGCGATATAAATAAGTTGAAGGTATGTTCAACGCCACCTAATCTTGATAAATATTTTTTCAGAAATTTTGTACAATCTTGTAATTTTTTAAGTCCTCAGATTTTTTAACACAAATTAGGACATTTTTCAAAAATATTGAGTCTACATATTTTTTTAGAATTTTTCATATATAAAATTCTGAAACATTCTTAATAGACTTTATCAATGTTTCTGAAGTCTTGTAATTCGTATAAAAATTCTGAGAAAAATTTTCACTAAGGAATACTCTACTAAAAATACAATTATGAATAGAATAAAATAAATACAAAGTATTTGGAAGTTAGTCATTTTTATCATGATCTTTGTAGATTCTTGTGGACGAGTTGAAGAGCAAACCCGGCAAGCTCTATCCTCTTCAATGCGACCTGAGCCTTCCGAACGAGATTGAAGCTGCCTCCGAGTGGATAGAGAAGAATCTAGGTAGTGTAGACATCTTAATAAATAACGCTGGAGTTAGCATAGATTGGTCCAGCATCAACGGTGGAATACAGGAACTAAAGAAGTCTCTTGACATCAACGTGCTCGGCTTATCATGGATTACTAAGAAAATTCTGTTGTTAATGAAGAACAAAGGTAAGAGTATATTTCAAGAAAAATTTTTTTAAATCATTTCTACATCTGATGTATCTGTAATATCTGTAAATAATATTAGGTGTCGATAACGGCTGCATTGTTAATATCAATGATATATGCGGCCTGAAATGGTTGCCTCTCGTCTCCGACCGACCTATCTCTCCGGCGTACGTTTGCAGTAAATCCGCGCTAGCCGTGTTGACAGACTGGCTTCGTTTGGAATTGGCGCAGAATGAGTCCAACATCAAAGTGATCGTAAGTAATTTCATACGAGTCGCATTGTAACAAATTTATTAAGCATTTATGTATAAAATATCAATCTTGATGATTCTACAATAAAAAGCTGTAGCTTCTTCAAATTGTGATTTTACTTTGCGTTACTGAAAAAAAGTTTAGCTTTGATAGCTAAAGATTTTATGAGCAAAATACAAAATAGAATGTTAAAAGAATCGCTTCACAAATAACAATATCTTAATATTCGAATAAAAAACAAAGATGAAAAGCAATTCAGAAAAAGAACAAAAAATCACTTGGCAAGATATTTTCTTATCTTTGTTATCCGTTAACAGTTCATTTTTTTCGTAACAGAGCATTTGTCCAGGCTTAGTGGAGACTGAAATGACCCAGCAGTGGTTGAAGGAAAATTCACGCCTGGCCCTGAAACCGAAAGACGTAGCGGATGCTATTCTTTACGCGTTGCAGACTCCGGAGAATGTGCTTATCAAGGAGCTCGTTATTACGCCCATTCGGGAGATGTGAACATCGGATAAAATTGTTGTCTATGCTGAACTTTGTAGTATTTAAAGCATGTATTATGTGGCAAATTAAATAAAGCATCAGCACTTTTCAAAAATATGATACATATAAATGTTACATTAAACCAATTATTATAAAATTACTATAAAAAATAATAATTTATTAAATATTAATATATTAACTTTTTGATACATTCAAGTTATACAAGCCTCTTATAGGTACAAATACAATAATCGTTAAGATTCTGGATGCTTAATTTTGTATTTTTGAACTTGAGAATATAGCCATCCGCTTATTGTGTGCTAATAAGACAAACTAAAAGACACGTGATCAAAATTTTAACAAGTATAATACTTACCAAGAAGAGGAACACGGGTTCACAACTTCCTTTATTTACAGCCCACAAAGGCATTAATTAATAACCTTAAATCTTAAACATAATTTTGAAATAAACCTATTCATAGACAATAGTTGCAGGAAAATTGTATAAAACAATATTGTGCTTGACATTATTTATTTCAAATTGTCCCATTTGCCAGTTTAATAATTCACAAAAATTTAGGAAAGGGAGAGATACTATGTTAAGAAAAGAAAATTCAAAGAGGTGACAACACGTTAGGAGAATCCTATTTAATGAAAGTGTGAAGCAATCGGTGTTATATTTAGTGCACCTAGTTGTAGTAAAGTACACCCTAAATTGTACGTCCTGTACAACGCAGAAAATACTTAGGTGTGTATGTACAATATGCGCGAAATAATAAAATATTAATATTCATGTGTGTGTGTGTGTGTGTGTGTGTGTGTGTGTGTGTGTGTGTGTGTGTGTGTGTGTGTAAAATAAATTTGTATGTAATATATGCACAAAATATGCGCAATAGAGAAACCGTTATTATCAATTTTAATCGCGTTTCAGACATATGTGGATAAATACACACTATGCGAGACCGTATAGATTCGACGCTATTTATATCTCCTTACTGCTACACATCGTTCGTATAACTATAGAAGAACAATACATATGTATATAATAACACAGAAATAACACATAAAATATAAAAAATATACTTATCTGTGTTAATCGAACAAAAAAAGGCAGAATATGTTATCAAACTAGTTATTGCTATTGTTGCGAGATCTGTCTTGTGAGTTATGAATGACAAATTTCGCAACAATGAAAATGAAGCTGAACACAGGGAGGATCGATTATTAATGCAAACCACATTTTAAAACTTTTATCGAGGCAGGCTTTGTATGTTGCGTGTTACTAAGTTGCATTTGCCTTGTTGGTGATAAAAATGAAAATACGAATATAAGAATATTTTCGAAGAGAGCATGCAGAAATAAATATCGATAGTATCTCAGATATAAACTGTTTGCACAAATACCTTACGGCAAGCCACCATCTTATCCGCTTTTCATTTCATCCGTGAGAAAAATGACATCCAAATTATCTTGTCAATTGATCCCGATAAACACGAGTCCAAATTCCGTCCGACCTAGGAGACAAATCCGTGAACCCTATGAAGCGCGAACGATATCATGCTTCCAAATCCACATTCTTCCACATTGCATATCGTTCCCTTTAATTGAATCCGAGTGATCCGCTCGAACACGATCCAGTGAATACCGCAGGCAATTTTTTTTTATCCTTATATCCAAAAATATCCGTCCATGCATACTAATTTATCCCGTTTCCGAAATCCTCCCAGCCGAATCCTGTCCTAATCCAAACATATTCGGAGAATCCTGTCCAAAGTAACGTTCGTACGGAGATCCTCTAAAATTTTGAGGCCGGTTCCCGTCAAGATGACAGACAGGGTTGCGTTATTCAAACGTACCATCCTCTTGTTCATGCCAGTTAAAGATCCTGAAGATTCGCACTGTGGTTTACAATTACGCGAGAAAAAGATGCACTTGACGATCACGATTGGTCGAGAAAACAGAGTTATGGAGAAACACGGTTTTTTTCAATAATTGACTTTTAGATCGCCGAGTTTTTATCGAATATTCAATTATTAGGCATGCGACAGTCTTTCCAAAGAATCACTTCCACCTTTCAAATTAACACTAAATATGAAATATTTCATACGTAATAACTAACAAAATTGAGTCTAATATTGATGTTGTATCAAGAAGAGAATAAATATCGTGCCAAAAATCCGTCCTTAAAAAATGTGATTCAAAAAATTTATCTTCACTAAAGTTCGAGAAACTTTAGAGTTGTAAACCAAATGCTTCCAACAGAATCCAGTTGTAGTTGACAATCCATTACTAGTTTGACTATTCAGATGCTATAAATTAATAAATGCGCGAAGAATTTTTTTAATTGATACACGGAAATTGATACGAAAAAATCGATACTTTTTTTTCTTTTTAAATCGATACGTAACTCGAAGCACTTTAATCCTGATAAACACGTAACAATGAAAAAGTCCCACTTCCGTTATGTTTCTCTTTTAAAACAGCGACACACAAAAATCTTTAGCTTCAAACTGGAATTTTACTAGTTTTAAAAAGAAATATTAATGGACGTTTATCGCCTCGTAATGGACTTGCCAACGTTTCCTGATCCAGCAACTGAGAATCCTTTCTTTCTCTCACTCTCCTGATCCTGAATTTCCTCTTGATCCTCTATCCTGTTTCGCTATTCTCATTTTCATCTATGTCTTTTAATCCTTTTTATAATTTATGCTCTCCGTACCGCAAATCCTCCAAAACGCAATCCATCTCATCCCAACGTCAAGCGAATGTGTATTATATCCATCCAAGAAGTAAGATCGTGTTGATTTCAGTTTTTCATTCATTGTGTTACAATCCCAATATACAAAAGAAGAAAAAATACATTAGTTTCTTATGTAAATTAATATTATATATAGTTTATTAATGCAAATGTAATGCCTGTGACATATAAAATTATGAAACTGCGATATGCGATATACAGTCTCTGTTTGGCATATGATTTTAAATATTGTATATTTTTGGAAAAAAAAAAATATTTGTATATAGTAAGAAACTTAAGTTATGAAATAAAAACAGAATCACAGGATTAGTTTGCAAAAATAGCATAAAATATCCAATGTTTTCCTTTCAATGCGTGTGTGTGTGTGTGTGTGTGTGTGTGCGTGTGTGTGTGTGTGTGTGTGCGCGCGCGCGCGCGCGCTGAAAGTAGAATATAATAAAAATTTTCGAAAGTGCATTTAATTATGTGGCCGTTGCAAGTGTAACAGAAAGGAAAACACGACAACAAAGAAATGCGACCAATATGTCAATTAATAATTACTTCACCGCATTTCAATAAATTTGTGTCGTATATCACTTAAAATTTATATGTAATTTAAATATGTTTTAAAAATATCCAGATTATTTATATATATATTGAGCATGTTATGCTATGTTTTCACATCGAAAAATATTAAAAATCTAAATAAGTTAGATATTTTGTACTGAAATAACAATCAAACGCAATCTGCAAAATCAGCAAATGACCCATGAAACATTAAATGGTCATCCAAGTCTATTGTCAAATACATTTGCGTGTTATAAAGCGAATTAGACTATATAGGAGTAATAATATACAGAAAAATTTGTTGTGTCAATATAATTATGTTTAGTGTATAATAAACATTAATTCATTACGCTCATATATTTCGTTATATGTATATGCGCGACATATTGTCATCACTACTGATTTAATTTGAAATTACTTTGATTTAATTCATGAATAGCGAAAATGAATCGTGTAAACAATCTTGAGGTACTTATTTCTATGTACATGTTATATATGTTAGAGTTAATGTATAATCGTATTCTTAGATAAATAAAAATATATATTTTTTATAAGATGAATATACATACATAGCATGCCACTCTTTCAATTTATTTGTTACCAGAGGCGCATATATATACAGAATATTTCGCATATTTTTGCGTATTTTCCCTTAAATTACAGTTTTTGACAAAAAGATAAAGTTTAAGAATGCCTATTTTGGTCTGTAGCAGATCTTGGTGCTGAGTATAATTTTTCTATGAATATAATTTAATATTCTTAGCTTTATAAATTGCGCATTGACAATTTTAGTCTTGAAACACAGTTAATAGCTAATATTCGATGCTCAGAAGTATCTTTAAAATCCCCCTTCTTTCCTCCAAAAAACTAAATAATTTATTGCAAAAAATAATACCTCAGCCAAGATTCGAACCTAGATCTTTTATTATTCTGTGAAGGCGACTTCCCAATTCGATTATCGAGACATATGATATTATTCTAGCTGAGGTATTATTTTTCAGAATAAATTAGTTTTTTTTCTTTTCTTTTTTTTTTGAGAAAACGGAGATTAAAAATGCTTCTGAGCATCGAGATTTCACTATTAACTGTGTTTCAAGAATGACAAAATTTTCGGCGCGTAGTTCTTATAAAGCTAAGAATATTAAATTGATAAAAAAATTATTACATATTCAGCACCAAGATTCACTGCAGATCGAAATAAGCGTTCTTAAACTTTAAAACATTTATCGGTCGCAGAATTAACTTACTGTTATTGGTTTTGACAAAAGTTTAGTTCTGGAAAATCGACTCTAAATGTGTTAAGATTGACTCTAAATCTGCAACTAAGCAGTAACGCATTTGACCTTTGAACATGGCGTACTAGCGATATTTGTTCCACTTCAATTATGTAATTATGTTAATTCAGGCGATTAGCTATGCAATATATCGTATTATTATAATTACTGCGTTACTATAGTACTAATAACTTGAAAACATTATGACAGTTATAACCTTAAAACTAAAATAAGTATTAATTTAAGCCCTGTTTTATATTGATGTCTATAAAATGTGTATTTAAATACGTTAGTACAAATAGTTTACCCATGTGTTGCTGTATATGTTCATTTCTGTATGACAAAATTTAACATTTTTATAATAGCATGGGGTAAAATTATTGTAAAGATGATCTCGACTATAAAAGGATGTTAGTAAATTCACATGATATAAAAGATTATCATGGGGAAAGTTTTGTTAGGCAAGCTTCAAAATCTCCTGTTTCAGTTATATCCAAATGGAAATGAAGATTTAAGCGTATTTTGCACAATACATTAAAGTAGCCACCATTGTTAGAAATGTATATTAGCAAAGAGTGACTGAGTTATTGTCAATTAAGGATATTTATCATAAATATCAATAATCGCGTTTATTATTTACATCAAAGTTAAAAGCCAGAATAAATTGATAGCTAAGAGTTAAAAGTTTAAGTCTAATTTTGTCAGAAGGCTCATTAAATAATACTTCAAAATTGTTACACATTTCATAAATGGTAGTGATGACAAAAAAGAAGTTGGCAAATATGTGGCGGAATGTATCTTTTTAAATGTAGGAAATTCGATCTGTCAATTTAACAAGCAATTACATATGTTCTCGAGCACGATTTCATTTTTGAGGCTGATAAAAATTCAATGGTATTACATCTTAGATAATAGTTAATAATTATTTCCGAAATAATTAAGATTTTGTTACAATAACAAAAAGTAGCTAAATTAGCTTCTGGGTTGTATAATCAGATATGCTTTAAAAAGCAAGGAACTTAAGAATAATCGTGACATATGTATGTACGAAACAAACCGTGCTCTAATACAATATACAATCAATTAATCAGAGTTATTAAATTCAAGCAATATTAAGAAATTAATTTGAATTCTTTTTTTACAAAATCTTGTTTGGATTAAATTCCATGGAAAATCTTTGTCGAGTGAAATTCAAAATTAGCAATAATGAAACATGGTAAAGAGCAAATATCAATATAAATCTGTACTTATATTACCATGTGAGAGACACATACGTACATACTAGTCGTAAGAGCGAGATCTGGAACGAGATCTTGAGCGCGAATAATTACGCCGCAACGGCGAGTAAGTAGGAGAACCACGGCGCCGTGGACTGTAGCTTCGCGAACGAGTACGACCCCTCTCCCTATCTTCGCTGCGTCCCCTGTCACCACCGCTATGGTCTTCCTTCACACGGATGTAAGCTACTTCACCCTGGACGTCAAATCAAATGAGCAAAATGTAAGGTAGTAGATTCGAGTACATAAATCGTGCAAAAACATTTAAATGACTGCATGTTTATTTATAAGAACATTCAATGCTAGAATAAACCAAAACCCTAAAATCAGCTTATGCATCGAAAATTAAAGATTGCGAATTGGAAATTAAAATTCAATCAATTAGAATAAAATAAATTAAAAATGTATGTCTTGAAGCATTTACAAACATTTCATGGATTGTTCTATTATTGTGTTTAAGTATCTGTATAAAGTTTGAGCACGATTCTTTCCAATTGATTTAGAAGTTTTTTTTTTCTTGATTCTTAGATAAAATCACATTTTACAGTACTCATTTGTAAATTTGATGAGAAAGTAGCATCATAAGTTGAACGTTTCATATATACTAATGAAATTCTTATAAATATTCATGTAAAAGTGTATTTGCGTTCACTTGCTTATTAATAGTTACTTATCCAATATCTATTTGAAACAAAATATGATCGTTTTTGCTTTGCTAAGCCATCATGAATTATTTATTTTGTTCTTTGTAGCTGGTTTCAAGGCCAAAATTCAGGTTCATGAATTACATTAAATTATTTATCATTAATTAAAAATAAATAAAAAATAAACTAAAGTCTCGCACATAATAAAAGAATATTATATTAAGAATAAGAATTAGCATTTTTAAAATCACTTTTGTCAACAAATGTTACAGATAATAAATTATGTTGTATTTTGTATAATGTTTATGCCCATAGTTTAATATATTGAGGAAACATTCTAAAATTCTAATTTTTACTATCTAATATTTTTGTATTGCATGCAGGGTTTTAAAAGCTTTTAGAAACTTGAAGTTTTAAAATTTCGCTAATTTTCTGTTGATATTTGATTGGTCGAATTCTAATATCTTCAATTCTCAATGTGCTCCAATAAAACTGTGGCAGAAGAGAATCCAGTACCTCGTGCGATCTGAATCTCGAGTCGTCCAGCTTTTTTACAGCGTACTTCATGTCGTCGTGTCTCAGAAATTCGACGACGCCGGTGCCGTCCTTGTAGACGTCTGCAAAGCACACGTCGCCGGCTTCGCGCATATGATCCTTGAGGTCCTGCCAACTACCCGAGGGTGGCAGTCCGCTGACCAGGACTCTGTACTGCGATCGTCGCGCGGGAGGACCGCGGCCGCGGGAATTGCTCATCTCGCCGCGGCCGCCTCGGCTGCTGTCCCCGGCACCACGTCCGCCGCGGAAATTGTTGCTGGGGCCACCGCCGCGCGGAAACTCGACCCTCAATCTGTAGCCATCGTAATCGTAACCGTCCCTCGCGTGTACCGCGTCTTCCGCATCTCTGAAACAAGAAAACAAAACCGATCGTCATGTTTACAGATCGCCTCCGCGATATTTATTATGTAACTTTCGGGTGGAAAGTCTACTTGTGAATTTAAAACGATATCTTAAATCGAGGTAAACATTATGATCAACGGAAATTTTATGAAACATTTATTAAATTTGCCAAAGTCTAATTCGTTAAGACACATTTTGTACAAATGAGGGAAAGGTTTATCTTGAAGTTAAAAAAAAATATATGTACATTTTTGTCTTTAAAATTTATTTTGGGTCTCACAAAGAAAAATAATTCTGATACAGCACTTGCTGCAGAAGTTTTCTTGTAAAAAAATTGTAATAAACAGCGTATGCTTCTGCCGTCCCATACGTTGCTCCGCAAACGTAAGAGAAGCAGATACTTAAATCAAGAAACATTTGTTCGAGTTTTGTTGTTCGCACACTCGCAATAAACTGCGCATCAGTTCGAGCCGCGTAAGAGGTCGCGCAAAAACGGCTGAAATTTAACGATGCACGTTACGGCGCGAGGTGTTGCGTATGTATGTACATGTGAATAATAAGTCGCACGCCACGAAGACGCCGCTGCGTGAATTCGCAGGATGCGACTCTTCTTTTTTCTAGATCTGACTCTTCGGCCTCTGGTTCAGCTCACCTTGGATCATCAAATTCGACGAATGCGAAGGGCGGGCCCCGGCGGTTTTTCAGGTCGACGAAAGTAACTTTACCGAACTTGTAGAAGAGATCTTGGATGTCCTTCGTACGGATATCCGGTGGCAAATTGCCCACGTATATTCTGCACTCGTTTCTGCCGCCATGAGACATAATTACTACCTACTCTGATTTCCGACGCGAATGGACGGCGTACTCGCGATTGCGTAAATACGTGCTTTACGTAGCGTGCGTGCGTGCGTGCGTGCGTAAGTGCGTACGTACGTGCTCGCAGCGGTTAAACAAAAAGAATTACGAGCGAAACCGGCGGTACGAACGAACGACGGCGTGCACAATCCCCGATGCCCCCAAGCAATCGAAGGTCTCTCGGTCACCGAGATCAGTCGAAGTAAACCGAGGTCCATCGAAACCGACCGAAGACTCGGCCCAGTTTCCACGGCGACGTTTCCAAATCGCGCACTGAGCGCGGTCATCGCGTTTCCATCCATCAGCGCCTCTATGTGCATTAAATGTGCACATTGAACTAAGTAGTCAAATATCTATGAATCCTGTAGGTAATGTGCATGACTTTTTGAGTCTCTTCTATGCTATGTCCACGTTTATTTGGTTGTTTCATGCTATACCCGTAAATTTTACATTTATATGCATTCATATTTTAAATCTGTTTTATGCAAATCGCATAATCGTGTTCTATAAATGTGCAATACCACATATACATGATATAAATTCAAATAATTGATTTGATAAAAATTCACTCACCGATTGCTGTCGCTGCTCCTGCTGCTGCTCCTGCTACATTCCTTTTCCGGAATACCGAGTCGCTCCATGGATGCCGTTTTCTGCTGACATCATCCTGCTATTCTCGAACCGCACATTAATAACGATCGCCCGATACTTTATTCGGCACTCCCGATATTACCGATAATGTATCACACACGAGTAAAACGTAAACCGCGCACGAGAATTTCACTTGACGCGACCGTTACATTTGAAAAAATACGTGAAAAGGACGGCTCGTCTGTTAGCGCGACGGCATTCTCAAAACCACTCAACACCGTACCTGCGCACAAATGAATACGCGAGCACGCACGGAGTCGACAGAACGTCCGACCGGCGCTGGAGTGGCGTACGTGACTGCTGGCAGGCAGACTCGGCGGTACTCGGCGCTAGTCGGCGCCACTCGCCGCGCCTGCGCCGCTGCCGCCATATGTTGCTCCGTTGCTCCGCGCTCCAGTTCAGTAGTCCAGTCACGTACGCCACTCCAGCCGGTCGGACGCTCTGTCGACTCCGTGCGTATCCGTGCGTGCCTCTGTGTGTCTCGCGTGTTCAGGGGCTCGATTCTTGAATTCATTCGCAAGAAAACGTATGCGCAAATACCCGCTCTAACAGAAAAGTTGCAAGTTTATTGGTTAAAAGCCATACGATAGCCAATAAATTTTCAACTTTTCTGTAAGAACAGAATTTGCGAATACGTTTCTCTTGCAAATGAATTCAAGAATCGAGCCCCAGAATCGAATTGTGCGGTGTTGTGCAGGTACGGTGTTGTTGTTAAGTATTCGCCTTCGGTTTAAAGTGAGGTGTTCGCGTGCACGTTCGAGCAAAGTGTTTGCTCGAAAAGGGTACGTTCGGTAGAATGTCGCGAGTGCCAATAATGAAACTTTACTAGTCGTCGCGCAATCATATATTAATGCTATTGTTCTTTGATACTTTGCCAAAGGTATTTCCTTTTTTTTCTTTTCAAAACTTCCGACGTTTTCGCGAATCGTGGTTTCCGGCCGATTAGAAAATTTGAGCGGCATCCGACGCCAATTGGTCGATTCGACAATAAAAGTTTTCCGATTAGCTGGTTGGTTTAAGCCGCTGCGTTGAAAAGACGACATGAGGTTTCGGGCGTAGACTGGGCGCGTTCTGTAACCGATCCCACGAGCTCTAACGGAAATAATGACGTCAGGTACTGGAAGTGCTCGAAACAGAAAGAGACAGCAGATGCTCCAATCGCTCGACGCAGGACGAAGAAAGTGGGGCTCCCTTCTATGGGCTCTATGTGCAGGCAGTGCAAGCACCTTTGCTGTCATGAGTATGTGAACTGGCATCAGTGCGTATTGCTGGGCGTAGGCAAGAGCGAGAGGCGAATGCCAACGGAGTGATACATCGAAGGAGGTGAGTACGGTACTCGTTGTCGTCATCGTCGTCGTTGGGCTGCTTGTTGGACCGTGTCGTACGTCGCGTCGCCTCGGCATTCTCATTTAATGCGGCCAAGTCCCGCACGATTCCGTATAGTTGCGTTGCATAGTACGAATCGCCCAACGCCGTTGAAGCCGACGTCGGCGTTTCGCCTCCTTCCTTTTCTCGGGGTCTCTTTTGATGCAGGTAGGCCGGGATGTCGCACCTTCCTTATCTGCACCGCCTTTCGCCAGCAAACGCGGAGGTATTCGTAATGCTCCTTTCAAGAATCCTGTTATCTGAAATATGCGAGAGTCGCATTACATCCGATAAAAAACGAAACGAACGTATTTCTACGGGAGCGTCACGAATTCCCCGAAGATGCATAGTCGAAGGAACGGTAATCCACGATATTTACGTTTAACAAGACACGAGTTTCTTAATTATGTGAATTTTGATCATTTGTCCTTTTATTTAAAAATATAGAATCGATAGATTTACACTTTTAGTTAAAAATAGATGAGATGAAAGAGATATTGAAAAGGTCACGGAAGATGCAGCACTGTATTAGAAAAGTTCATTTTCCAGACTTAAATAGCAGCTAACCTTATGATACTTGAGATGAATCCAATTATGTATTAACACTATTTATAGTTGCCCATAGAAGAGGATTGAATAAAATACATGCACGATGTTTTTAAATCGTGAAATAATTATTAGAAAAGGCTTTAAAAATGAATTTGTGAATGAGTTTAACTTTCTGTGTACAGATGTCTATTCGATTTTATTGTTAATACAAATTAATAATATGGAAAGTTTCATGAATATTTTATATCTGTAAGCTTTGCGTTATAACTTTGATCTAGTTTACACCATACATTTAGTCCACAACCTACACTATATTCGACCCAAACACGATAGGTCACAACAATGTAAACACTCGCGAACTTGTTTGGGTCAAGCCACTTTTTCACGATCCTTGATCCATCTTAGGCCATACAACATAATGCGTGTAAACAGAGATGTACTAAAGTGGTATATTATAAAGCTGTATAAGTGTACCCGCAAATGCTAATAGATGGACCTGCTTTATAGCGTTCACATATAAACTACTTACTGCATTACTCCAAACTCATGTATAGGTCTACACGGTGTAAACAATTTGTTACTAGCCTACCATAGGTTGGGGTATAGGTCAGGTCGCGCAGTGTAAACTAGCTTTTTATATATTGGAATCTTTTTATTGTAGATTAAACATTGACAAAATAAATATGTCTGACCACTTTGGGCCAATTACGTTGAAATGGGATCCCAAAAACTTGGAGATACGGACTATGTCCGTGGAGAAAACATTGGAGCCGCTGGTGCTTCAAGTCACCACCCTGGTGAACACAAAGGGTCCCAGCAAGAAGAAGAAGGGAAAGTCAAAGAGGGCTAGCGCACTTGTCGGAACTGTGGAAAAGGCAACCACCAATTTTATTGAGAAGGGTGAGAAGATCGCCTATGAAAATCCAGATATCACAGCTGAGATGCTGAGTGCTGTAGAGGAAGTAAGAAAAACAGGAGCAGCAATGAGCATTGCTGCCAGGTACAATAATTATATTTGTATATAATCTACAAATTATATATTATGTTATCGCCATGCAAAACGCTAATGTAACATTTTTCACGCAGAGAATTTTCCGAGGATCCATGCTCATCCTTGAAACGAGGCAACATGGTGCGAGCCGCGAGAAATTTGTTGTCGGCGGTCACACGATTGCTCATTCTCGCAGACATGGTGGACGTTCATCTTCTCTTGAAATCGCTTTACGTCGTGGAGGACGATCTGAAGAAGCTGAAGAACGCCTCCTCCCAGGGAGAGTTGATCCAGAATATCAAGGAATTTGGTAGAAACGCTGCCGAATTGATTCACCAGGCGGCGAAGCGTCAGCAGGAGCTGAAGGATCCACAACTCAGAGACGATCTGGCAGCTGCCCGTGCCGTCCTCAAGAAGCACTCTACTATGTTGCTCACTGCGTCAAAAGTGTTTGTGCAGCATCCCGACCTGGCGGCGGCCAAAGCGAATCGCGATTACGTGCTGAAGCAGGTGTGCGAGGCCGTGAACACGATAAACGACGTGGCTCAAGGGAAAACGCCGCCCGATAGTCAGCATCCTTACGATGGCCCCGGCGAACTGGCCGCCGCGCTGGATGACTTTGATGAGAGAATGGTGATGTCACCACTCGCCTACAACGAGGTCCGTACGCGACCAAGCCTTGAGGAGAGATTGGAGAGTATTATCAGCGGCGCGGCATTGATGGCTGATTCATCGTGTACTCGTGACGAGCGTAGAGAGCGAATTGTCGCGGAATGTAATGCTGTCAGACAGGCGCTTCAGGATCTTCTGAGTGAATACATGAACAACGTAAGTATAATTGTTATTATAATTATGTGAAAAAATATATGCAAATATGTAAACGTTTATCAAGAGAACATAACAGAAATTTTTTTAAATAAATATATATAAATAAACACGAGTAGAAATAATATGTTTCTGAATATAATTAGACTTATATAGATATTATAACTGTTCATTCTTTTTCTTTAACACGGTCGCTACCACCACGTTAAATTTATTTTTGCGTACTATGGACAATTTGTGTCATTGAACTCTATTATTTTTGCTATTGCAATAACGTTTTATTTTAATTTTATTGGTAGCGAATGTGTTAATTTCGAGTAATGCAATGAGCCATGAGAGTAACGGAAGCTGAGTTTTTTAATTCATTAATTAATTATTTGTATTATATGCAAATGCAGCAACTTACAAAGAAAAATTGCATTTGCGATTAATCAATGAAATTAAAAGAATTCATCTGTATTAAACAATCAATTTAATTATCACATTATTGTAATGTTCTTTTTCAACATAGAAATTAAATACGATTACATTATAAATATTAATTTACTGTACATCTTTGTGAAATAGTGAAAGTTAGTTATTTATTTTAATTAGTATTACAATTTTCAGAACACAAAAACTAATGTTATTTACGCGAATATATAATATATTGTATAATATACAATACATAATATATAAATCATTTATTCTATTTTTAAATCATAAGTCTTTGTTTTGTCATATAATATATAGTTTTATATATTATATACAAATTTTCTGCATTATTATTATTATTATTATTATTATTATTATGCATATAGGACATGCAATTTATTCTTTTATTAAAACAATATTTACTCTATTGATTTGTTTTTGTTGGTGATGGCCAGTTACAGCGCGCTCGGGGTGGGAGACGGGTAAATATGCGAAGTAATTCTGCATTTTTTATGGGTTTTTTTGCGCATTTATACACATTACGTATCTTAGATCTCTCACACACTATCAATGCATACTTATTATTTTATGACCAGCACTAATCGCTCATTACTAGCTATGTGCTTACAATACATTTTAATTATTTTTAAAATTTTCTTTACTTTTTTATATGTGAATATTAAATAACTAATACCCTACGTTGTAGCAATGTAAAATAACAAAATATTTAAACTCAACGTACTGTGTAATAGACGAAAGATAGATTAGCATAAATATAGGAAATTAGAACTTTATATATAATTATGCATACAATTCGTATATAGTGTGTAAATATATATAACTTGTAAATATATTGCTTGCTGCAATTATGATGCTAAAAATTATAATCAAATAGTAAAAGTATAATTAAGTAGTATTTTAGAAAATATTTTCATTAATAACATTATTCTGATAATTTGATTTACACATTTTTCTCCTATAATACACTTATTATATTTATTTGTTTCTACAATGCGAATCTAATTTAAACTAACAATAATATCGAATATCAAGCAATTGTTAAAACAGCTGTAAATTTGAAAGTGTTTTGAATTTGTCTGAAATTAACCATTGAATATACGTTGATAGATGGGTGTTAAGGAACAATCTGAGGGCTTGGAGAGAGCGATAGATCACATGTGCAGAAAGACCCGTGATCTTCGCAGACAGTTGCGCAAAGCTGTGGTGGATCACGTGTCGGACAGTTTCTTAGAAACAAGCGCACCGTTACAGGCTTTGTACGAAGCTGCGGAAAAAGGTTGGGTCAAGGAGGTGGAAGAGTATGCGATTATTTTCACGGAGCACGCAAATAAACTAGTGGAGGTAAATAATTCTTATATAAATATTAAAATAAATGTTTATCTGAATACACATGTTACAAATGTTTAAGAATATCTTGTGTAATAAAAAGATTAATTACTTGTTTGCCTTTGAACAGGTGGCCAATTTGGTATGCAGTATGTCCAACAATGAGGATGGCGTAAAAATGGTTCGTTACGCTGCGGCGCAAATCGAGAACTTGTGTCCGCAGGTGATAAACGCTGCGCGCGTGTGGGCCGCTCGAAATACGGAGGTTGCGAAGGAAAACATGAAGGTATTCCGTCAGGCTTGGGAGAATCAAATGCGTGTCTTGACGGAGGCCGTGGACGACATTACTACGATCGATGATTTTTTGGCCGTCTCTGAGAATCATATTTTGGACGACGTCAACAAGTGCGTTTTGGCGTTGCAAGTGCGTCCCGGTGACGCCGATACCCTAGACAGACACGCGGGTGCGATACTCGGCCGTTCTGCTAGGGTATGCAATGTTGTGCAGGCCGAGATGGATAACTACGAGCCGTGTATTTACACCAAGCGAGTTCTCGAAGCGGTAAAGGTTCTCAGGAAGCAAGTGATGCCAAACTTCGAACAACGAGTAGAAGAAGCTGTAAATGCGCTGCGAAGTAATCCGGCACAAGAAGTGGATGAGAACGATTTCATTGACGCGTCCAGACTTGTATACGATGGAGTTCGCGAGATTAGGCGTGCTGTGCTTATGAATAGAGTAAGAATCATGATGTCTGTCAAAATTTTGTTACTGTTGCTCTTCATTGTTTCTAATTCACTATTGTTTTTAGGCGGATGAAGACTTAGACCCTGAGGATGTGGAATTGGATGAACATTACACGCTAGAAACACGTAGCAAGTCTAGTGCTCAAACCGGAGAACACGGGGTGGACGAGTATCCAGAGATCAGTGGCATCACGACTGCTCGCGAGGCGATGAGAAAAATGCCAGAAGAAGACAAGCAAAAGATTTTGCAGCAGGTGGAATACTTTAGAAGTGAAAAGCTCAAGTTTGACAAAGAGGTAGCGAAATGGGACGACGCTGGCAATGACATCATCGTTCTCGCTAAACACATGTGTATGATAATGATGGAGATGACGGACTTTACTCGTGGTCGAGGTCCTCTAAAGACGACTATGGACGTTATAAATGCGGCAAAAAAGATCTCGGAAGCTGGCACGAAATTGGACAAGTTAACCAGACAAATCGCTGATCAGTGCCCAGAAAGTTCCACCAAGAAGGATCTCCTTGCATACTTGCAACGCATAGCGCTCTATTGCCATCAGATGAATATTACGAGTAAAGTGAAAGCGGATGTACAGAATATTAGTGGCGAGCTGATTGTTTCTGGCCTAGATAGCGCAACCTCCCTGATACAGGCTGCTAAAAACTTGATGAACGCTGTTGTGCTTACCGTCAAGGCTTCCTATGTCGCATCAACGAAATATCCACGACAATCTACAGTAACGGTAAGTTGATAAATAAATCGGCATTTATTGATTCTGCAACAGCTTAATATGTTGTCAATTTATTCCTAGAAGCTAGTTAAGCAGCATATTTGAGACTTCATAATCTATCGTTATAAAAGCTCTATTTTTCATTAATTTTAATGTAACCATATTAAAAACAATATTTTTAATAATAATACTAAATATATAAATTTATATTTTATAAGATTTTAATTGTATATTTTTTATGACTTTTTTTGCTATACACTAATATATGTGGACTTTTAGTATGTAAGTATACGTCATTTTAACAAATTATTTAAATATAAAGTTTATTTAATAATCTTATTGCAGCATTATATTAACTATTAGAGATTAAAAAGTTTATTAAACTTATTATAATATTATATAAAATTTAATTAATATAACAATGTTAAAAAGACGTAATTGTGACGCTTAATTAATACAATCTTCGAATATATGATCATAAAATTAATGATAAAGATAAATTATGCGTATATAATAATACAAATTTATTATGTTTCGATTAGTCTCCTATTGTCATATGGAAGATGAAAGCCCCGGAGAAGAAACCATTGGTGCGTCCCGAGAGACCCGAGGAAGTAAGAGCGAAAGTGCGTAAAGGTTCACAGAAGAAAGTGCAAAATCCTATACATGCACTCTCAGAATTTCAGAGCCCTACCGAGAGCGTTTAAGCTTTCTAAATGTAAGTAAACGGTAATAGAGGAATAATATATTGTCATGTCTCTGTGTCCTGCTGCAATATTTGTAATTTGCTTTGCTTAAGGGATCCTAAAGTCGTCTGTTTTACTGACATTTTTTCATGAAACTAATCTTTTAATTGGCTTTATAGAATCGTAAAACTCTTTTATAAAATTAAAGTACGCATCAAGATCTAGGGGAATACGGTCGATTTAATATCAAAAACGAAAAAAATTCATTTTTGGTACATAGAGTTGTCAATTGATGACAATATTTGCTTAGTGTATAAAATCTACGATATATATGTACATAATGAAACCGTATTCCTCTAGGGATAACATATACGAATAATATCGTACAATTCAAACTAAGATTAAAAGTCTAGAAAAAAGTTTAGTTTCATGAATTTTTATAACTCCAAATTCAGGTGTAGGTTAGAAAAAGAGCAGTCTGAAAAACATTTTGTTTATTCTCGGTATAAAATCCAGTTCATATGATGATATTAATACGTATACTTTAATTCTGGAAAAGAATTTCCGAATCTGTAAAAGAAATACATATGAAATCTTGTTAATGGTATGCACAAATGACTCTACATTATCGACTCCGATCAAGTTTGATGGGCACTTTAGGATCCCCTTAATCAATGCAGAGCAATCACCATGAAGAAAAGTCATTTTTAAAACCATCAATAAATAAGGAAATGTCCGGGAATGAGTTCTTAATTTAGATATGAATTTTTTTGTATTGACTGTCTCTCGTATTGATCAGACGCAATGAATATAAGTACTGTAGCAGTACACAGGAACGTAATGCTCCAAGATGTATTGTTATATAGCATCACCTTTCAACAATTTTAAGACCAAGATATTTTATTTTCGACGATATTTAAGAAACGAAGATTTACTAATCATTATGAAATGACGTGTAGCTCTGTATAAGGAGTGGTCGACTTATAGTTGTTAGGTCCTGGAAGTTTCGAGCAATCTCGACCTTCATCCTATATGTCTCGGGTTTACGAGATTGATTAAAGAGTTGAACATTGTGAGTAAAGGAGTATGAGGTGAATAGTAATGATTCAGGAATCTATATTTCATTTATCTATTAATCATTATGCAGTATACTATGCATGAATATTTAAATGTTAGTTATATATAGTTTTTAATCATAATACAAGCGAGTACACATAATCTTGATGAATATTCGATTAAATTTGGAAAAGATTTCAGAGGAAGATTACAAATTAAAAAAACGAAAGTCTGACATACAATATCTCCAATTTTACAGGGGCACAATTAAAGATAATAAAATTATGTTATCGATCAGATTTGTTTGCGAATTCATGCTGCACGATCATCTTTATATTCGAAACTTTTTACTTTATAGAATCCCTATACCATTAAAATTTTTCTAGCTGTAAGAGTGATACATATATCTTGCTCAAGCAGCAGATTGCAAAAGTCGCGGTACTTCCTGTCTACTAATTTTTTTCGAGAACAAGACATTTCTTATGGTAAATTTTTTAAATATTATATTATATTGTGTATATTAATCATCTTTTTATTGTGTATGTATATCTTATCACTAAGATTTATTATTGATATTTATTTCGAACAATGGGTTATAATATAATAGATTGGAATCCGTTTTTGTATATAAATTTGTCTTTCCGTGAAAAATCTATTATATTTTTTAATAGGTTTCATACGAATTTCATACGAAGCTCATAGAGTCGATGAACTTAATGGATTGACACAGTATTGTATCGAAATAAAGAGACTGCAGATTAATTAAATCTATTTAGTATATTAACTTGTATATAAGTAAATATATGCCTAGATTATTTTTAATTTTTGTATAACGGACAATTAAATGAGAAAAGTGTGAAGGAAAGAAATTTCCCGTTTAGCCCATATCGCAACGATAATAAAACTTTTGCTAATGATTTTACTATAAAAATCAAGTATATCAGGATCGATGTTACATATTAAATATTGTATTTCATGTAACATTTGCAATACTAGTAAGAATTCAATTATTGAAAGGCCAAAAGAAACCTAGAGCATTGCTCTATATTAAGTAATTCTATATATATATATATATATATATATATATATATATATATACATATATATATATATATACATATACATATATATATGTGTGTGTGTTTTTATTTATAAATAAACATACGGAATGTTTTTCGTATTTTGTAATATACGAATTTCTCAAATAAGATATCGAGTATTATAATTATACATTCAAGTGGTTCCCCATCTTCTATAAGTAGAGTATTAATAGAAGAATAACATTGTAGGTATAAAAATTGTACTGTCTCATATCGAAGACACGATTCATTGTAATTGTTTTTTAATACGATTATTTTCTTTTATATATGCGTATGGTTTTATTTTATTTCATGTAATTTTCTAAGACGATAATGCGCCAATATCATTTTTCTGATTTGTAACGATCTTTATAATTGCAAAAATGCAATGATATAATTTTATGCCGATGTCAACCTTATTTGTGTACTAATATACAATAATGTTGTACTTCCGATTCATCTTAAAAATGTATTATTTCAGTATTCTGATATAGATGAATATATGTATACATATTATATATATATATATATGTTTTAGATACCTTACGTAAAATTGATTGCCACATGAAACGGATGCCAATATTATGTAATAAATCGGCATCACCTTTTTTATTATTATATAAAATAAGTATTAATTATACCGAAGTTACTTTTAAGATTAAGATATTGTAACCGATATGCTGCCAAATATAAGGTGATGCATTTCTCATAATAATTTGTTCGTTATTTGGGATGTATGTTCACTCGAAATTATCCATGTACGCGTCTCTGTCATGATGCGGGGATTAGAAAATAATGGAAACTAATTTTTATCTACATTTTTATACATACATCTCTATATTTCTCGCTTTACACGTACACGTTAAATGCTACAGAAAAAAAGGAGTATAGGCACGAAAAAACCACAAATGCAAAAATTTACTGGAAGTGAGGAAATACATTATAAGTTAAAGGTAATATAAAAGTAATATCACCTATCTTGATTTTATACATATTAATTATTTTACAATCCAATCTGTGTTGCATTGCACAAAGTATAATGCGGTAAATAATATATATAATAATGGGGAATGACAATTAATCATTCCTCCAGTGACTTAAATATAAAACTTATATTTTTATGTCATTTTGCTTTTGTACTTTTTTTTTCTTTTGATTAACATAATGCTAAAAAGATACAGTGTTACTTTTGTAAAGACGCAAGTGGTCGTTGAACTTCTTTACAACAGATTCGAGTTACAATGTTCGCATTGGTTACTGCAGATACGTATAATCAGTTATCACGATGATTTACGATGGTTGTAATGACTATCGTTTATTGTAGTACTGTTTTATATTGTACCGTACGAGAAGATTACAGCTGCACATCTCTTAAATCTAGAATAACCTAATGTTCTTAACAATACATATAGAGATACCAATATATGCAAGTGAGGTGAAGGAAATGTTGCAGTAATTACCAAAAGTTCGAGACGAGTTTAATGGGCGTTTGAGAAATCTAAGAAATTATGCGGCATTTATATGTATTACAAATCTCAGTTCGCAAGTCTATTGTGATGCGATTTCTAGTGTCCCGTATAATATATTGAGACTTGACATCTGAAGATATCAAGACGAAGTCAAATTTGTAATTTAATGATGGTATTACATGGTATTACATTTATAGTATATATTTTCCACATATTATAGCTGCCTAATCTTAAATAATCTGCAAATGAATCTATGTATACGTTTCTTTTTTTTCTGTAAGGTCAATACATTTTTATAGTTTTGGGAAACGAGGTCTTAAGATATACATAGCAACTAGATTTTTTTTAATTAATAAAACTTTAAACGCAGATCGCGCGCGATAGTCAGCACATTTTCATTGGTATTAGTATATTGACTATTATGTAGCATAGTCAATATAGTATTGCAAAATGATTTTCTATGTTACACAGAATCTATATTAGTTGTAGTTGTAAAGTAATAATTAAAAGATGAATGATGTATATCTAGTTCGGGTATTAAAGCTGACGTAAAAATGGACGTGAAATCAGTCTCTATTTTACACTCGCATTAATTTGATTTTTTTAGAGCGTCACAAAACTAGTGATTTTCTCGTATTACCTTTATTTAATCGCATCATAAAATATCCGATTTCGTGCTTCCGAAATCGTGTAGCCGTTTTTATTTTGCCGGTAATTAGGTTTGTAACTGAATGTTACAAGGTTAACATTGTATTTTTGATAAAACAAACGATAATGGGAAAAACAATTCCAGATTAAATATATTGCAAGAGACTAATATATGATGTCTTTACCGCTGAATTACTTTCAATAAATTTAGTAACGCTGCTTTAATAATCACAGTCTCTATATTCATTTTAAAACCAGGTTTGTGACTAATGTGCACGTTTACCATACATAAAGTATATAGAATGCAAGCACATAACAATATATAGATATCTCAATGTATAGATCTTATTAAAACTCGTACACTAATCGTAATTATTAAAAAGAATGGCAGATATCACCGTTAAGTAAGCACGAATGCGTTTTAATCACTAGTAGAATCTTGGATCGCAAAAAGTTTGATTTTAAATTTACACAATTGATAAAATTCTATTAATCAAATAGAAGCCGTACCAGAAAATGCAATTCAGAAATTGTTTGTTTGGAAAAAAAAACAATAAAGAGTTGTTAAAAAAACATGTACTATCAAATGTTGTACAAATATACATGATGTGACATATACTTTTATAAATAACGAGTATATATTGTGCTACATCAAAAGTCAAATCAATCTTCTTGCCATTCAAGCAGGTTTTGAAGTACATTCACCATTTACCCATATTTTCATGTTTCATCGTGGTGTTACATTCTACAATCTACGATTTTCTAAAATTTCGAAAGATTAACTCCATGAAGATAAATATAATCGGTTAAAAAAGTAAGTAAGCAGTGTGTCCTGATTTTCAGCGTCATTAAAAAAAAAGCCATAAAAAGAGTCCCTCACAGCCTAAGTAAGACTTTCACTTGAGATCTTAAGTTTGGATGAATGCTGAAGCAGGACTCAATGATAGCGTTCTCCGGACAGAACTTTCTCATGCAAATTTCCAAATAAGACGATATATTTGTACAGATAACATAACTCTCTGATTTTTTTCCACTTACATGTACACTCACGATTGTTTATGCCGATTCATCTATCCAAAATGTTCGTTAAAAAATAACGTAGTGTCATTATGATTTTTCATGCTTTATATGACTCGTGCGCAATATCTCGTATCAAACGAGACGCGTCCTGCTAACGATTCTGTAAACATCTCATCATTCCCTACTATATAAGTATTACAAAAGGAACTCTTAAGAAAGGTTTTCATTGGACAGATGGATATCAAGCTGTAAAACTTTCTCTCAGGCTGTAAAAAGTTTTACCATTGTGCGCTCGTGAAAGATTTTACATCTTGATGCAGAGTAAATATATTGTAAAAGGTAAAATGGTTTACATACGCTTCGAGAATGATAAGATCTGATTGAGACATACATATATACGTATATATGTATATTATATATATATATAATACATGCATATTATATATAATATATGTATATATTATATACATACATTATATACATAATATTTAATTATATATATATAATATATATTATATATAAAATATGAACATAATTTACAGAATAATATATGTGTATATATGTTCCTGCTCACACATATACATATTTCATAAACTTATGAAAGTCCTCCCCCCTGCCCCGTAAACCATTCAGTGCATTCTATCCTTTCTGTTCAGCTTAACGTGAACAGCGGGTTATTCCCATAGACGTACAACGATTTTAATTTTATACAAATTATACAAAGATTGAAAATGCTAAAAATATTTGCCTCTGCGAGAAACGCCCCTCGATGTAGATGGCATCGAACAAGAGATACAAATTGCAAATTTTTTTTTAACGAGTGATTTGTAAACTAGCGATTGTTCGATAGTGTTTCAGCGAAAAAAAGGCATGTACACAATTATTCCGCGCGATATCACATTCAGTACTTCTCATCTATAAAAATTTCGGGATACCGCGTTATCGTTTCGTCTGATTGTGCAACTGATGCTTTTCGGATAATACGTACGCATAATTACGCACAACTTTATCCCTCTCTTTATCTTTGTACCTACAGTCACAGTCATTGAACATCTAACATGATGATCCGCTTAATATGACTGCTGGATTGTATATAATAGTAAACTCTAATCATTATGTGTAGCCCGATTTTATATGTGACTTAAACGGAGAACGGACAAGAGAGATAAAACACAAAAGATTTCTACGACGGCTCTGTAGTGACTGTGGTTTCTGTCGATGTACTTACAGGTGGTACCACAGTCGATTTGCACGCAGGAATAAATTCGGCCGCGTCTGGATTTAGCGTGCTCTAGAAATTCATATATACAAGCAACATGGTTTGAGTAGGAACAATTGATTTCCTTTTCGTGGAAAAAGAAACGATTTTTTAAAATACCTGTTTGGCAAGATCGTCCTGCATCCTCAGACTGCTCAACTGCTGACAGAGCTCGGTGGCGTTATTGTCGGAAGTGCCAGTAGCCGTGGACCAAGCGGTGGAGCTCATATTCCTCTGGTGTTGCCTCTCCTCCTCCAGCATTGCCTCGAGACATTCCTCCATCAGCTCTTCCTCTTCCAGTTGTTGGAGCACCTGGCACCAAACAGAAATGCCAAACACAGAGTAAGGTACGATTGTGACAAAGTTTTATATTCACGAGTGAATTACCTGCTTATCAAACTCCTCTTCATTCTCCATCCAGAGATACTCTGAGAAGTCGCCGTCGCCTATCGCTTGCACCTCGGCCTGCACCTCTGGGTCGATGTTATCAACAACATAGGAAGTGATGCCCATCTCCTGTCCGTAATACGTCCCATTTCCAGACCCTCCGTTCGGGATCTTCATTTTCATAGCCAGTATATCGAACGATGCGTCTGTTGATTACCTGTAAATCCTCGTTATCAGCGTCCACTCGTTATTATAAAGATAACGTCGAATTTTATCAGAGCACACGAGGCGCCTTGTGTGTGTGTGTGTGTGCGTGTGTGTCTGTGTGTGTGTGTCGTCGTCGTCGTCGTCGTGTGTGTGTGTGTGTGTGTGTGTGTGTGTGTGTGTGTGTGTGTGTGTGTGTGTGTATTTTTTTCGTCGACGAGACGGAGCCGCGCTTGGGAGCAAACAAATAATCCATAGAGAAAGAGAGAGAGAGAGAGACTGCAACGCGACTTTCACGGATACTCCACTTGGTAAACACGACACTCCTTCGGTCGGACGATTCGGTCCTACAATGTCGACGGGAGGCGAGGATGCCGCGCCGCAACCTCGAGCCGGGACGCGCCGAAGACGCCGCGAGCGGTTCTCGCGGCTTCTCTTCACGCATATGGAAACGGACGCGCGACTCGCCGTTCGATCCCCGTGGCGTGTCGCATTTCAATCGAGCAACCCTTCGGGGTATTTACCTGAAATTTGGCGGCCGGGCGGCCGAGACAGTCCGGTGTCGCTCTGTCCTCCTTTACCCTTCCTCGCGCTCCCCCTTTTTCTCTCAATCTCCCTCCTTCCCTCTCTCTCACTCTCTCTCTCTTTCGCTAACAACGTATAGAATTGTCCTCGTCACTTGACAGATGAGGTCGCACGGGCGACCATCTTTGCGATCGCGTATCGTATCGAAATCGGAGTTTGGACGGGTGGCGTGTCTCTCTCGCTCTCGCGCTTCTCTTGCTTTCTTTCACTTTCCCTCTCTCTCTCTCTCTCTCACTCCCTCCCTCCCTCTCGCTTCCTCCTATTGTTTATCGAACGACGGTTGGCCCGAATTATACATACCCTCCCGAGGAAGTAACGGAGAAACGGGATGGCCGCGTTTGTCCCGCGGAAGCCGCAGGGCCTCGCGCGCGCGGAACGTACCTTCTTTCTTTGTGATAATAACCGGTCGTCGGACTTGCTCCACGTCCTCGTCCACCTCCCACGTTCGTGTGGTCGTCGCGCGGATTACACGCGCGTCGCGGATTTACGCAGTACGTTTGCGAGAGCACGTACCGAAATACGTGTCGTTCAACGCAAATTACACGATCGCACAGTGCTGCCACCGGCGATGTTGTTAAAGGCCAGCCGCAGCGGGAGCGCTGGGTATAAAATTCCGAATTTTCATCGCCTGATGTCCGACGAGGATCTCGAGAATCGCGAAAAACAACGATGACGACGAGAAACGACTACTCCGAGCGACTGGTCGGAAATCCGTGTGGCTTGCCGTGGCTGAAGCCCGAAAGCGAATCATTTCGCCGCGCTCGACTTTTTCATTCGTAGGAAATTTAATTGAGGAATTTATGAAAGGGATATTACGTAGAGGTTAGATCAAAATTGTTTGAGAATATTGAAAATTTATTTTTCTCATAATATTGAAATATTCTTAGGAATTTTATAAAGATTTCGAGAAAACGCTTTTAAGTTTTTCTAAATTTTGTTAAGTTTCTTTAACCAAGAAAAATAATGTTCCAATTTGTACAAAAAATCAGAGAAATTAAAACAAAATTATAACATTTGTAGAGAAATTCTAGAAAGAATTTATACGAAAAGTTTTGGGAAAACTTGCTTCATTTAAGGATGTTATTATCATAAATTGTGTTAATCACCAATCATTTATAGTATATCATTTATACATATATTCGCAAGTTGATTTCAAGTATTTATTATTCATCTATTCGCAATGCCGTTTTATTATTTTTTATATACATGTATGCAGTGATAAAATTATTATTATTATTATTATTATCTTTGCTACGTATAATCAACTCATAACGCTAATTGTAGCTATATGAGATACAAGGCGAGATGAAAATAAATATTGAGTTATCGCCAGTTATCGCGATATGTTTTGCCGGTAGATGTCGGCCCCGACGACAATTTGCGGCAATCGATGCCCGATCGGGTTTCGATGCTCTCGGAAATCGAGGGAGGAATCTCCTCTCTCTCTCTCTCTGTCTCTTTTTATTAGGCGAGAGGAGAAATGACGTTCCATTTCTCGAAAAGTCCGCGCGCGACCCAAGAGGACGTGAGAGAGCGGCGGAGTCGCGGATTGCGATTGACGCACGTAGTCAATGGGTCGCAATCGCATAACGCGAGAGAACAAGAAAGAGAGAAAGTCATCGCGTCGACTCGCGCGGTCTATTTACACCGCGGCGCGAGGCGATTGGCCGGCGGACGGCTGGAGCGGCCGACACATGCGCATGCCGATGTGCGTCAAAACAAAGCACAGCAGCGCTGCACTCGCGGCAGCATTTTATCGCAATCGTCCGCGGTAGGCGGTAGGTCGCGCATACGGCGGTGTCGTCGCTCTCGGACCCGCGTTTACGTCGCAGGCGTCGTCGTCGTCGTCGTCGTCATCGTCATCGTTCAGTGTCCCCGGTCGCGCGCGCATACGTTTTACGTGCGTCATTTTTTTTGTTTTTTTTTTAGCGGGGGACGTCTCGTCCGGTCGCTCCCGCGTCTTTCGCTCTCTTCACCTCTCGTTGAACGTCTCTCCGACTCCGGGAACGCGAGGTGCCCACGTACGACGCGCGTCCTCCACGGCGATGTCGTCCACGGTGAAGTACACATCGGACGAGCAGCTGAGCGGTGAGTAGTTGTGGTTAATCAAGCTGGAAAAAGTATGCGCGCCGCGCCGATTGTCAGACGCGCGACGGCCATTTCGCGCGGTGTTCCTGTTCACCGCCCGCTCCTGTCCTCCCGTCCTCCTTCCCCCTTCCCGGTGAGCGTAAACAAACGTACTTCCACTACGTCTCTGACGCGCTCGCTCGGCGTCCTCGTGGAGGAGGACGGTCGGCTTGTCAGATTTCAGGTCGGATCACCGGGAACTGGCTGATCGCGATGCCGATCCTGATTCTCACCGAAAATCGGAGCGGCACGCAGTTTTGGCGCCATTTCGGAGGCTCGCGTTCAACCCGCCGCGCACGTCGCGTCCGGCGGAAGATTCAATTTTTGATGTCACGCGCGCGCGAATCGATACTTCACCCCGGCGGCTGGAGCCGGGCTTCAGCTTCATTTTCGCGAAGTTGCGTGACGCGCCGCGGGGCGAGGCGAGGGGGAGCGGAGTTATCTCGCGCGAAGTACGCCGGACTGCAAATTCCGGCCGCGCGCGCGCGTCACCGCGTGGAAATGACGCCTCAGCCTCTCGGCCTACCTCCGTATTAACTCTTTTTTTTTTTTTCGAATTCTCTTTAAATTTGTTTCCTACGTTCTGTACTCTTAACGCGTTTTTGTTTTCCTTCGGTTGTTCTCTCCGGCGAGAGGAATCGATCACGTTTATTTCTTTATGATATTTTATATGGAATGGAATGTTTTTCAGAACAAATGCGCAAACGTTTTTGCCGCAAATGTTTTGAGGAGTCCGTTTCCCTCGATAAGCAGCCTGGATGAAAAATACGACAGTGCGACTTAGCTTATCTGTTTTTATTCATACTTCTCGCGAAAATATCCAGTAATAACTGCTAATAAGGAAACACTCAATTGCTTTCGTCATGCAAATAGAGTTTCCTTTTCTTTACGTTTTTTTTTCCTTCCGCGTTTCCTGAACGTGTACGCGATAAGGCCAGATAAGATTTTTCTGGCGTTTCAATATGCGCGCCGAACAAGTCGCAGACGTGAACGATTACCAACTTTTAATCGTGGATCATTAATAATCGTCTTGTCAATAATCGACGATTTGCGGCAACACGCCGGGGAATTACGCAGGAAACTCTGCGATGTGTTTCCTGCGTCAACTTCGTGATTGAATTAAAAAAAAAAAACTTTGTAACATTCAATATGGGAACATCGAAATACGCAAGTTAAACTTGCACGAATAATTTTCTGAAGGTAATTTTCTGCCAACGTTTTTTAAAAATTCCTCACAGGTGCGTAATATGGCTCTATAATTTCCTCGGGAAGCTTTTTAGTCCAATATTTCAGCTGTGGTTATCCTTTTTTACGGTGAAATAGGTTGGGCATGCTATTAATAATTCATAACGCACGTCAGAATAATAATCTACTGAAAAATATGCGAGACTTCGTAAACAACTTTATTTGTGTACACAATTCTATTGTTGCAAAATTGTGATTTATTTGATGCGTTTCCTTCGTATAATATATTCTTTGTTTCGTTCCTTTAAATTTTAAGCTACAGTGCAAGTTGAGATAATTATGCTGAGATAATTAAAACTTTACACATTACTGGTTTCTTTGCGTTTGCAGTATATCTTTTGTTCCGAGAATAGAGACTTTAGTTCAGATAATTATTTATTTTTCTGATACATATAAATACTCGAATTCAAATATTCAAATATTTAAATTCAAGTATCTTATGCATTTAAGTTAAATACATACATATTTTAACCGAAGAAATTTAATCAAGTTGAAAAATTTAATCAAACTACTTTATACGCTTTTTTTTTTCGGTGTATTTTGGACAAACGAAAAAAAATGGGGTTGTGACGTAAGCTTCATTTTTCCGATGCTGGGTTGTAAAAAAAAAAAAAACGCGACTCGAGTTAAATCGAACCGCGTTGAACCCAGAATGCCGAATTCGCCGAATTAATTTTAGTGAATCGCGGCTCGTGAATCCCGCTTCGCGCCACACGCGAATCTCCCTCACGTGCGAAAGCCAACTTGAATCGGGCACGCGCGTATCCACCACCGTAATCCTTATCTCTGTTTGTTTTGCAAAGTGTCGTCTGACCATGATAGCAGCGGCGAAGAAAGGGAGGCGAGCACCTGCCGATGCATCTCGGCCGCGCGATCGTCCGCGGTTTTTCTCGCCGCGCCGGCCACGCGCCTTGTCTCGCCTCGTGTCGAATTACAAGTCGCATCTTTTCAAACGTTTAACAATAGCCGGTGTCGCTCTCCTGGCGATAATGAATCACGGGGTGAAATAATGTTTTGCAAGGAGAGAAGTGTCCGAGGTACGCGCGGCGTGACGCTAAATTTATCCGCGGCTCGGATTACTTACCTCCGGTCTCCAGTTTCCTCGCCGCGTTACGAGAAATTAGATACCGCCTCTATAATTTCTGGATTTCTTCGTTTCCGTTGTCAGGCAATTAATATGTTTTTCTTATTCTTCTTTACTCCCGTATAAACCCACCGCCCGTTCTTCCGTAGCGCGTGCTACACCGAGACAAAAATGTTATTAATTTTTCAACTTGATTAAGTTTCTTCTATTAAGAAATACATGAATAGTTGAATTGAAGAAAATTGAATCAAGTTGAAAAATTTTGTTAAATTAATAACTTTTCTCTCTCAGTGCACGCGCGCATTCGCTACCGCGTTCGCGTAAATGTATCTGATGGTATTTGCAGCGTGATTTATTCGCGTATATTCCTGTTCACGGAAATCGGTCATGAATCATGTATGGTCATGCTCGCACGACCTATTAACACGCCACGGTATTCAACTTGGGAGGCAACCGGAGTAAATCTCTCTGGGCGAAGCAAAGCTGAAAACGGGTAACGAGTTATTCAACGATATTTTTAAAGGGAAAAAAGGTCGCTCCTCGGAGGGCAAGAAATGAAAACCGAGGGAAATGAAAAAAAAAAAAAACGTCGTAAATTATAGTACACAGAGAGAATTTTCTCTTAAAAATACCCTGAAAATCGTGGTAATTGTGAGACAACGTAAACCTTGAAGTATACTTGAAACCTTTAGTATACTTGTAACAAAATTTATTAAAATTTACTAAAATGTACTAAAATTTTAATAAAATTTGGCAAAGTTTTAGTAAATTTTGTTAGAAGTTATTAAAATTTACATAATTTTGCCAAATTTATTTAAAATTTTAGTAAATTTTGCTAAAAGTATAATAAAATTTTTCAAGGTTTACGTTGTTTCATAATTACTACGATTTTCAGGGTAATTTTTAAGAGAAAATTCTCTCCGTATAGAGCAGCGCATAATAAGGCGTGGATTTCTGATTCCTTTCATCTCAGGGAAAATTAACAGTATCGTCTCTTGCACCATTCAATCCTCGATTGCGCGCTGGGTCATCGACGCGAATAGAATTGGGTCAGCGTCCTGCGAACTCGGGTGGCCCGAGTGTTTAAATTAGATGAGCCCTAATGAGTGAGTACGGCGTTCGCTTGCTCGCTCGCTCGTTCGTTCGTTCGGTCAAGATCAGGGCCGTCGATTTGCCACGATGAAAACATCATTCATCGCGTCTCTCGTGTTAATCGAAATCACATAGCTAGTAGATAACGCGCGTCCCACGAAACTAATAATATCGACAATCTATAGCGCTAGAACACGTTCAATGCCACTCCCGATCGCAGAGTGATCGTACGATACTCGTTATCTGTGACAAAACTATCTACGTCGAAAAGCGATGTCGATTATTCTACGATGAAGGAATCGCACGGATAAAAAGGAAAAAATCTCTCTCTTTTTCTCTCTGTTCTTTGACTCGAAAAGCAATGAACTCGCGTAGACGAAAATTGACGCCGGTAATCGAGAAATTAACATCGCATAGTTGACGCGAGATTAAGCAAGATGAAACGGCTACGCAATGTTTTTGATATGTATATCGCGGAGATCATCGCGTGAATCATCATCATCATCATTATCATCATCGCGAGTTTGTTCCCTTTCACGGGAACGCGCGACGCGATCGTCCGCACGTCGTCCCGTCGTTCCTACGTGATCATTCGCAGGAGCCTGGAACTCATTAGAGCGGCGCCGGATCGAAATCATCTGACGAGAACGTTCGCAGAAGCCTACGTGACTCGACTCACGCGGACACTCGGGATACGTTCTCTCGAAGAGAGTTCGCCAAGCCGCTGACCCGCGCGATACAGGTCAACCACCCGCACAATGGACACTGCATTTCCATTGAATCGCGCGTTAACTTTGTATTACATCTTTGACGAGGAATATCTCGATAAATAGGTGAATGGTTTTTATGAATATTGTATACACGTGCCGCGTGTAAATCCGATGATTTGGATTGCGTTAATATCGATACTTGTCGACGATTAAAAACGTCACTTTATAGAAATAGAGGGACATTAAGATATACAATCGTATCAGTCAGAGAAAGAACGACTGTTTATCTGACTTGATTATTTGCGTCGTTATTAAGCTAAGCATTTAACTCGGCTTTTCTTTATTTGGTTGACTTACTTTATCGTAGTAATTTATATTGAAGTACGTGTGTGAAGTTAGCATCTCAAAGTTTAGCATCTCATAAAAATATTACAGAATTACTTGCATTCAGCATAGTTCTACAGTTCTTGATCTATAAATCTAGACCTATAAATACAAGTTTTCCATCAAAATAGTTGTTGAAAAATACTTTCTAAATTTTTTAAATTAATTAATTTTGTCTATCTGAGATGCCAGTTACACCAAATCCACGTGCGCAGACGTATACGTATGTTTTGTAACAAAAAATTTTTTTAAATTAATTTAATTATTAGAACTATTGACAGGACGTCTTTAAACGATAGAATTCTATAGATTTAGTCTTCTCTGTGGTCGTATATTCGAAATACGGTGAGATGCTATTATGTGATTTTGGAAGTTAGCATCTCATTTATAAAAATTTAATTAAAATACGTAATTTAACGGAACTATTGTTGAAACTTATTAAGAACTGTAGAACTATGCTGGATGCAAGTAATTCTGCAGTATTTTTATGAGATGCTAAACTTTGAGATGCTAACTTCACACACGTTATTGAAGTCGTGTCTCGAGGCGATCGATATTTAATTATTTCCGTTATCAGTAAATATTCGCAGACTATATTTTGTCAACTTGAATTTATATATAAATGTAAATTTATAAATTTATGGTTTACATTTTTAAATTATTACCCTGACGGAAAAACGATACTTGATTCAAATAGTGATTCTAATGATACTAACAGATTTTATAAATAATATTTTCTATAATTTAGAAAATGTTATTTGTTTGAAATAAACATTATTAATATGTTATTAGTGCTATTCAAATAACTTTATTTGAATCAAGTACCCTTTTCTGTCAGTGCACGTTATGATGACCTGATTAAGTATCGATCGTCTCGAGGCGCGATTTCAATAAATTACGGTGACAGTCGAGTAAAATTTTTATAACAGCCGTACTAATATGAGATTCGGGCACGAAACAGCCTGCCAATTTGCATCTTTATCTGGCTGTCAACGAAAGGATGTTTAATTTAAGGCCCTGATAAGCGATACGTGCGCGATTATCGGCTGCACGCCTACGAGCGATGGTGTACACCGATGGATCGAAAAGACCGTCGAAAAGGGGGAAGATATCTATTTTTATTAGCTTTAGTGAGCTTTGCCGCCGGTCCTTAATCCGATTGATTAAAGCTACCGAGCTACCCACTAGCGATTTCGCAGATGCGACTTGGCACGTGGTGAATCTCGTCCCTCGGACGCGATGTGATTTTCCTGCGGAAATTTCCTCACCGGCGAGATGAGTAGTTCGCGAGAAAATCGGGATGAGAGTTCGTACGTTTGTTCGCTTTATTTTTCATTAGTATATGAAAAAAAAAAAGGAATTTTAAGGGATTTATAAGGAGATATTCTCTGCGCAGATTAGTTGCTCTCTGAAGAATCTGTTCTTTTTTTATAAATAATATAGTTTAATTTTAGAAATAGATATTTTTTCCTGGAATATCACACGAAATGGTTCCATTGTGTTTTTAATTAGCTTTCGTAACGTTGAGAACAAACGGCTATTAGAGGTGAAACAACGCACGTTTAATTTACAGCAACTTATACAAAGGCACAATTAAAATGTTATTTCTGAAACTACGTATCTCATAACAAAAAGTGTTCCAGACAAAAGCTGTATAGTCTAATTGTAAGAAGGATAAATAATGATATAAAATCAATTTAAAAGAATCGTTTTTTTAAGATGCAAATCATCGTCATTTTTTAAAATAAAATTATGATTTTTTTTTACATAATTTGATTTTTCTAATTATTTTGCGTATGAAAGTACTGAGGTACCAAACATAATGAAAAATAGCTAATCATTGAGTATAATTATCTTTATTGCTTAAGAAGCAATCTATTTGAAAATTTTAATATTTAAAGTACAGCCACGCGTTAAATGTTCAGGCAGGTTAAATATGGCGATGCTTCTTCGTTCTTGCGGTTTGTTGTCAACAATGGAGACACATTTGCGGGGCATAAGAAATGACGAAGCGTTGTGAAGATCAGCTTGCATCCTGCGGTATTATAATACGATACTTGTGTAGTATCAAGACGTGCAGCCTTGACAAGCACGTGTTCATACTGACAACTTACGGTTGGTCAGTTTTTTTTTCTTCACCTGGCTTATAAATGCCGTTTTGATACTTTTCAAATTTTTAATTATATCTTGATTGCAGAGTAAAAAAATTATGTTTTATAACAAATTTTTAACAAATATGGTAGTTTAATTTTTTAAATAAATATACGTTTCTGTTGTGTTAGTCAAAAGGTTAAGTAATAATTTGACGATTATTTGACGAGCAATTGATAATAATGTATCGCATTATTTATTGAAAGAAAACTATCTTTCGCTCTATGCGATTTTATGCGACAAGTTTAAAAAAATATGTGTTATTTTGAGCCGCCAACGAGTGGGCAGCGCGATTAAATGAAAGTAGCTCGTCAAGGTCGGGTTAACGAAGGTTAAGCGACAGTTATCGTAAGTTAATTTACTTAGGACAGGTAATTGGCAAGTGCTGCGGCTAGAGACCGAGCGTGCTAATGCGAAATATACCAGGAACGATCATTGGAAATTAACGTTTTCGATGCAAAGAAAATTGTTGGCGAGGTCGACTTGTGGCGCGTCAGATGCAGGCGTAACACAAGTTACCAACTTGTCTTAACACACGTTAATGGCGCAACGCTTAAATTTACATACGAAATAATCAAGTCGAAACAATGCATGAGTATATCATGTTAATTTACAAAATTTATAGAACGGGATCTCTCTTTTTTTTCTTCGCAACTCTGCGAGATTGAGCCTTCAACCGTGGCAGTCGGGAAACGTTTCACGTGTGCCTCTTGTCTCTCGATCTGACGTCTCATTGTCTCAACTGTCGCGCCGGATTTGCGTCTAGTTTGCGGCCGATTTGTCTCGCGCAGACGGTAGAAGCTGCGATTTGTCAGCGCTACCAAACGACGTAATCTGCCCACGTTGACTCGCACGAGATCGCCGCTGATCGAGTAATGGCAGCCTCCGGGTCTCTGAATGGGCAATCCGGTGCTTTGATCCCCGACGGTGTCCATCGACGTCGTTTGCAACCCGCCGGCGCATAAAGAGGCTACGTGGTAGCCGCGTGATGGTTCGTCCGTTTTAATCAGGTCGGGATTCTGCGCGCGCGATTACTCTCGCAGTTAGGTACTTGGCGAGTAATGCGAGCGGATTACGCAAGTAAACACCTCGCTCGATCTCGCGCGCGGATTGTTGCAGGACGTTACGAAAATCGCGGAATTTTTTTCTTCTTGTAACTTGTGGAATTTTTATGGGAGACGATCCCCTCCCCGTACGACGCGAGAAAACGCCTGGACGTGACGGCGCGACGTGAGGAACGATAGGTTCCCGCCGCGCGTCGATTGTTTCCCAAACGTTACATAACGTGAATTGGCAAAACCGACACTGAATATCGCATATAAGATCATCAAGACTTTTTTTGCGTACTCCAGGATTAATCCTTCTTGTCGCGCGCATAATCAGCAATGCTTCGCGTTCGTTGTCTTTTTTTTTTTTGCCGCGGCTCATCGTCACGCTTCGTATTCATGTCCGAGAGATTAAACATAGGACAAGATTGTCCGGAGTTAATGCGCAGCATGATTTTAAATTCCGTTATGTCCCGTTCGGTAAACATCGAGCGAGGACGACGCGACGTCTCGCGACGTGTCGAGCGGCGCCGAGCTGATTTTTCCATTTTCCGACGACCTCGTCGCGATTTGACAGCGGTATTTGTGGCGTGCGATGTGGCGTGCGTTATCGCACGCATTTTCCCCAAGCGGCCGCACAATGCGTGTCGACGACACGTGATGCCTCGGAATCGTTTCTACCTGCCTCGTTCACTAACGCTTCTACATACTCGAGCGAAATGGTATCGATGGAAATTCTTTGCGTCGGGCAAATCGCGTTTTTTTTTTCTTCCGGAAAATCACTTGGACGACGATATTCGCGACCGGTGTGGTTACAAAATGATTACAGAATAAATTGTTCCAGCCCGACGCGAGCAGGCGGAACATCGTCGCGGCGTCCTGCAGTTTTTTTGAAAAGGAAAAAAAACCTTGATTGATGTTTTAATCCGGTAAATACATCGGCGCGCAGAATGAATTATAGAGCAGCGCGCTCGTATGTAATAACGAACTATTAATTCGTATAATCCTTGCGAGAGCATTAATCGCAAATAGGAGGATAGTCGGTCGTTTGCTCCGAAATAAAGATCGCGTGACAAAACCGCCGTGTAATCGCGAACTTTCGGAAAGCTCGTGCACGACAACGAGTTCACTGTTTGGAAAAAGAGTAACGTATGTTAATCTTGCGTATCGAGAAACCAATACGTACAATAATAGCATTCACTGCCGTAGTTTATTTTCACGCGCGATTCAAATCGCGCGTTTAATGCAATCAGAAGTGGAGTTTCTTTCTCTCGTTCTCCCCGCGGAAAATGCGAGAGGATATTTCTTTTTAAATTTATATTTCGCCTAAATTTACGTGCCGCGTGCGATGTCGACGTGCTGAATCGGGCGAAAGTGCGAACGTGACTTATACTACGGTATACGAATAGGTGAACGAACTCGAAGTAAACCTTCATCGCCCGGATGATTTGCGCGGCTAGGAGAGCGGCGGCGGTGATCATCGCGCATTGCTAACGTCGCACGTGCATTACACGTGACGCGCGTGAACACCATGAGTGATTTATCGTGACTGACAAACCGATTGTCCTAATCGACGGACCTGCTCCTATCTTTCCCGGTCGGATTCGGGTGACACATAATTTTGCTCACGCGGTTGACGGGAGCTTGATGTTTCCAACTCGATTTACAATTAATTTCTTTTATTTGGTTTTTATCTTATTTTATTGACTTGATTTCATTTGGTATGATTAATATCAGACGTTTCGAGTTTGAAAACACGAGCGCTTTAAAATAGAACTCGAAACTCTCTGGAAAATGTAAATTCTAGTCGGTGACATGACAAATTATGAAGAATAAAATTTATGAAAATTTTTTTAATTGCTCCTTCGAGATTTACAAGTCGCGAAAGAAGAAAAAGGAACAGATAAAACACTATGTGCGCATCGATAACGTGGTAGTTTCGTAACTATGGAAATAAAGACGCGTTGGAGTGTGAAATACAAATTCACGTTCTTTATGCAATTAGCAAACGTTGTCATAGCGACGATAGACGAACCTGAAGTTTCACGGCGATGAGATCATACTCGTTAAATGATTGTTACTAAGAGCTTGCAAGCGCAGTTTTCTCGATTTTAATAAACGATTGTAAATAAACTTCGTCAAATTGAAATTGTTAAATTCAATCTTATTAATCTATTCACTATTTAGTTTTATAAACACATAATACAAATAAGATATTTCTTTCTTCAATATTTTTATGAACACTATCCTATTTTCTGACACGTCTTACGCGCTTAATTAAAATACATTTTTTTTTGTTTTTATTTGAAATGTATTTGAAATAATTTTAATACACAATCTCTTGTGAATTTTTTGCCTTGTAAAATGAAACAAGGAACTTTACTAATAAGATGTGAAGAAGACAGAAGCCTATCACTAAAACGGATATTTTCTTTATCGCACAATACACAATCGGATTTCTCCTTATTTGAATTCTAATTAAAGCAGAATATTGATATCACAACACGCAGTTTTCACACGAAAGTTTCTCTATCTCTGTATATTTCGTTTAAGTAGCCGTTGACTGATACTCGCACATTATTTGGCCAAGTCCCGTTTCTATGAATATAAATTAATCTTAATCTCGGTTTAATTCCAAATTATTTCATTATCTCATTTTAATTCCAAAAATTAGAAAAAGATAAACAGTAAGTTAAAGTTAATCTTTGATATGGTTTAGCTTTGATTGGTAGAAATGGGTCTATGTGGCTATACAAACAGTGTATTGATCGGATTACTCATGTTACTTAGTATTCGAATGAGCTTACTGTGCACAAATCAAGAGTCGCATATTTATGTATATTATTTGCAAATTGCAAGGTACGATTTTTTATTAACCTTTGTTCTAAGCCAATGTAGATTTCCGCATTATCAAAAGATGCCCAATTTCGTATTATTGATTGTTATATTATTAAAATAATAATAACCTTCTCTCGTTGCAAATCTCTGGTCCATTCGATCTGTATTTGACAAAGTACTTTAATTAATTATTAAACTCATGGAATTTAATTTCAGTTTTATTAAATTTGCAATATAAAGAAGATTGTTATTGATTTTGGAGTGAGATTAGCTTGGCAAGCCGTTTTGCATCATTTATTTCGTTATGCAAGCTGAACATTTTGTTAGCATACAATACAAAGGATGAAATTGTCCCGTCTAAACGATCGTTTCGGAGTAAATGTGTGGGAGTCTTATTTGCATATCGCGTTTACTTACGTAAAAGAGATGAGATCGCCCTTGAAAAACTGTTATTTCAAATACGCGTTTTTATCTATTTTTATCTGTTTTAAGTATTTGCACGTGGAAAGCGTGAATCACGTTATGAACATAAAAAGAGAAGACATGTGCATACAAACATTGTGAAGAAATAATATATATCAAAGCAGAAAATGAGAAGACATTTGCAACAAAAAGTAATTTACTTTAAATGCAATAATTTCTTATTTCAATATTTATTTGAAATATTAAATTTCTTTTATATTGTCCAACAGTTTTCTTAGCAGAAATTAATGTTACGATGAAAAATTGATACTAAAAGAATCGACGCTGTTTTATTTACGAGACAAGTTTGCAATTTCCCTTTAACTTGACCCCGTAGGGTTACCATGATCGATATAGTGGCCGTTGATGCTATTTTTAGAGATGTTTCAACGTGTCATCGCGTATGTCGTTCAACGACATTTACTCTCCATTATACACCGAGTGCATCAACATCAGCATTAAATTTTAAAAGCACTTTAAGAATATTAGAAAAACAAAGTTCATAACGGAATATTAAATATTTTAACTCGTAAAATCGAATAATTACGATACGTGGCGTTTCAATAAATTTTCGCTAACGAGAAATTGATTTCAAATCCATCAAAGCTCTTTTCAATACGAAAACAACGGGACAGCTTTCTTGTTTACTGTGATAATAAACTGTATTGTTCGCGGAAGGAATTATTCGCTAAAATGCAAGTAAAATATAGAAAGATTAATCGGGAAATTGCTGTTGGCAATTATTAATCATTCTCTCTTGCTCTCGTTTTTGCGAGATAAAATTTTTCTCACACGGGGAAACCGGAGTGTGTGAGTGCGTCATTCATCACCGCGCTGAAAAATGGCTGCTGCATGCGCGAATACCGCCGGAACTATCGGAAAAAGCGCGCGGGATCGAGAGCACTCTCTCGAAGGTGACGGGGGCGCGTCCAGAATATAACAGACTTTCTTTTCAACTGCGCAGAGTCCTGGGTGGAGCTGGTGCCGGATCCGCCGCTGGCAGCCCGGATAACGCCTACGCCGTTCAGCGTCACCGGCGAGCGTGAATACCTGCGACTTCTCAGGGAAGCACAGAGGGATTCCACACACTCGTCCGCGAGACATTCCCTGGCGTCCTCGCGCCGGGACACCCCGAGGGACAGGTGAGACACTTTATTTTCCCGACTCTTTTCCCCTCTCCCATTTTCCCTAGCCAAGTCCTGTACTCCGAGAACTAAGGAAGCGAGCGATCTCAGCGGAGGCAAGAGAAGCTTGGAAAAATCCTCTCGATCGTCGATTCGCACGAAACCGCAGAAGCTAAGGCTTTCGGAAATTGCGACGGTGAGCAGAACAATTTCTAGTTTCGAAGTTAGCCCCCCGGGGGGAGAGACGAGGGTTACACAGGGAGTCAGGGCACTCTGCGGGATTTGAAAGGCGCTATGAAAGCAACATTGTAACAGCTTGTAGCCTCGAGGTATATAGTTTCGAAGGCTATGCTCCTTTCGACCGCTTACGCGTTTAAGCGCTCACGATCGCGTCGCTGCTTGCACCCTCGTTGTTTATCAAGTATTAAACAAGGATAAATGATGGCTGCAAGCGATTGTGAGAACGCCAAGTGGAACGCAGGGGAAGACTCGGCCAGCAAAGGGGTCGTTCAACTTGATGCCTATATGTCCACTCGAATTTTCGACGAGCAGTGTGCCACACGACGGTGTCTGGTTATCCCGCGCGTAAATGTGACGAGAGAAAAAGGTCCGCTTCTGTTACATTTGCCTCTCGAAGGAAAAGGGCTTCTCGAAGTAGCAGAACGAGCGCCGTGAGTCAGAGGCCGAGGAGTGACAATCCGCGCGCATGAAGAGAACTATATACTTTTTCCAAGCCCGCTTCGTCATCGAGCGTCGGGGCGGCTCAAGGTCGCGTAGATAAAGGCTGAAAAAGGCGAACGACCTGCCACATTGTAATTGCGTCTTAACGGATTATAAAAATAACCCTGGAACAAAAAATCGCGTAATTAGAAAACAATTTCTTGCCCTCTGAACTTTAGGAACGCGCGCGCCGATTGAAAGCGATAGGAAAATTAAATCGATTTTCAGTCGCGATGATGTAGAGAAACGCACCGCGCGTGTCGCTCGTAAAAGAACAAAGATCTACAGTTGCAAGTAAACATTTGTATTTTTAATTTCGGCGCTCAGACAGCCGAAATTAACACGTGGCTCTTAACACGGTTAAAATAGCGCCATTGAGAGAGTTGCGCAAATATCTTGGCAGGCGAACAACTGACGCGCCTTTGTACGACTTGCTGACAAAGGAAACGTAGTCTCGACGTCTCTATGCGCAGAGTGATTTATTAAAAATATCAGCTGCGGATTCTCTCGGACGCGGAGGGTAGATTTTTAGTGAAAATTCGCGAGGGCTGTTACGGATGATACTCGTAGGCGTGTCAGAGAGACATCGATCTGTGTCCATTCGCGTGCATGTGTGTGTGTTCGGCATGTAATGTTATCTCGAGCGTGAAAGTCGTCGCGATTCTGTTATTGACAATACTTGCGTAACAACAAATATCCATTGAATTCTCGAGACGTTTTGTGTATGACATACGTCGTGCTCGCCGCAACAGATCAATTAATCTACTTCGTTACTGCTTTGTGTATTCTGCGTTATCATCGCTGATATCTTTGTAAATGGCGAAAAATTTTGAAGAACAAAATTAGCGCAAAGAGAACCTAGCTTTAGTAAATGACACGATATTGAACATTTTAATTTAACACGGAGAACTAAACTAATATTTAACGTTTCTGATAAAAAATTTATCTTATAATTGTACGACTTATAATTGTATATAATTATAGAATGGATTGATTAATTATGAATTTGTAATTATCATTGTCTTTTAAATTAGATATGATGGATAATGCAGATAAATTTTATATTTGCATATATTATACATATATGAAATTTGCAGAATATATTCGTGATATTGTTAAATTCTATTGTAGATTATAATTTTTTTATTTGACATTTTTATTTTGTTAAAAATAATATAATATAGTATCGGCCATTTAAAGCCATGTTTCCAAAAATGTGTGATTATCTCTTGAAGACATATTATCTCTCTCGACTAATCGACTCGTACACATACTTTTTCTAGACATTAAAAACTTACTTGACAAAGGATTTTTTCAACGATGTTTAGTTTTTTGTTGCGGTTAAAAACGAACAAACAAAATTTATAAGTGGAAAACCGTTATGTTGACTTTGATTAGCTGTCAATTTATTCAAACGCAATATTTCGAAAAACGGCAACGTCAAATATTAGGTCTATAATTAAAATCCAGAGAAGGTCGACGAATGGTAGCAGGATTTTAATGCTTAATAATATTTTTTATGTGTAATTTTATATTTTACATATTCTAGTTCTTTGAATTGCGTGTCGTTACTTTCAGTCTTGAAATGTATATAAAATCACACAAGAAATATTATATTGAGCGCTAAGATCTTGCTGTGACCGTTCGTTGGCCTTCGAGAGTTTAATTATATTACACATATTACGGTCTTATCTTAATTATTGCACTAGATCTATATTTCCACTTTATCAAGCTTGTGTCGTTTTGCTTTCTGAGGAATCTTATGGAAGCACCAGTTGCTATTATAAATGCCATTTTTTTACGATTTAAGAAAACTTGAAGAGCGACGTTCTTTTATATTGTTTTTAATTAAATTTAGACTTTAAAGAGAGAAAAGTATGAGCTTTACAATGAAATAAACGTAACTTTTCTAATTTTTTTGTATTTCCAAAAAATTCGCAAACTTAGGTGTTTCGACCTGTCTAGGGTATATGCCCTCTTAATTTAATCAATCAATTATTACGGACGCGACGAGCTACGTAAAATTACATAAGATATCATTGAAATACAAAAGGGAGTAAGATATTGATCAATGTATTTGCGATCGCGGAGGTAAACATTATTCGGTTTATCAGGAAAAGAGACAAACTAAAGTAGGAGGAGGGCCGATAACGCGTAACACGTATACACGATGCACTTGATATAAATGCGCTTATCGCGACTTGCGGCTCTTCACCGTGAGATGCATCAGCTATTATTATACCGACCTGATAGCGATTACATCGCTCTTTCTTCACCGTGATATCGAGACCAGACGCAAGGATAATCGCAGCGGTCGACCGCATTGCGACTGCGAGTGTTTTGGGTCCGGGGCGTTTGCGACGCATCGCGATTACGCATAATACGCATAATACACGGGAGGTTGCGAACTTCCAAGACGACACATTATCGCGGCGACTTTTTGCGCGTGGATCTTATCGCCCGACGAGAACGAATCGGCACGATAAGTGACTTGACGACACTTTTCAGCGATATTTGCGCAAGCTAATCGAAAAGAAAGCATGTCAGGAAAAATGAAGTGTCTATTTGTGTTCTGGAAGTAATAAAAATAATTTAGTTTATTTTTTATCATACTCTTTTTGATGTATACGGGAGAAGAACAGTTTTATTGAATTGTTTAAAATTTTAGATACTTAGATAATTATTAGTTAGGTATAAATCTGAAAATAATTTGAAGATAATTTTGTTGGATATATAATAATTATACATATTTAAATTTATTACTAAATTATCCAAACTTTTTTGCAACATTGCTCATTATGTATGCCTTCATAATTATTTTAATGGTCCAACAAAATTATTTTCAGATCTGCATCTAGCTAAACTTTTAGATATTTCACTAAAATCTTTCTTTCCGTGTATACAAATTTCAGGATGTGCTAAATTCCAAGTTAGCTGTTTGTGACTTAATATCATTAATATCATTCAATACTATTTTACTTTCATTTTAATGCATTTGTTTAATATATGATTGATTCAAATTCTATCATTCGTAATAAAAAGAAATATGAAAGGTACATTTTCGAATACATCAAATATATTTTAATCATTTGATATTTCGACAAAGTACGCCATAGTTTTAGATCAAGTAAACTGTAGCGAAAGATAAGTGTCTCGCGACATTGGCTAAACAAATAAGCACAAGCAACGACGATCCTCACCGAGGATTTCGTGACGGGAAGTTACCGCTTATATGATCTGCAACGTTTATAGGTCGTAACATGTCGTTTCCTTGAATTTGCAGCCCGAAGAGCCCGCCGAACAGCCCAAACACGGAACTCTCGACCGAAGATGAGCTTAAAGGAGTCTATATAAATTACGGCTGCAACAAGGTCAGTCTCATGCAATCGATTCTTCGCCACGTATTCTTTACATGCGATCTCGAGGCTTGTGGTTATAGGAAAGCGTGTGTGCGCTCGTTTATCTATATGTGCGTTTATCTCTATAGTTCATAACTATGCTCACCGTGTTGTTACATCGCGCGTTATACGCTCGTAACTATCAAACCACGGGGACGGGATCGATTGAATCGTCCTAGAGGCGCGATCGAATGTTCTCTCGGGAAACGACTGCTACATATCAGTCTTTTACTTTTGATACCTTTGATATACTTTATTTCAGTGTCCAACGAAGTAAACAAAGTCGGACGTTATACGTGAAACGAGGACGAAGTTTAAACTGTCCTCGTTCAAAGTTGGCGAAGTCCAATTTAAAGATTATAGTCGGATAATTTATTATACATTTCTCGGCTTTGATTTGACGTTCTACCTGCCTTGCGAGTGCAACATAAATGAATAATTTGTTGTTTCAAATGAACGAATTTTTATGCATTTATTCGACTGTGAAAGTTGATTACTTTCAGAGAGACATGAAGTGACGTTGAAACCAAATGAGACGAGAAAAGCGATTGAACGTGAAATAATTTTAGAAGGAGCAAGAATTCGAAACTCTCATTGCAATAATGCAAACAACTCGCATCGAGACATTACATATAAAATAACGGAATATAATATCGATTGCCTCGTGTTTCCCTCCGAACGCGCGCGCGGGATGTCGTCCGTATTCGCGGTACCGTATTCGCCTATGTCCTATAGGAATGATGCGCAACTGGTTTTATCGAACGGACCGTTCCTCCTGTACAAGGTCTGCGGATCACTGACTCCATTAGCGCCGTGCCCCTTGCAGTGCCGTGAGCCACCGCGAATTACCACGTGTACCGTGTCGGCGCAAAGCCTAGGCAACACCTCTGCAGGCTCGTTCCTTTCTTCCTTTCGCCGCGTCCCAGTTACCTGGGGACGAACGAATTCGCGTTGCGGCGCGGCTCTTGTTTGGCTCCCTCCACCTCCGCTCTCTCGTCGGAACGACGATCTTCGCTATTGCGCGATACGATTCTAACAGTCGAAATCGTTACCCAGAGTCCAACAGAGCACGCGATTTCTAAGCATCTTACGCGTGCAGAATTTATCTCAGATATTTTTGCACAAAAAATATTCACTTCTCAGAAATTTGACATATTCTATATTTCGAGTTTTTATTTTCAAAATTTTTATATTTATTTAAATTAAGCTGTACTGTTAAATAGTAAAAAATTAAATTTGAATCAATTTTTTGAGATAAACATTTTATTAGTTTTAACTTCAATGTATGTCGAATTTTATTGTTATTTTAACGCAAAACAAAAAAATAACTACATTTAATCAACTCATTTTTATGGTTGATTGTTTTTCGGTTTTAAAGTAAATATTGTTCATATTTTCAATATTAATGTATGCACCTGTGTGATAAATAATGATCTAAATTTCTGTCAAATTTAATAAATAATAAATTACTTGAATTAAATTGCTTAACTGCATTGCTTTTAGTTAAATTAACGACATTAGTCGAGTAAAAGCAGCGGGACGACTAAAAAATAAAGTCAAATTGGCTACAATTTAACCATTTATTATGAATTTACAGTGGATTGTTGAAATTATACATTCCTCGTATATATATTCACAAAAAATTTAGCGAGTTAAAATAAGTACGAAGGCAAAGTAATAATTTATCATACGTGTGCCCAATCGATTCTTGTAATTTGTATGTAAAGTGAAAAGTAAATATTCGCGTTGACTTAGGTGAAAAAAGGATCGAAAAAATACCACGTGTCATAATATCTTTGTACAGACAACTTACATACAGACAGCATATGAATTGTGTGGATGTTTAAGCGGCCGCGACAATTTACATACAAATATGACGTTAACTATTCACGCGCCAGGAGTTTGCGAGAGTTTCGATGACATTTGCGCACCTTCGACAGACAATAGACAATTATTGAAATATTTTTTTCCTCGCGATTTCCTAAGAGATAGCAGACAGTAGCCGCGCGATAAAATCCATGACATTGTTTCCTCAAGACGGCTGCGCAAAATGTCGTAGACATTTGCAGAATAAAACGAAAAGATTTTTCAAGAATTCGTGCCGCAGCAGTTGTCCGACCCATTTTCCTTTAACTTGATAAATCAGTTGAATTAAGTTTGAAATTTTCTCACGTTCTTAGAGTGACGGCGTTTGCAACGATCTCTTCAATCTCTCGACGGTATAAAATGCAATAAAATTTTTCTCAGCAGTAATTCGCAAGACAATAATTTTATGATCTTGACAGAGTCGGTCATAATTCTATTAGACAAGTCGAAGAACGTCTTTGTGTCTGACAGTCTTGATAAACTACATGACGTGAAGAAATTTTCCAAACGTATAATCTTTTAACTACTTTTATGTTGTTTGACGCAGTTTCTTTCTAAATTTAATGATCCTTAAATCTTTCTTTTTCTTTTTACTCCATTTGTCTCTTTTTTGTGTACAAAAGAGTAAAGTCGTGTAGGATAAACACGTTTCTGAATAGTGACGTTCATAAACTTTTTGTTTCTGCATAGAAGATCTGTCCATTCGAGTCCGTTCTTTTATCAGTCCGTGTAAGACCGAAGAGAGACATGAAAAAAGAAAACTAAATGCACCATTACATCTGTGCGTGTGTGAGAACGTAGAAGATACAAATGTTGTATCACATCGCGCTAGTTTTTGCGACAGAAAAATTCGTTTCGGAATCGATTTTTGCAGGAATAACGTGATCGATAATCGCTGGCGCGATGTCTCTCCTGTTTGCGCACCTTTTATCTCCGCGCGGAGCCCAAACAGACGTCGTTATCGTCGGATTAAGTTTTTCGAGACAATACGTAACATCTTCGCGAGTGACAAAGCCGCGCGAGGTCGAGATTGAGGCTCGATTTGCGGTTAATTATCGATAAAGCTGAACGTTTTTATTATACGTCTGCAATACGGACGAAAATAACGACAAAGGCCGACTGTCGTCGCGGGGAATGAGTAATGATAACAAGTGTAGGAGCCGTGTAAGGTTTTTCTTTCATGAGTCACTCGCCTCCCTCTCGCTCACTCTCGCTATCTTTGTATATCGGTGAAAAGACACGCGCTGTCACGCGCGTTGGAGCTCTGTGTTTTGCGCTCCTATCGGTCTTCTCTTTCCAAAATTATCTCTCCGCGCGTGACTTGCACAAATTCACTCGACGAGCTGCCGTTATCATCGTGGTGTACTTGTATAAATTTTAAATCAAATATAAAAATTGCATGCGCATTTTCTTCCTTTGTGATGCACTTGTTTTTATTTTTTTTTCTTTACAAAGCCATGGATACATTCATATAGAGATACGAATTGTTTGTTTACCCATTAGACTTGCGCATTTACAAGCACTTTTAGGAATGATGTGTTTATAAGCGAGAATCGCCTATAAACATGTTTACGCACAAGATTCTACATAGAAAATCGTTTATATCCGTTTATATGTATAATATTGGAGATGTGGCTTTTTTCTATTTTCTAAGATTTGCGCGCGCGCGCACACACACACACACACTCTCTCCTTCTCTTTTTTATATATTGCGTAACTTGGAATACTTTAATTAATTACGTTGCTTCTTACTTTCCTTCCTTTTCCATTAATTACCTCACGATATCGGGAAAACGCTACACTTTTACTTCCTCGTCATTTTCCAACTTTCATTTATTACGTTGGCGATTTGTAGTATCCTCTTTCGTGAGATATGAAGCTTCCAATTAAGTAAAAAGTTACGTTAAAAAAAGAACAACTAAGATATATTCTTTCGAATCACGAAGATCAAGATAATTTATTGTCGCACCGAGCGAAAGGATCGTATCAGTTGTCGAGAGTCACGTCATGCCTCTGCGACAATGCCTCGCGGATGAAAAACGGAAAATCGATCCGTAAGAAATCCGTGTTGCACGCAACGGCGATCACGCGATCTCATAACGCACATATCTCGCTTTTACTCTTCTTCTGGTATCAAAGCCCGCACAAACCGGTTGTTGCGTATTCCACGAGTGAACGTATTCGCGCCATCGTGCGTCGCAAATCAATAAAGTTATTGTATATACAGCGACAACATATGTACACTTATACACATATGTATTTATCGATTATCCTACTTATTACATGGAGAAAAATTTATAATAAAAATTACTATGTACGATAGTAGCTAGTAGGACCATAAGAAACTCCAGAGAATTAGACTATAAGTAGCGTAAACATTATGAGAGTTTGATGAAAAACATACACAAAAATTTTCATAATTTCTTCCTTGGTCCGCGCTTACTTATTATTTATAGTAATTTTTGCCATATTAAATTTTTTTCCGTGTATAAACTGTACATCGCGCGAAAATACAACTTCGTCGAACAGCGCGTCGATAATTCCTTTTAAAAAATGACGCTGTATTTTTTTTCTACATTCGACCGTGCTTATCGCAAGCAGGTGTATCATTTGTCAACGTCTCGAGATACCGACGCATCGCTAATGTAGCACAGAAACGCAATGTAGTCGCTTTATACGCTGCCGAATTGCGGTGGTTACTCCTCCGTTTTGCGGCGCATATCCGTAGCGTGGAATGCGGCGGAACGGATGCGGAATTTGCGGTACGAAGCTATCGTTATTTCGTTATTAACGTGTATTCGATCGATCGACATGTTGTGAGAGATGCGGTTCTCATACAGGTATTCGCTGCCACGGGATAATAAAAGATGCACGTAATCTCGATGGATACTGTCGATAAATATAGATTCGAATTAATATGCTTGAGAATTATTTTTTAATCATTGCCACAGTTATAAATAAACTTGTGGTTTTTATTCGATCGGAATTACCTGTTCGGACATTTGAAGCAACGAATGGCCGTGGCATTCTTTATCGAACGAGTCTTTTCTCAGGCGCGTTCCGCGGATTCTCCCAAAATTTTGGAATGCACGCTCACTGGTTTTATTATTAAATCCTGGCCTTTTTCGAATAAGAATATGCAATTCTTGCGACATCGGACGTTACATTTCTGGGTGTCGAAAGAAATCGCCATTACGCCGCCTCTTTACAAGACGCACTCCAAATCGGGAAGGAGAAAGGAGGGAGGGAGGGAAAGCAACGATTGCATAATCGGTACTGACGGAGCCGTCTTCTTCGCGGCGCTGTCACCATGACGTAACTTAAACTATATCGAACGTCGGGCTCGAATAGAACGGCGGTTTCAATGGAGATACGATGCCATTGAATGATGTGGCATTGAGGACCGTTCGCGTCAACGACGGCAGGCGTCGCGGATCGCGAGCGTCACTCTCGACAGGTTTCCCTTCAGCATGCATCGTCACGTGGAAATTGATAGCGTTTCACGCGCGTTGCACGCGTACGCTATCACGCGTGGCGAGTAGGCGTCGTCGTCGTCGGTTGATAATGCAACGCGTTTTTCCCTCGTGCAGTTCTTTGCGGAGAAGGCGGCGCGTTTCTCGACCGCGATCGCGCGATTCGTTTATTTAAACTTCCGTCCGTCGTTTACACCGTCGTTTGTGCCGTCGGTTTACACGCGTCTGGCAGTCTTCTGGTGCTATATGCTCCGGAATTGCCCCACACATCGCGGAACACATTCCGACATTCTCCGATACGTATTGCTGCGCGCGAAAGCGCTCGCGGCAGTGAAACGAGGATTCCCGACTATTGTTCATAATGTAATGGTTAATTGCACGGGAAGTATCGCGATGTTTCCCCCTGCCTTTCCTCTGCGTCGTTGTGTCGCGATTAAATCGGAATTTCGAAAAGAGAAAGTGCCTGCTTTTCTCGGAAGTCGTTCTTTTTAGGAACGGTTGACAATACGTACTTCGATGGAAATTTAACGAGATAAGAATATTCAGAAAAAAGTTCAAAGTAGGATCTTTGAGAATTCAATTTTGTTTTATCAATATATTTTTCAGCTTTGCTACACTTAATCGAAGATTGATTTAATTGTTAATGACGAAATAAATTTAAATAATCATGAATTTTTATCGAAGAGAATTTCCAGATTGATCTTAGAATCGAGATTCATTAAATAATTAAACAATTATTGTTGTGAGAGAATAATGCTTATTATGAGATAATTAAAATAAGTATATAATTACAAAAAAAGAAAAAATTATATATAACTGACAGCTGTTAGATTAATAAAGTCTGTCAGTACTAATTGAGATGAGTTTGTTTATTCGCTGAAAGAGTTTTATTAGCAGAACGAAAATAGATTTCCAATTCCTCGGAGAATCTGTAAGATAACAGTCTCATTATGATTACTCTACAAGAATATCATAATTTCTAGGAATTATTAAGGAGGGATTGATCTTTTGATATGTTATTAGAGATTAACGTCCTGCTTTTTTTTGCTTAAATCTGAACCATAATTGAACACGTGATTTCTCTCTCACATGACAATAAAAATAACAAAAAACTTGAAGAGTGCAAGAAGAAGTTTCTGTAATTTTATTAATGTACGTGTATTTGCAAATAATTTAATTTTGCAATTTTGATTTGTAATTAAGCCTTGATCTATAATTAGGATTTTAGTCATCTTAGTCGGGAGAAAAATGTGGCGTTAAGCGACGTTTCAGGGACACTTCGTTTATGGTATCGTCGATGAGCCGTCACGTCGTCGCGACGCCTCGCGACGCGTCGCCTTATCTTACGACCAGTGCACGTCTCGCAGCCTTCCTGCGCTTCCTACGTCGTGGACCCCTACTCGCCGCCGTCGTCGGCACGCGTGTCGGCGTGGAGGTGCTCTCGGGAACGTCGTAGTACCGACTGGCCAATAGCCGGTCGTGTCGTGCTCACGCCATGCGCGACGTCGGCGCCGTCGTGTGCGAATCCATTCTCCCTTCGGACACTGAGCCACCAACGAGTTTTCGATCCGTCGACACGCGCGACGACGCTCTGTGTTGACTTTCCCCGGCTTTGCATCGCAACAGAAACCGACGGCGTAATTAGCGCGGGAGGGTCGTGTCACGGGGGTTCGGATCAATCCGGCATTTAAATTTAACTCCGATGGGTAAAAGAAACGCTTTCATGATTAAGTTCGAGCTCTGGAACGTCACTGTGATGTTCGTCGATTTTTCACCCTCGTTCGATCACAGTTATTTTATGTACATTTTTAAATAAGATATTTAATTTTTTAATTTTTCTTTATTTCAACGACCTGTTTAAAAACTTTTACATTTTTTAATCGTAAATCCGAATGAGGTTTCACCTACAGAAACATTGTATTAAAGAAGAGATGCAGGAGAAAATAGAGTGAAAATAAGGAGGACTCTCTAATCTCTAGAATTAATCCTTGTGTTGCATCGTATCTCGCAATCTTGGTCCACAATATCTGCGTCTTCTGCGTCCATCACCTGTTCTAGTGACTACGCGTGGAAAAATATTATTCTTGTAATAAGAAAAAAATTATTCACTTTTTATTTTTATTTTTTAAGTAACGATTATCTTTACAAAAAATATTTTCTTGATAAAAGTTTTAAAGTACACTTATCGTTTGCTTAAAACAATGAAAAACTTTTATGTATGCACATAAAAATATAAATGCAAATTACTTGAGAAAAGAAATATAAGTATTATTTACTTCATAAGTTTATATTCGCAAATTTAGATTGTAAGTTTATCGTAAGCACTCAATTTATTCAAAATATATTCTGAATCTTGGGAATTTAATACTTTAATCTAGAATATTAAGTTAAAATAAAAATTTGATTTGCTTGTTTTGATTTTTGTTTGATACAATTTTATAATAGTATTCTAAATACTATTAAGTCTTTTCTTTTGCATATGATGATCAGTCTTTTTAAATTTTGTGATGGGTATATTTCAAGACAACTAAGAAAATATTCTTTGTTGAAGATAATTACTTACTAGAAGAAAAAAAGTAAATTGGTACTCGCTTTTCGTAACAGTATACATCTGGTCTTTTTTTGTGTGTGGAAACTCGTTCTTTGTGCGTTTCTGAAAAACTAAAAGAAAAATCAGCGCATAAAGCTTTTTCATGTTTTGTTAAATAATTACACGACTATGTATATAATATCAATATCACTGGAAAAGTATTTTAACATTTCGGCGGTAAATCAACCTAAGATTCAAAGCGAGTAAATTTTGTTAGCAGTTGAATTACTGTTATAAATCAGGAACGAGAAATTGCAATGATTTATTGCAGACGTATTGTTTACGCTTGAGTGTATTTTAATTTTTGCATCGCATTGCATTTCCGTCGTTCCGCCGACGTGCAGTGGACACGTGCGACCCAAGGGACCCCGGGATGGCGATGAACAGGAAAACGCATCCGTAAAAGTTATTTATAACGGCGACGTTATTTTGTGATCGACCGACGACCGCGCGCCGCGACGCCGCGACGTGTAATCGAGAGGCGTGATACGCCGCGGCGTCGCGGATTAAAGAAACCACCGGCGAGAAACGTGAAAAGCCTCATCACGCGAATATGCATTATCGACCGTTTTTCATCGCGTTACAGTTGCGTGCACATGCAGTTATATCGCGCGACGTGCCTGTCGCACGATATAGGCACGAAAGAGGCGGCTATCATTTTTTTCCCCTCATCAAAAGTCACGATGAAGCTTTGAGGAGCGTAAACTCACAGTATGCAATTGTATGCAATTACATATTTTATATGTTACGTTTACGATCCTGGGTAAAAACGACGAAGCGTTGAGTTCGCGACGGCGTTTGTTGGATTTATCCTCCCGGGTTTATTGATCTCTCCCGATATAACGCTGGACCGCGACGAATTTATATACAACGATGTTTTCACGGTACATCCGTACTCCGTGTTCTCGGAACGATGTGGCGAACGCGAATCCATAGCATTTGCCTTTTAATCTTCGATCGTCGCTGTGCTCTGTGATAGGTGATCGTTGTCGCTCGATAACCGGAAGAGCGTGATGTTTCTGATGAAGTTACGAGTCGTGTCGCGCTCTTCGTGCACGACGATAATGCAGTCTTTGATTGATAGGCCAAGTGAATCATCACCCAGGGGGGATTAAGTTTTTATCTTAGCAATGACAAAGTGCTTTCTGCGATCGTAAACACTACCGGGAACAATGGCACGTGGAAATGCGCATTTTGTCATTTTGGAAATACTCCGAAATACGACGCAAAATATACGAAGTATATTTACTTGCTAGTAAGAATGCAAAATACGTAAGACAGTTCTTTGTTAAAATTGATTTTCGTTTTTAAATTGATATTTATTATTTTTTAATATTAAGATTATACGACTTAATTGAAAAAAATAACGTAAAAATAATGTAGTTTTGAGACCCAAGTTACGAGATAACTGAATAAAATGTACGCGTCAACATATTATACATGTTAATTTTACTAAAGAAATGTGTTTCCACATTGCATCAAAATATAGTATTTTTGCGTTAATTTTTTACATGACATTTGTGCTTTTCTCTTTTATTTTCTCGCATAATTATCTCGTGTGAAATTATAATGGAACAAAATTAGAGTAAACGTTGATAAACGTAATATCTATTGTTATATTTAATCGATATAAATAGACATTATCGATTACAGAATATTCCTCTCGCACGATTTCAGATCGGATGAAAGCCGGATGAAATGCAAATTGCTATTGTCTAAATATAGAGACGACCGCGTGGTTACCACCATTAAGAAGATTAGACTTATCTGCCGGTTGGTAGCTGGACATTGTCTTGTATATAATGAGTTGTATCACGGCCGGCAGTTTCTGGGTTCGCCCGTTCGCACAAAAGCAAGAAGATAACAATACAAAGCGCGACTTTGTACGCGTTTACAGACGCCGATTTAATTCGAGAAACGTCGGCATTGAACCTTGATGCTTCGATTTCCGTTAATGGCACTTTTTCCCTAATGATAAGCGGTCCTTGGCGATAATGCAAATTATACCACGTTACTCGATTATGTCTCGAGTAATATCGCGGAAAGAGAGCAAACGTGAAGTCTTCACGGACCGACGTTTACTCGTGCTAGAGACGCGGACGTTGTCGTTTTTAACGCACTCCGCTCCGCGTGTCTACGAGTGCATAAATGACTCATAAGTTTATCTTTGCGCGTTCGCCTTTTGCTCTGTCGTATTGCGTGTTAAATCGATGACCCAGTTCGAAATAGGGCTAACCGGCTAAAAGTTTTTCCGTGAGACAGATAGCTCGTCCCAGAAATGTAAAAGGAGGCTTACTTCAAGTATATTCATCGTCAATTCGCACCTTCCTGAGTGATCTCAAGTCTTCCGAGCATTGTTTACCTTCCCGGCACTCTTCGCGACGTTTATGCGTACAACTCGCGATATACTGCGCATATCGGAATACCCGATATATCACGATATGTACTAGATAGACACGCTGGCGGAGCGCCAAAGGTCATCCTTCCCGTGTGGAAATTCATCTAGGCATGCCCTATTTAATATTGGTCCCATACTTAGGCATCCAAAATAAAGGCTTTTCGGACTGAAACCTATTCAGGGTTTATTCAGGGCCTATTTGGGATATTTGAACTTGGGTTTGCTTGAATTGGGCCTGGTTTAAATTTACAACTTTTTCCCCAAGACTTACAGTTAGGTTTGCCCGGTTACAGCCCGTATAGGACCTAGTTTGAAATAGATGTTTGCTCCAAAACAGTTAGGTTTGCCTAGTTATAGCTTTTTTTTAAATTCTTATTTTTAATTATTTTAATATATTAATTGTATTACACTTAAATATTTCAAAGTAACATACTGTTTTCCATGTCTGATAGACTGAAGTAATTAGCTAATACATTATTTATAAAATCTATTATTTTATTTAGTTTGTTGTCTTCTATGTTTGGCTTTTAAATAGATCGTAAAGAAAAACAAAAGTTTTAAATAGAATATTAATTGCAAATAACCGATATCAGATTCGTAATATGTTTTTGTAAGATTTAAAAAAAATACTATTTCTGTATTACAAATACTGATATCTATTTCGATTGATTAAACGATATGATTATATGTATAATACATAATGCATAAAATATAATAAATAATTGATATATTTTAAAATTGTTGTTTTTATTTATTAATTAAATATAATAAATTGGGCAATGATATATCCTGTAATTTTGGCCCAATTTATTTTACATATATAAGCCCAACTTAAATATAATTAATCATCTAATTAACCATTTGAACGCTTCAAAGTATTAGTGCTAAATAGATTGCAATTTCTATCAAATTATTAAGGTTATGGAAAAAGATAAATTTAACAATGAAATTAATAGGTAAATAAATTAATGCTATATATTTATTTTTAATATATTTTGCAAAATTTAACTTCTTTTATAAATAATATAATTGCGTCAGTTTATAACATATATAGTACAGGAAAATTAGACTCAGAAACCACTGTTTCGAGAAAAAATTGTAAGAGGTACTTTTATTGCAGATTCTCATTCAGAAAAATTATACAAACATATTAAACAAAAATTCAACTCGGAAAAAGTTGAGAATTATTGTGTAAACAATGAAAGAAGGTGAAAATTTTTGTTTTTTGGCAATAAAAAAAATTTATTACTGTTCGCAAAAAATAAAAAATATGAGCTTATAGGTATTAAAAATATCTATTAAATGAGTCGTCGAACGTTCCAATTGGTTTATTTTTTAAGGAGAAAAAAATTAAAAACTGCTAAAATTTACCTTTTTTTAAATTGTTAATAAATAATTAATAACTAATGGTAAATTTTTGTAATAGGGCTTAAATAGTAGCGGTTACTATTCTCTAAAAGTCTTGAAAATTTTAGCCCAAAACATTCATAACTTTTGACACAAAGCTATTTATCATTTAATTATTTTTTAATTTTTTAATTATTAATTAACATTGTTTACACAACTTTTTCCAAGTTGAATTTTTGTTTAATATGTTTGTATGATTTTTCCGAATAAGAATCTGCAATAAAAGTGTCTCTTACAATTTTTTCTCGAAAGTCTAATTTTAATTTTAATGTACTAATAAGTATATATAGACAATAACAAGTACCCAATATCAATAAGTCAATTGGCTCAGTAGATAGAGTACAAGTTTTGTAATCCTAAGGTCCCGGGTTCAAAACTAGCAGCGGCAAGTTTTTAATTATTTAAAAAATAATTTTATAAATAAATGTAAAATTATTTTTAAAATTAAATTAAATTAAATTAAATTAAATAAATTAAATAAAATAAATAAAATAAAATAAATAAAATAAATAAAATAAATAAAATAAATAAAATAAATAAATAAAATAAAATAAAATAAAATAAAATAAAATAAAATAAAATAAAATAAAATAAAATAAAATAAAATAAAATAAAAAAAATAAAATAAAATAAAATAAAATAAAATAAAATAAAATAAAATAAAATAAAATAAAATAAAATAAAATAAAATAAAATAAATAAAATAAAAATAAATAAAATAAATAAAATAAAATAAAATAAAATAAAATAAAATAAAATAAAATTAAAATTAAAATTAAAATTAAAATTAAAATTAAAATTAAAATTAAAATTAAAATTAAAATTAAAATTAAAATTAAAATTAAAATTAAAATTAAAATTAAATTAAATTAAAATTAAAATTAAAATTAAAATTAAAAATTAAATTAAATTAAAATAAAATAATTAATAAAAATTTATCCTAAATTTATGTATGTACTGTTGATAAAAATAATAAAAAAAATTTTTTTATATTTTCTTATAATACTAAACAATTTTAGTTTGGCTTAAGCTAAATTTTTATATTGGCCCAAGTTTGAAAACCAATGTAGGCCCTAGATTAAAAAGCGGGACAAATCGATATTGGACCAAGGTAGGCGTCCTAACTTGTGCCTCAATAAAAGTAAGGAAACCTAACTTGGCCCTGATTACAACCTAGGTAGAATTTCCACACGGATTGAGCATTCACTTTTCCATGCGCTCACCATTTATAGATATAGAGTGTCCCGCGCGCGTTTTAATTTTTCCTTCGCTGCTTACTCACTTCGTGTCCGAATCGACTTCTCCGTCTGATGTAACCGGAGCGATGAGAATTCTGGGATGAATCTGTCTCGTTTTACTGTGCGATAATCACGAAGTATTTTCTCTCATTACAAAGCGTACTTTGTTCTGCTTTACAGGAGGGTGAACTTCTCGAGAAGAACACGGATTGGATCTACGAGTGGAGTTCTCGGCCGGACCAGGCGCCTCCAAAGTATGGCAAAATAAACCTTTTAATTTGAACGATTAGCATAAGAGAAGATTCGATACAAGAAAAAATAATTTTTTTTGTTTGTTACATTATTATAATTTTTCTTTATAACTAAATGCAGTGAACATAGAAAAAATGTTGATTACAGATTTATGTAGATAATGTGACTTTAAATAAATTATAGAACAGATAATCGTTTATGAGAAAAAACTTGAAAACTTTTCTCGGATCAATTTGAAAGACTTCTCTTTTGTCTTCTAATTTGCGAATAAAATTCTTGCATGTATTTAATGATCTTGATTGTGCTTCAGGGACTGGAAGTTCAAACACCCCTTGAGTAGTAAGAGGAAGACGTACAGCATCCGCACCGCGAAGGTTGGCAAGAACGGATTGTTTTCCAAGGAGGTCATTTACACTCTATTCTTCACGAATCTTTTGTCATTGCTTATTGGAACCGGTTTAGGGTAAGATTATGTATTACATTTGAAATGCAATCTTAATATAACGCTTTTTTAAATCTTTGATCGAGTTATGATCGCTTTAAACAATACGCTGCGTAGTGTATTATCTCGATAAAGTTGTAAATCGAATATTTACAATAATTAATCTCATCTTGTATTATATTACAGTATTATTTCATATTATTGGTATTAACAAAATTTCATTAATTCTAATTGGCAATCAGTTTTAAATATCTTATAATACAGAATTGTTCTAACTGCGATTTGTGTATGTAATTGTATTTTTTGATAATATAAATCTCATTTTGTTAGCGTTTTGCTCACCAGGCGGGGCTTGATAATGTCTCGCGTCGCCATTGAATGAAGGGCACGACTACGGGTGTGTCAGCATCAAGATTGTCATGGTTGAATCTGCACGGAGAACGAGGGCTGGAGATAATGCAAGAAAGACTGAACAAGCCGGTGGGCGATCGAGCCTAAAAACAGTTACACGCAGCACATAATTCGATTGTCCCAATTTCTAATATTAGCACTTTGTATTATATATTAGCACTTTTATTCCCCCAAATCCCTTACTGTACTTGTGTACTTCTCAGAATTGCGTATGCCAGATATAAATAATATGCGTCATGTGCTTAGGAAGTGGGAAAGTTAAGGAAAAAGGCAGAAGGAACAGAAGAAAGGAATCTATCATATGTAACTTAGAGTTGTTGAAAGGGACAGGAAAATGAACAAAACATGTCCATTTTATACCGTTTCTAATGCGTTTCTATCTGCAATAGTTTTTAGGCATAGCTTGAATAGTATTTATCAGAAACTAATTATTGTTAGAACGAAAAAAGCAGGTGAGACTGCGAGAGGGAATGGGAGAGAAAGCGAGAGAGAAAGAGAGAGTGAAAGAGAGAAAGAATGAGAGTTATTGTACGGGTATGTATCAGTAAAGAAACATCAGAGTTTATTGAAAAGGATTAAAATTTATCGATAAAGAACAATCCCGAAGAATGCCGCACACTCGTCTTGTTTACGGGTTATAGGAGTTTTGTTGCATTGCGAGCGAGTTTTAACGTTATGATAACGTTATGATAATGAGAAGGAAATGTATGTCGTGTCCAGTAAATTTGAAACAGAACGTGATTAAATGTTAAATAATAAGGCAATGTCGATTATTCCTTTTTTAATTATTGCGCGACGATTGTATAAATCGTTATCTCGGTGGTGATCTAAAAGGGGTAACGCCAGTAGAGTTCCTACGGAGGAAGTATCGATGCTGACGCCCATCGTTTCGACGCCGACTACGGGCGGTAGCCGGAAGGAGGGACCATAAGAACGAGCAGACTTGTTTTGCGAACGACGAGAGATTTTTGGGGAGAGGCGGCGCTTTTGTACGATTTTGTCTTAATCTACGGTTTTGTAATTTCCTTGTAATAAATTCACATACGAATTCACACGCAAGAAAATGTGTTTTGTCGTCTTTGATTTAAGGGTGATCGATTCGTAATTATGATGTGACTATCGAATATGATTTTTGCATGGTTTTGGCATGCAAAATCTCGAGAAGGCGAATTGACAAATCCATTTTTCGAAAAGCTTACAAGAATCGATATTAATAATATATTAGCAAAGAAAAATATTTGTAAGATAAAACGTAGTTTTTCGTATTCTTAAAAGATTAAATCACTATTTGAATCTTTCAATTTGAAGCTGATAAATACTTAATGCTTTGTGAAATTATCGGCTGTGACCATATGTCGCAGAAACGATATTTTTTATCTTGCATGTGCTTTGTGAAAGTTCGAAATTGTATCGTAAAACATTTCGCAAGGCGCATAATACGTATGCTTTTTTTTTCTAGCAAAGGAAATTTGATTCTTGTGAACGCTTTTGCGCTCACTATTTTGTACTTTAGGAGAAGGAGAAAGATTCTCGAGCGAGAATTACTAGTTTATCAGAAATGTGCATAAACAACATTGCGTCATAATTTTTTGAGTTTTGTGTTTAGAAATGAGTATCGATTGAATGTGACAGGTTAAAAAACACGTTACTCGTGTTAGTGATTTAGATAAGGCATATCCGTATGTTGAGGTAAAATTAAATGCACGTTGGAAAACGCGTAAATTTTTTGTTATTTAAAATCAGAATAATTGCTCCGATTTTTGTGTAGATCAATACACAGATCCAGTTTTTTTCTGTACTTTTAGTTAAGTCGCACTATTTAATTTGCAGTGATGATGTTTGACGTATTTTTCATAAGCAATTATTTTGTAACACTGTATGTATGTCATACGCATAATAATAATCGTATTCTTTATGTAGTAGTGACGTTGGTGACTTCTTAGCGTTGTTGGGCACTTAATTCTTTTTCGATTGATATTTTTTTCGAAATTTGCTGTTGCTCTTTGCAAAAATTAATATTTTTATTATGGATGATTTATACATAAGCGCTACGAAATAAAGGGTTTTATAAATTCATACTTACAACGACGTATTTAATTTCTGCAAGTATTTTTGCAGGTAATTTTGAGGGCGTGCGCGCGAAACTATTTTGACTTCTAAATACTTTGAATTACAAATATCAAAAATTAAACTTGAAATGACAGGAATTGAACTGTATGCAATTTCAGCGCTGTAAGTAGGGCGTACAGTCTAAACGATGGACTTAACCTTTCCATCTCGCAATTATCTAAGTTATTGAGATGATGTTGAAAGTAGGAGAATGCACCAAATGAATTTTTCTGTGTCGGATGACGAGTCTATTGATGAGGTGCGCGACAGTAATGTAAAAGTTTTTGTGCGAATCTTACCGCTTGAGAGACCATGCGATTCTTGCGCAAAGATTAGTACGGATGGTAAGGTGAGATCAATATAAATCTTGCTAAATCAAGGGATCTTAAAAGAACTGAAAAAGAACAAATTATAGCCGTCAGCGTGTCTCGAATTTCACTTTATTGTTTATTATTGTTTATTGAGATGTGTCTCGTAATTTATTAATTAACATATTATATATTAATTACATAATTATAATGTTATTTAGATGATATACGTGAGATGCTTACAAGATATGCGACGAAACAAGCAGTCAAGAAGCCCTGTTTATTGGGCCTTTCGTGTCAATGGAATATTTCACGAGATGGCCCAGGATAAGGTGTATTGTACTATTGCGAAAGATTTCGTAGAAAAGTACCAATTTAATATTTAAAGTTTGATGATATTCCATACTATGTCGGCGATATAATTAATTACTTTAAAACTGTTTAATATATAGAAACAGCAAATTAATTTATATTAATCTAACGTTGCTAAATGTGTGGCAAGTTAATTTGTTTATAATTATTAAGTTAATTTTTAAAGGTACATTTAATGTTTATATGTGGCGAATTATTATATTGATATCCTGATGAAAATATTTCTCACAATTTTTATACGAATACTTTAAAACATTGAAAAGATCTACATCTTAGAATTTTCATACATGTAAATTCTATGAAATATTTTAAGATTTCTATTTTCTATAATTTGTAAAATACCTTAAACTTTTTAAGGTTTTATAAGATTTTATCAAAAGTTATAGAATGAGAGGTTTTAGAATATTTCAGAAATTATACGTCAAAACTTTAGAAAAGATGTAGAACTTTCTCAGTATTTCTGAAAAAGTTTTCCAATTTGTATAAAAATTCTGAGCAATTTTCTTACAAATGTAAAATTAAACAAAAATTTTTGAAATTTATATAAAAATTGAGAAATTAAGTAAAAAATTCCGAGAAAAATTTTTATTAGTGTAACATACAAAGATAGAGTAATTTAATATCAACAGTATCTTAATAAACAAAAGATATAACAATGTTTTTGATTGTAATTGATTGAAGCATTTATATTATTAAGGATTAGCGTTTTATATTTTATCAAGAGTATAGGTTTATATTAATCAATAATAACCGATAATTAATGATACTTGGATATTGCTGATAAGATATGGAGTATCATGCAATGTTTATAAAAATATAACAAAACGTGTATAATATACGTAACAAGGAAATAATTTAAGAGCTTTAGACGGCATAAATTGCGTGTTGATCGGTTACGGACAAACCGGATCCGGAAAGAGTTTTACAATTGGCGGTTTCAGAAATAATTGGGAAGTACGCTTCTATATCTCACATAATACTTATAGTTTAATCAGTTATTTTAATCGCTTTGTTCGTTTACTTAGCATAGAGGGATAGTTCTGCGGCTCTTATCCGACATGTTTACGGAGAAGACAAATCGAAGAAAAATCAACGACATACACTATCGTTTAAGTTTTATTGAGCTGAGAGATAAAAATATAATCGATCTTCTCACGACGCAGAAACGAAGGAGCTTTAACGTTAACGATCGTAGTGTCTTCAAGGTGACAAAACTATAGAAAATTTTGAATTTGTTTTTTGGCAGACACTTATTCGTATCCTTGTTAAATATTTGGATAACTTCTAATTTTACATTATAAAAATGTTACATCAAGAAATAATTACTTTTATGATTCACCGAATTTTTTTATCTAGAGTATTTAATTAGTTTTTTGCTGTGTATATGTATCAAAATCAGGAAAATTACGATTCCAGAATGTAACTACAGTGGATCTAGAGAATGAAAAGAAAACTTTAAGAAAAGTACTTGAAGGAGAAGCCAGGAGATCGGTCGTAAAAGGCTCAGTGTATCCGTCACATTTGGGTGCTGCTGTGATAACTATTCATGTTTCAAATGCGAGTCTAATAAAATCCCAAGCTTTCGTAGCGACAGCAAAAGTAATTTTACGAATTTAGCATTTTTAAAAACACATCTTTAAATTCCATATTTTTTAAATATTTTTGCATGATATTTTTTTGCTTTTACAAATTGATGTCAGATACATATCGTAGAGATGGCTGGAATTGGAACGGTGGGAAAATCGAGTTGCTTGAAAACAGCAGCCGATTTAGGTACAGCGAATTTAATGAAAATGCAGCTGGAACAATATTTCTTGCATCTTAGAAAACCAAGCATGTGCACATATAACGTTGTTCACTCGTGTAATTTGCTAAAGCTGTTGAGAGACGCTCTTACTGTTACATCCATCATTCGGTAATTATTCAATGAATACACAAATCTGAAAGTGCATATTTTCTTATTATAATCTAGCATTTATTTTTTTTATATTAGATATAAGGATAATTAAAAATGCCATTCTGTAACATTCAATATAATTAATATCTAAATGTAAATGTAAACGTTATTTTGATGTATAATTCAAAGTTTAATATTTTCGATTAAGTTTTTAACTTCACTTAAAATTAACACCTGACGTTTTGTTTGATTAATTAAAAGCTAGATATTTAATTTGTCAGTTTTGTATCTCACGTGCGCATCACGAGGGAAGATCTCGACGTTACTTTATCGACCATGCGACTGACCGCTAAAATTGCAAAACTGAAACCGATCAAGACAATACGACACGTCCAGTCACAGACAGAGTTGATCGTACAACAGCTACGGGAGCAAGTGAACATATTGAAAAGAGAACTGGAATTGAACGATATGTTTTTACAACAGGAGGCACTGCCGAACATCTCAAAGTCCAGGATGGAGCAGATCAATCGGGACATCATGAAATTTTTGCAGGGTTTTATTTCAGAATTAACGCTTTTCAACGTCACCCAGGCGCGAGTACTGGCGAACGTCGCTAAACAATTATATGACAAGTTTGTTCTCTTGATATTTCTTACAATTAAGTTTTTTACTTATACATCTTAATTAACATTTAATTAAAAGTTAACGGTGAAGAACTATATAAAATAAACAATCTTATTTTTAAAATATTTTTATTTTTAAAATAAAATTATATAACGTTAAACAGACACAATTTGCTTACACAAAGAAATTTTGAGTTTTATGAAAGAAAAATATATTTTTATTATTCAATAATAATTTTCAATGAATTAAAAGAAAAAAATATCGGATAGAGATAACAATATCTTTAAATCAAACATTAAAATTTAATATTAAATATCATATATTATATATTAGTGAAACAATGTTAAATGGAATATATTAAATTTAATTTGATACTCATGTTTAATACTTTTTTCTGCGCACAAGGCATGTATTGTTTTACAATTATTCTGAGTATTTAGTAATATTTAATATAGTTTTTGCGCATTTTTTATGATTAGCGAAAAGTTAATTTTATATTCTTAAACGCGATCAAAACTTTACGATGAAAGTTCTGATTTCTTTCTAATTATTCTAGATTGGTCGCAAAAGAGATTGAGGCAGAAAAGTTAAAAGAAGCATATAACAACGTGATAACTATGCTATCGCAATCAGATGCAGTTTTGACCTCATCGTCATTAATTTAATTATGTCACAGCAATGATTTGACAGTATTAATTTTATTAATATAATTTGCAACTTCTATATCATGTCTATATGTTTTATTAATATTCTGTTTATTCTTATAATGCTTTTTATATGTTAATGCAGATAAAATTGACGGTCAAATAAAATTATTTTTTTATGTAGTTATATTTTACAGAGGTCTGGTAAGCTTTGTTATTTATGTACTGAATTATATTAAAATAGCGCGACGACTAAATAATGACTTGAAAATTACGCATATGCAAATAAATGTAATATTAAAAATATCAATGTTGGCCGAAAATTGATATATCCGTACATGCATATAAAAATAGGAATTAATCTTATGTTATATAATAAAAGGATGTCTTCTTTGATATTACGTGTACCAATTAAAATTACATAAGAAAAATATTTTATCTATTATTACACGCTCACAGGTATAGAAACAGTTACTTTGTCGACGTTGCAACTTTTTTTGAAATTGATAATTTCGAAGAAAGATTTCAGAAAATTGGCTTTTAGATAGTTAAACTTTTGAACGTTGTCCATTTCATCGAAAGGATATCTTTATAAATTGCCGTTACTTCCCGCTCGAATTTCAAGCAGATATAAACACAGCTCAAGTACAAATAAACATTTGTGATCGAAGATCCAAGAGAATGCTACGGTTTCTGGACAATCCGTCCTTGTCACGATTGTTTCATCCAGGGTTTCTGCTTTACAGTTTGTAACTACACATCTGTACGTGTCGTGTCGTATCTCATCCAAGATTATTATTTTGCATTTCTTTAGATCTTCAAAGTATTCATGTGCCGTGTGTGTTTCGTGTGCGAGCGCTGTGACGCGAAGAACTCGATTGCACAATCGCATCAAGTTTATTTTTACCTACAAAGGTTTGTTCTCTACAAACGCAATTATTCGATGTTTACATTTTCTCAAATCATCAGCCTTCTTTTATTTAAATATTAATCACATAAGTATTTACAAGTACATTTATAATATTCCAATCTGTTACTTAAAAGATTTAAAGAATTTGCAGAATTAGCGTGGTCATATAAATTATAACATCTTATTTTTATTGTAAAGAAAAATTGACAGAATTGATTTAATAAATATATAATATATTATATGATAAACATTTGTCTAGACTGAACGTTTATCTAGACTTAGTAACATAAATAATTTTATCTTTTATCTTGTTATTTTAATTTTTGCATTTTTTCTTCTTTTTTTATATCATTAAAATTTAATACAAAGAACGAAGAAATTTGATGAAATAACACAACTTATTAAGTTTTTTAAAAATTCATGAATCTGTTCTAATTTTATTGAAGATTCTTCGAAAGAGAAATATGTTATTTTTTCAATATAGCTTATACAAATTGAGAACTGCATATACTATAAGATCTTTTATAATATAACATATGTATATTGTATTTCAGGGTTTTGCTGCTCATAGAAATGGAGACATATCGAGGTAATAAAATTATCAAGAAAAAACAGCTTTTCGTGAGTATTATTGCAAATACATTAAGTTAAAAAATATCCGCATATATTTACAACAATTTTATTATGTTAGTCGTGTCGAGCGAAGAAAATGAAGCATTTTCTAAGCGAGGGCCAGATTTACCTGAACATGGCGAATATTTTGCATGAGCGCAATCAGAAAATGTTTAAGATGTTTACGATTATGTTGAAGGCTATGGATATTTATTCGAAAGTAAGTTAAAACCTACTCTCTCTCTTGCCAATGTAAAAAGAAATAAGTAAATAAAAATAAAATAGAAAATCTAAAAAATACTATTAATCTGTGAAATTCTGAATTTCGCGTTTTTTAAATTTAGATGATTCCTAATCCATTGTTAAATTTTCCTTTAATATAAAATATTATAAACATATTCTTGAAAATTTTTATGCTTCCGTGCTATTTTACGAATTACACTTTTTTAACAAATATAATTATAATTTATGTGTTTTGTCAAAATGAGTAAATTATAACAATATATACATGTGATAATACTATTACAAATAATATAACAATAATACAAATAATTTTTTTGTAAAGCTATAGAGTTTTATGGTTAATTTTTTTATTTAGAGTTCTATACTCTCCAAATTTTCTTTATTTAATTAACTATTATGTAATGATATTTTATATCGCATAGTTGAAAATGCATCTGCGAGGTAAGGCAAGATTTGAGGACGACTGGTGGACCGATGTAGAAATGGATAGCGAAGAGGATGATTTTGATGATGATTGGTTACACGGGAATGTAATACCTTTCGAGTATGATGACGAGTTATCAGATTTTGAAGAAGAATTGGGAGAACTGTTTGAAGACAACAAGGTTTGCTTCTATTGTATCGGTGAGGTGTACTATCGCGAGTTTTTGCTGGTGAACATCGAATCGCTGTTTATGCAAATCAAGAATCTATGCGTCGCGTTCACCAGGAGTAGCATGGCATTGTCCATTAAACTAAATTTCGAGCTGAAAGATTATTGTAAGAAAGTGAGATTATTTTTACATAATAATTCGAGGAACACGGAATTGAGACAGAAGAGATCATCGCGAGATGATTGGCACAAGTACGACCTCTTGGAGCAATTGCTGGCACGTGTTAACAAGGTATATATTTTTTTAATTTTTGTTTGAATTCACATTGAGCGAAATTAAGCAAAATTAAGGAAGTATGATTAAAAACTTAAAATGCTTTTGTTTAAAAATTAAAATAGGACATTATTCAAAGTAAAACTAATATTATGTAAAAATTTTCAACTAATTAACTAAAATTTCTGAGAAAATAAAGTTAGTATTTTATTTATACACAGCATTTTGTGACAGATAATGTTAGTCGAACGACTGATATATTGTTTTTAAATTAATGCATAAAATATACATAAAAATTAAATTATACGTAAAATAAAGTACATAAAAATTATATAAATAGAGCAAATTTTCTTGCAAAAATTCAACTTTACTGTATAGTTTTTTGCATCCTAGTGAAAAGCTAAGGAAAGTATAAACTGCTTATGAACTAAAAATGACTTTTGAGAAACTAAATAAATATAACAGAAAATTACCATCGATTAATTAAACTTTTTTTTTCTAAATTATCTTATTTTATTCTCAGAGAAAAACTCTCAGAAACGAATTTTTAATATAAATTGAATGTAATTTGGTATTTGTAGATTTTTAACGTATTTTATTTATACATTTGTTAGGAACAAGAATATATAGCGAGGACATACGTGGATATAAAACTCGAGTAAGGAAATGAAAGAAATATATAAATGGAAAGTTCAATATTAATAATAATACTTTTTATGATATAATATTTTGTAGAAATAAGAGAAGATATAAAATTTATGAAATCTATAGCGTTAAATAATATTTACAATAATTTAAAAATTATTTATAATTTTATTTATTTAAATATATGTTTTTTATATCGTATATATTTATAACTATGAAAATATATTTTAATTTTTATTATTTAACCTTTATCATTTACTAATTATCATTGAGTTTATGCCAGTCTTTCCTAAATTATTCCTGATAATATAATTTGTAAGATGAATCTATTGTTGAATCATATTTACCATTCGACACTCGAATCTCGACGGAATTTTGCGTGTTGTATAAACACAGATGTTTTGAAAAATATCTTCTTACCGAATGTACCTTACTGTGTGTACAACCTTTAAGTGAATAAACATATCGTTGAAGTTTAAATATAGGTAAAAATCTGTATGTGGTTTCAAGTCACGCTTTAAAAGATATATGAGTAGATTATTAATGCGTTGTTTTAACTAGAATCTTCTTGGAAAGTCTGCTTTTTTACGAATGGTGACCATTTTTTCAATAGCTTCGAAAATAGACACTTAGTCATGGTGAATGTTTTATGCACACGATTAAACACAGAGATTGAAGTTGAACGATCGCGCGAAGTTTACGCTAATCTAAGAAGGTTTGTGCTTTACTATTCAATATTGAAACTTGCTCGTTTTTGGTAAATAAATCGAATAAATTTTTTTTTGAAAAAAATTTTAAATATAGTTTGCAACAGAATTTGCAATAATACTTTGTATACAAATTTATATAGAATATCAAAGAAATTTTATAGGGCGTGAGATATAAATTTTTATTATAAACTGAAAAACTCGCTTTAATTTTGTTTAAATATTTTTTTAGAGAATAAGACTTTATCTCTCTTAAGAATAAGAGAATAAGCATTTGATATATTTTAGCTAAATTACAAATTATTATATATGTATAGTTACTGAGATTTAATAATTAGTTTGAAATAATTTTGAAGACTTATTGTACGCATTATTTGTTTTATTTAAGCATATTGATACTCTTAGAAATGGAACAATCTCAGGATTATAAAATAGAGAAGAATAAAAATCATTACGTGAGTATTATGTTATCGAATATTTGATTACGCTTGACATTTCTTTAATATTTGTGCGTTTTGAATTAGTTACCAAATGAAATAAATTTCGACCGTTTTTTACATGAGGGCGTAAGATATCTAAGTATGGTAAATAATTTAAATAGTTGGGTCTTACCGAATAATACAAAGAATATGATTTTACGAAAGACTTTGAGTGTTCTTGAGAAGGTAAGACATCAAAAGTTGTCTATAGCTTTTGCAAAAGATATTGCAACTTAGAAAGAGAAAAAATTCGCAAAAAATTATTACTCTCTAAAAATATAAATTTTTAAACATGAAAATTGCTTTTAAATTTGATAAAGGATTTGTAATTGCACGTCGACTTATGTAAACTTGGTTACAATTATCTTTCAACGTTATTTTATAATTAATCTTCTACCTTTTTTATTTAATTAATAGTAGTTAATTAGAGAAATATTATAGCTGTAATCTGTTTCTCTCCGAAAAGAAAAAGGTATAAATAATTTGCTGTAAAAGTTAGGATTTCTCTGTTACAATATTTTCTGCAGTACATACATACAAGGTATGTGTACATTTTCGTTCTTTCTTGAACACTAAATTTTTTGTAATTAATAGTACGTTGTTTTATTTTGTGTATAGATACAATTTCAGTATAAGAGAATGATACGTATGCGTAATCTACTTCTTAATGGAATAATAGCGAATGGTATTCGGGAAGATATCATTATTACAATGGACAATGTGATTCAAGAAACCGATGAACTCCGAATTGGTACCGCAGACGAGTATGACATAGATGAGTACGAAGTAATTGAATTTTATGATTGGCAAAGCGAGACGAAGATACGTACCGTTTTGCTGAGGATGATTAATTTGTTGATTGACAAGATTTACCATACAATTATCAAGAGATTTTTGACACTGCATTCCATGGTAAAGGAATATTGCAAGAGAGCTATGCAATTTTTGCGCAGCAATAAAAAAATCTTGAAATCGAGCAAATTTTGTCGACGACAGGGACATAATTCGTGTTATAAATATTATTTCTTAAAGCAATTAATTGCATGCTGCCATTATATCTCAAACTGAATTAAACGAAATCAGATCTAACGACATTTTAAGAAGCATATAATTCTTATTCGTATATTACACTAAGAAAAAAGTTGTTAATTTGATTAAATTTTTTAATTTAATTAAAATTTTTAAGTTTAAGTATTTATGCGTTTAATTTAAATACATAAAATACTTCAATTTTAGTTCAAGTATTTATACATATATTTAACTGATAAAGATATATTACTATAAATACTTGATAATTAAATTAATTAATAAAGAAATTTAACTAAGTTAAAAAATTTAATCAAATTAACAATTTTTTTTGATGTACAATACATCAAAACATTAGCATTTACTCATTTTTGAAGCAATATTTTTATAATATTTTTGTTTAAAGATTGTTTTATCTTTATAACTCATTGTCAATTTCAGTTTTAAAAAGAAATGGTTTTCAATGTAACAAACAGTGAAATAAGCTGTTACATATATGTAACTATAATGTAATTTTTTAAATCTTCACACCTTTATTTTGGATGTAAACTTGACTCTGTGTGATTTCTTATCATCTAAAAAGGAAGATACAATGGAAAACATTCATGGATATAAAATATGTAACAAGAGAAATTGGAAAATTATAGCGTTCACATACTTTTTATATGATAATTTATGTAACATTGCTTAAAAAATAAAAAGGATTTGAATTAATTAATTATTACTACAAATTATGATTATGTATAATATATAATAATATATTTGTAGATTATGTAATAGTACATTTGCAAAATATTAATATTTTATACGTTAGGAACATGTGATCGTATAGTGAAGATGTAAAAAGATGATCACTTGTTAGGATTACATTAATTGCTATCGTGCACAATACAACAACGATTTATCATGTAACGTCGCGCACGCGATATATTTGAGCTCCGAGCAATCAAATGGCATCATCTCTGTCAAGTTAGCACACCCCACTACAAAAAATCTGCGTTACGTAGTAGAGGCAATGATAAATTGTTTTTTTTCACATAGAATGCTAGACGCTTTCCAATTTACGATTAATTTAATTTATGATCGAAATATTAAAACGTAACTTGGTCGAGAAACACCTGTATTTTTCGTTGTTTTTTGTTACGTAAAAAAAGATTTATTGATCTTTTCAGATATACAATACGAATAGATAAGCTGCAAAATATTTATAAATAATGATAAATAGTCTATTAAATTATGTTAACGCGAAAAAACGTTTTTCGAAAATTTATTCATTTTGTATCTAAAATTTATTCTATTTAATTTATTATATTTTATACTTTTAATATACTTGCTACACACACACACACACACACACACACACACACACACACACATACACACACACACACACAATTATAATAATATAAATAATAATATATTTTTTTATATGCAAAATTACATTTAGCTGATTTATCTAGGATATGAAGAGGATTTAAAGAGCATCATAGATCATACAGCGCATGCTCTTATGCAATAAAATGCATTTATCGTTAATTGAGCCTCTTGCGTTGCAGTGTATTTTCGCGACTCATAGACGCGAGTGTCTTTACTTGATAAAGATTCACTATCGCGATGGCGAACGAGTGCGGCAACAACATCATGCATCGTGCTTGGCAAGACATGACCAGTGAGGATAAGAAATATGCAGCGGAATATTTGAATGAAACTGATGAAAACAAAGAGAACGCCGTGGCGGAGATCAAACGCTGGATCGAAGAAAGTGATGATTTGCCCGCACAATTTGGTAAAAATAATAGTGATCTTATATGATAGATTCCACATCTTGCATTGAATTTAAATAGCTTAATAAAATTTTGATATAGTTTGTTAATTCCGGAGTAAGATAAAATTAGTTTTAATCAGGATTGATACGACGTGACTTCTGATATTTAAATCACTGTCTGAGTTAAGAGATACAACAAATAATATTTGATAAGAAAAGTGACGGCAATCTGCAAGGCGTATAAATAGTAATAAAAGGTGTTAAATAGTGACATATATATAAGAAAATTTGTATAACATTTGTTATTATTGCATTATTGCATAATAATATTTTTACAGTTCTTTTATTTAACTCTTTTTATATGTTTGATTAGTTGAAGAAGAAGAAAAAAGAGTTTTATATGTATATATTTGTAATATAAATATGCATATTGTAATACGTAAATTATTAATTAAAACTGAAATTGAACTTCAACAGAATTTTAGTAGTATTTTGCAGGAAATTAAAAACACAAAATGTAAAAAAAGATATAGGCTGGTGACATACCTTGTATTTAATGAATCAGCGAAAACAACATTTATGTAATGTGCGCATGCTAATTTGCTATCTATACTAATAAATAACATTAATAATAATTTTATTCCAATCTATGATGTATTGAAGATTTCGAAATTTTTTGTCAGTTAAAATATGATAATACGTGCGATACACACCCATCGGTGTCAGAAAGTAAATTTCTTTTTGGTAATGTTTCTTCATTAATTAATTTGTACATCTAATATAAAACTTAATTTATAATTTTTAATGATAATTTTGGCACTGTCTCAAATTATATTATATTTTTATTTTGGAATAAAAACTTTGATTTCTACGCAGATGATTTTTTTATTTTGCGATTTTTGAGAGTTTGCAAATTTGATCTTGAGAAAACTAAAGTCAGGATTCAAAACTATAATAAGCAGCGATCCAAGTTACCGGAATGGTACAAAAATAAGGATCCATTTCGATCGCAACTGCAAGAGGTGCTTGATTTGGGGTAATAATTATTATTTTGTGGTATATAAATGCATAAGCTAAATAAAATTTTTTACTTTTTGATTGATTACTATTTGATCGATGAAAAATGCGTATATTTTTATTCTTTATTTATAAATACATAATAGAGTATTTCACAAATACCGAATTTAATTGTTTAAATAACAAATTGTTGAAATTTATATATAAATGAACCAAAATGTTAATATTTTTTGGTTTCTGTTACGTTTTAAGAAGAATATTTTAATAAGAACTTTTAAAATATACATCTAGACATATGGCGGTAAAACAAGAATTTTATTTTTTCTAAGAATTCTGAAATATTTTATTCACTTTTAGGGTGTATTTGCCTCTGCGGAAACCGGACAATAAAGGAAGATTGGTTATTCTCATACGCGCTACTCTGCATGATCCAAAAAGAAATAAGATAGCAGACTTAGTTAAGGTAAAAATTGAAATAATATAACACTTGCGCGTGAAATAATTTGTAATAGATATTGTCACAGCAAAATGTATTTTTAATTTCTTTCATTATTTCTTGATACAAAAATGTTTTTAGAACTATATATTGGCAATGGAAGCGGCAGTAAAATTTTATCCCGCAATGTCTGTGTATGGTTGCTCACTGTTAATAGACGCATCTAATCCAACTGTGCGTCACGTTATTCAAATTAAACCCTACGAGATAATGAATGTGGTGCAAATGTGGCAGAGCTGTTATCCTATGAGATATCAAAAAATTGTTTTTTTTAACACGCCGATACTCTTTGATATTATTGTGAGATTTATCAAATCTTTTATGACAAAGAAGATGAGGAGTAGATTTTTCGTCTATTCAGACGTGGATAACTGTTTTAAAGATATTCCAGCTAATATTTTGCCTGTCGAATATGGTGGTACTGATGGTACACTTCAGGAATTAACAGGTACTTACAATAAATTAAATAAATATTGAAATAAATGCAATAACAAACGTATAAAGGATGTTTTTTTATAAAGGAAATATTACCGAAAGAAAATATAAGTTTTTCACTATTGAGATGAATAATTATTTTCAAAAGTATAGACAACAATAATTAAAAGAATTGTTAAAGGTTTGAATATTTATCGAATATTAACTCTCAGAACACACTCATAAAAAAATTTCTGATTTACGCATATTCGATTTTCTTTTAAATGTAATTTTAAACTTTTTTTTTTATTGATAATTTGAAGTCTGAAGAAAAAGAATCATATTAAAAAGCTAAAAAAGTTGTAGCATAAGAGACATTTTGCAAAAACTAAAAGTAGATTGAAATACCGCAATTTCGAAAATTTGTCCGAGTTATGCTAACCCAGTATGCATACGAAAGATTAAATTATTTAAGTTTAATATGTGTATATTAAACACGTATTTAAATCTACATATAACTGAAAGCAAATATATGATTAAATATTTATTTTTGCAGAATTTTGGAAAAAATTTATTGAAGAAAATTGCGATTTCCTTACAAAGGATGAGAACTACTCAAAAAACTAAATTTGCAGAGACAGATTTTAAACAGATTATCTATCATTATTGATAGTGCAATTAAATAAATACAGTTAAGGTAAATTATTTATTAACAATTAACAAAAGCTCAGAATTTATTGGATTTTATAATGTATATGAACTATACGATGTTATGTGTTCTATTAATGATATAACATAAATGGACAAATAAAAGATAACGTTTTTTAAAGAATATTGTAGTTAATTTATGATCTTCTCATCATCGATTTTAATTAATATGTCACTGAACATGTCATGTCTCGAACAAACGTGTCTACTTACAATTTTTTAAATATAACATTTGTTAATTATTTTTATAAGTATTGTTTTTGATTAAAACAAAGTATTTTATAAATATTTATATTAAAACGTATTTTGTATCTTTATATGTTCATAATAATGTTTTATATCTTATAATTTAATTAATTATACAATTAGGTTATTTAATAATGTAAATTTTAAAAATTATAATTTTTGGCTCTACATTATATGTTAGTTGTTGTTCGGTTATATATCTTAATATCTTCGGTTATTGGCACTGGGTTATTTATCACAATACTACAATTATACAATATAACAAGAAGAATCGCAGTAATTTGTAAAGAAATCTAGGATTTACAAATTGTATAATAGGATTTTGTTCAAAATGTAATAAAATGAGTAACATTAAAACATTTAAAGACGGGATTTGTGACTTTAAAAAGGTTGTATACAAATTATACAACCGAAAATTAAATATACGTTTTCAATTGTTAAAACATTCAATATTGCTCGTCTCGATTAATTTTGTATATTAGAAACATTTATGTCATTTTTCATCTATTCAATTGTATCTATACTATTTTCAACGATAGACGCCGCTTGGAATAGACGAGTCTTCATCCAGTTTGCGCAGGCGTAACTTTCACCACACTGGTGCTCGCACTGCTTGCCAGTGCTAGCAACAAATGTCGCGGAGCCACCGGAATATTTGGCATGTTGGTAGTTAGCAGTTTCATATTACAAGTACATTTTTATTTTAATACTTAGTTAAATTAACGATGGCAGAGGCCTGTTATTACTGGATGTTCAAAAGTACAGTTATTTCCTGTAAAGAAGAACAAACCAGGCAAATGAATTGACAACAGTGCTGCAATGAGATAATAGCCATAAGCCAGAGCGCGACATATACATATACGGCATCAAGTAAGACGTTATGCCTTTCCCACTCTGACCTAATCTTCTTAGTCATTAACATCATTGTGCGCAGTTCGAGCGGCGTCTCTCGTTGAAAATAGTATAGATAGATATATAATTAATTACGTAAACGCAGTAAATAGTTCAACTACACTTTTCCACTCTTGTAACTAAAATTTATTCTATTTATTATAATTTGGACTTTTTAATCTATTTGTTATATATACATATATACATGTGTGTATATATATATATATATATATATATATATATATATATATATATTATATACTAGCTTTGCCCTGCCACGCGTTGCTGTGGCTCTCTATTCTTATGCTACGTTTTTTTCAAATTTTCTTTGCTTTCGTTGTTTAACTTTCAAGAGCCTTGCTTTACTGTTGCTCTTTTTATTTTATTTTTGAATAAGCATTTATCTATTTTTAATAAATCTAATATTCATTTTTTCACGTACTTCTACCTTTTTTTTCTAAAAGCTGCTATGGATTTAGAAATCCATTCTGTTCTTCAAAAGACTGTTTTAAATAAGTTCCTTTTTTTCAATAAAATAAAAGCCATCTTTATTTTTCTTATTACCTTAATTTAAACACAATAGAAACATTCTTCGTCTCTCCCGGTTTCTCCCGTCTGTCCCGGTCTCTCCCCGTCTCTCCCAGTCTCTCCCGGTCTCTTCTCGTCTCTCTCTCGGTCTCTCCCCGTCTCTCTCGGTCTCTCTCGGTCTCTCTCGGTCTCTCTCGGTCTCTCTCGGTCTCTCCCCGTCTCTCCCTATCTCTCCCGGTCTCTCCCCGTCTCTTCCGGTCTCTCCCTGTTTCTCTCCGTCTCTCCCGGTCTCTTCCCGTCTTTCCGGTCTCTCCCCGTCTTTCCCCGTCTCTCTCCGTCTCTCCCGGTCTCTCCCGGTCTCTCCCCGTCTCTTCCCGTCTCTCCCTATCTCTATCCGTCTCTCCCCGTCTCTCCCGGTCTCTCCCCGTCTAAGAACACTCCCATTTTCGAATGCAACATTGTGTCAAAATTTCAAATCCTGCCATTGATTCTAAATTGTCATATACACGCTAAAAGAAACATTCTCAAATTAAAGACTTGCATTTATGAAACAACCAGTAATAAATCTAATATTCATTTATTCGCGTACTTCTAACTAAATTTAATACAACGTTGTGTCAAAATTACAAAAAAATGTTATTTAAAAAATATTGTTTAAAATTAAATTAAGGCCATCATTTTTTAAACACACGGTATTTCCATAATCCGACCCTATAAGAACACTCCCGGTTACGAATGCAACGTTGTGTCAAAATTTCAAAGCAATCGGTGAATAACTTACGGAGATCTTAGATGAGTAACAAACATTTTACATTTTTATTTATATAGATATATATGTATATATATATATAATCAATATAGGATTATAATATTATAATCAATACATATATTGTACAAATAATAATATATATTTTTATGTAAAAAATTTTATCTAATTGAATTATTTAACTTGAATCATATACTTGATTATAGTGAGATATGGATTCCAATGTGCATGCGTAATGTACTTATGTAACTATCAATTAATCGCGCATCGTGCGTGTAGTTGTTTTCATAGACGCTAGTCTCTCCGTGATGATAAGGAGTCGCATTCATAACCATGATAGCGAACAAGTGCTATGAGAACACCGTATATGATATTTGGCAAGAAATGACCAGTGAGGATAAAAGATATGCAGCGGAATATTTGAATGAAACTGACGAAAACAAAGAGAACGCCGTGGCGGAGATTAAACGCTGGATAGAAGAAAACGACAATTTGCCGACACAAATTAGTAAGAATGGTTTTATTAAATAAACGGATTAAAATACTGCTCAATGCAATTTAGTTACAACTCGCTAATTTCGAAACAAAATAAAGTTTCTTTAAAAATTTTTTCAAATCTTTAATTAGCATTAATGAGATTTATTTTTAATATTTAATTCATTTGTATGAAAGAAAAGGTATAACAAGTGGCGTAATTAAAAAAGAAAACGATTTAATTGATAAGCTTATAAATAGCAATAAATGATATTTAATAGTGACAAGAGAGAAGATATGTATGACAAAGTTTGTTTTCTCAATATTACACTTTAATATTCTTTAAAGTTGTTTTAGTTGACTTTTACGTATTTAATTAATTATTAAATGCGTAAAAGTCAATTAAAGTATTAATTAAATACGTAAAAACTAAAAGAAAGGAAGAGAAAGAGATTTATATATTTGTGATACAAATACGCATATTGTATATTGTATTACGTGAAATATTAATTAAGACTGAAATAGAACTTTAACATAATTTTATTAGTATCTTATTGGAAGTTTAAAACGCAAAAACACGTAAAAAAGAATATTGTCTAGTATAATAATATCGCTTGTGATTAATAAATCAAGTTGAACGATATTTACCTAACGTGCATATGCTGATTTGTTATTTAATATTTATTTAATAGACATTGCAATAATAATAAGCAGGGCCGGTAAAAAATGGCGATTTTGACTCATCAGCGTTTAAAATTTATAAACATTATTGTTGCTAATATCTTGCAGAATACAATTAAATATTTTTTGAAGCCTAAGTACCAACAGAAACTTGGTGAGATTAAAAAATAGAGTACGACGTTACGCTATAGATTTTCGAATATCTTACGCGGTATCCTCAAAATTAGTGATTTAATTGTCTTTATATGATCTTCGAGGTAAAGTAACGTTGTATAAATATCCACGACAAACTGTTATTTAAAATGGCTGAATGAGTCATCAATATGGCAGCATATACGTTTTCAAAAGTCATCGTTGTCACGTGCAAACGACCACTGCGTGGAATTGACTATTGCTCGATGGTTCTTGCAGTTTCTGATAATACATCATCAATATAAAGTTCAAAATGTGAAATTGAATATAATGTTAAAATTACGACGAAATGATTATCAATATTATATGGACTTATAGAATAAGTTCTACTGTCTCTTCTTATTCAGAGTTTATATATTATTTTATATATTTATATATTATCGTAGTACCATCGTCTCTTGTGAATTGGGGTGCTTTATTAGCGTGAGTTTTCTTCGGCTTTCAAAGCAATGTGATCTTAAAATGTATAGAATTAATATCGATATAATAAAGCTCAAATCAGATAAGATAAAAAAAATCAAATAAGAAAATTCAAAGAAAGAATATGACGAAAAAAACAAACGAAAAGGTTATAACAGATCAAAGTATTGCTTTCTAAGCCTACGCAAAGCTATCAAGAAAAAGTTTAAACTCACTAAGTATTCTAACAGCAGTTTCCACACGATTTTTCCAAACATACATACTGCCATATTGAATCAGCCAGTTTTTAATAACAGAATAACGTAAATATTTATACCACGCTTGAAATGATCGGTCGAGTAACAACTCCACAAATTTAATCACCTATTTTGAGGAAACCGTTTGAGATATTCAAAAATCAACAGCGTAACATCGTACTTTATTTTTGAATCTTACCAAGTTCCCATCGGTTTTTAGAGTTAAAAAAATATTTTTGCTTTTTGCATAATACTACCAACAATAACCTTTATGAATTTTAAGCTCTGGTTGATGGGAAAAAAATTGTTACTTTTTACCGGCTCTCGTTTGTTTTATAATAATCTATTTCTATTATATACCTAAGATTTTGACATTTTTATTTGTCACTTAGAACATAATACGATACATGCGATATGTAATGTAAGTATCAGTTTTGGAAAATAAACCACTGTTATAGTAAATTTCTGATAAATTTAGCATTAAAAAAAATTGTATTATAGTTTTGATATTTGAAGAAAATGTTTAATTTCTACGCAGATGATTTTCTTATTCTACGTTTTTTGAGAGTTGGCAAATTTGATCTCGAGAAAACTAAGAGTAGAATTGAAAACTATTATAAGCAGCGATCCAAGTTACCGGAATGGTACAAAAATAAGAATCCATTTCAACCAGAACTACAGGAGCTTCTTGATTTGGGGTAATGATTGTTATTTCAAACTAAATTCATAATCTCAATAAAATTTTTATTCTACTCTACTACTGTTTGATATCGCGTTTTTATTTGTTTTTCTATTTTAGATAACAGAGACCGTCACAAATAATTTTATTTTAATTAATTTTCATGACAAATTTAAATTTAAAAATAATGTTTTGTTATCTATTATTATTTGTATTTTTTATTTTTCTGTTTTATGTTTTTCTATTAGCTTTTTCTTATTGCAATTACTAATGTAAGAACAAAAAAATCGGAAAAAATTTAGAAATATTTTGTTTGCGTTTGTAGAATAATGTTGCCTTTGCGAAAACCAGACAGTCAAGGAAGACTGGTTCTTATTTTCCGCGCAACTCTGCATAACCCAAGCATACATAAAATGCCATTTATAGCTAAAGTAAAGTAATATAATACTTACATAATTTACGATACAATTTGTAATAGATATGTCACTCTAATATATACTTTTAATTATTTATTACACAAATGACCTTTTTAGATCAATATTTTGGCGATGGAAGCGGCGATACAACATTATCCCTTATCATCTGTGTATGGTTGCTCAATGTTAATAGACACATCTAATCCAACTATCCGTCACATTATTCAATTCAAACCCTATGATATAATGAATGCGGTCGAACTGTGGCAGAACTGCTATCCTGTGAGATACCAGAGAATTGTTTTCTTTAACACGCCGGTAATCTGCAGTGTTCTTATGAGAATTTTCAAATCTTTTATGTCCAACAAACTAAAGAGTAGATTTCATGTCTATTCGGACGCGGGCAACTGTTTTGAAGATATTCCAACTAATATCTTGCCTATTGAATATGGTGGTACTGATGGTACACTTCAGGAATTAACAGGTAATTAAATAGATAAATTAAATAGATAAATGCAGTGATAATATACATATGAAGAATGTTTTCTATTAAGCAAATATTGCTGAAGAAAATATAATCTTCTCATTGTTAAGACGAATAATCATTTAGATAACAAAAGATTACTAAAAGTTTGTCAAATATTAAGTATATTATTGTTTAAATACATTATGTGTATATTAAATACATATTTAAACCTTTTTATAATTTAAATACGTAATTATAAACATTTATTTTGGCAGAATATTGGAAAAAATGTATTGAAGATAATTGCAATCTGTTAACCAAGGATGAAAGTGACTAGAGAATCCAGACAACTGAATCTGCAGAAGCAGATTTTTACCAGACTTATCTATAAATTTTGATAGTACAATTTTTGTATATAGCAATTTTATTAATTATATAGAAATATTATTTTTTGATAAAAACGTTTTTTAAAGATTTTCGTAAATTGTTGGTACTATTTAGTTACTGTTAATAAATAAAATTCGAAATAAAGTTTGTTACTCGCTTCTAAGTTTATTAAAAATAAAATAGTTAATATACAATATTTTATATAATTTTATCTAATATGCATTTTATTTAAAGAATTAAATGTGTATTAAAGCGTTAATATTTCAGAAATTAAATAACTTAGTGTGTAGATTATTTTTCTGAGAATGGTAATAAGTGATCGTTGATATCATCAAACTGAATTTTGCAGACGGCGCGATTTCTGTTTATAAATCTGATTTATTGTGGATTTATGTATTTCGTGTGGATTCAAAGAGCACGTGTGATCTATTATGTTATTTGCTTGTCGTGAATTATTCACGGCAGCAATAATGCCATTTGGCAATTTTTTTACAAAACGTAGAGGGAATGACTGACAATACTGTTCGACTTGTCTTCGAGCAGTTAAATTGACAAAGCGACCATATTCTGTCTTTTCTTTTATTGATCTGTTTTCATCTTTCTTATCAAGAAAGAAGAAGATAGTAAATAGTCGATTCAATCGCTCAAAACAGATTGAAAAGTGGAGTGCTACTTGTGTTGCCAGTGCTACGTTCTCTCCGCTGTCAGCATGCATGTACTGGACCGCCAATAGATATTTAATTGTCCGCGTGCTAGTTTTAGTGAATTTGGCGCTTCATGTTTATAATCCGGATTATTTTTGAGAATAGTTGACAATGCTGCAAAATAAAACGAAAAAATTTTGAAGTATTTAAAAAAATCCATAAAATTATTATTCAAAAATTTTAGTATTGAATTGATATCCCTCGATGATGCCGTCCGCGTGCAGTGTACGATTTACACGACAGCCTATGGCGACCCTAGCATGTATGATACGAAATGACGATCTTCAAGTGCTGGGATCGTTGATGACGTTGACTCGCAGTTATGAGTTATTGGACAAAGCACAGTATAACCAGTAGCGTCACTCCGTGTCGGTTCCTTTTAATGTCGGTGTCCGAAATCACGTGTCATGTCACCATTGTTAGTAGTAGCAACGCGCTCATATTTAAATTGTATGAGAAAGAAAGCCAATCATAGAAAATTTCATATTTTTATATTATATAAATAATCGCTATTCAAATTTTCTTGAATAAGTATTGCAAATTTGTAAATATAACATTAAAGTAATATATGTAATCACATAAAAATAAGTGAAAAATTGAATTTGTAAATAATATAAAATATATTGCATTTATATCGTATTATATAATTTATATTATATAATGAATTATATTGGTATTTATAATAAACAGATAATTTCAAATTTTTATTTTATTTATAAGTAAATTAATATAAATTTTAATTATTAAAAAAATATATTATATGTCAAATTATATTATAAATACAAATTCTTGACCAATGATTCCAAATTTGTTTATCCTGTTAAAAAATTAATATAACTTTAAATTTTTTAATATATATATATATATATGTGTGTGTGTAAATATGTAAATATATAAATATATACAAAAATAATGAAGAATGTAATATTGACTGCGTTCAGCAGAAAAAGCAGCTTTGCAATCATTTATTTCTAAGATTCTTTTATATGGTTGATTTATGCTTTTAGATCCGACAGGAACTAAGTATCAATCGTATTAAAGATAGAGAATTTTATAACAGTTATAAAGTCGCTCCTTTTGCTAAACCTAGCTATTTTTAACATTTGCAAGCTACGATTTACAATTAATTTATTACTGAAGACATTATTTTATTTGTCATGCATATCGTTATTAATATATTTGACGTATTTAATTTGTATAAAAAGTGTTAATTTATTGCGGTTTTATTACTAATATAAATAATCAAACCACGTCACAATACACATGCTTTGCACTGTGCTACGCTATACTGTCGGTAGTAATGACACGCATGCGCTGTTGTTCGACACAATTTTTGTAAAGTGACGCTACTGGTTATACTGTGGCCAAAGCTTCTAGTTTACTATCATCACGGATGGTGAACGTACGTGACAGCCTAGTACATCATTTTTGGTAAGAGTTGTGAGAGTAAGAGATGTGGAGAAGTATATTGGAATGAGACCGACGAGAATGGAGAAAAAGCTGTTGTGAAAGTCATACGCTGGATCGAAAAATAATTGAGGATACAAATATATAAAAGTGACAACTCGTATTAAATTTTTATTCTGTAAAATTTAATTACAGTTTATTTTCGAAGCAATAAAATGTTATTTTCAATTAATGTCAACATGACGTTTTTAAAATGTGATATGAATATACTTTGATCGTTTCTCTAACGTATTTTCTTAAAACAGTTGTATTACTTTTACAGACATTAAAACAAAATAAAGACCAAAATCGGATGTAGATTGGATGTTGTGTGCTGTCTGAGTATATAACTATATATACTATTATAATGTATATAAATAATAATATGTTTTTATATATTGTTGAAAAATTTTATCTAACTGATTAACTGCATATATAATTTCAATGACAATATAAATTCCAGTACGCATGGTTTTATGAGCTTACATGACGCACGGGGCATATATACTTAGAACCACAAAAAAAGGGATTTTTTATGATTTTTTTTCAGAGCCAAGAAGCAAACTATAAAAATGGGACTTTTTTGCATAATGAATTTTTTGACACGTTTTGTAGTTTTCTTACAAATTTTATTACAATGATGTTGTTGAAAAATTCCTTCATTGCTCCACTGTTGTGTAGTCAATCGTGCATGTTTTCACGGTGACAATGATTTTTCCTTCCCTGGCATCCCAAAGAATAAATTTCCTTGTCGTTGTCATATCTAATTTTTAAAATTCGAATTCTTTCTGTTTTTTTTTTAAACAAGCAAAAATAAAATTTTTTGCCGAAAATCAGCACTCTAACTTTAAAGAACTGCCATTTTGTTCAAAATTCGAATTTTAAAAATTGGATACGACAACGACAAGGGAATTTATTATTTTTTAAGATAAGTTTGGTTTTTGAATTTTAGTTGAACAAGGAAGAAGAAATTGTCATCGTGGAAACAAGCACAGTTGACTACACGATAGTGAAGTGGGGAAATTTTTCAACAAAGTTATTGTGATAAAATTTGTATAAGAACTATAAAACGTGTACGTTATTATGCAAAAAGTATCATTTTTATAGTTTGTTTCTTGGCTCTAAAAAAAGTCATGAAAAATGCCTTCTTATTTATGGCTCCAAACATATATGTCCCTTAAATATTAATCGTGCACCGTGCGTTGTAGTGTGTTTTCACGACTCATAGACGCTAGTCTCTCTCCGCGGTGATAAGGAATCGCATTCATAATTATGATAGCGAACAAGTGCTATGAGAACACCGTACATGATATTTGGCAAGAAATGACCAGTGAGGATAAAAGATATGCAGCGGAATATTTGAATGAAACTGATGAAAACAAAGAGAACGCCGTGGCGGAGATCAAACGCTGGATCGAAGAAAACGACAATTTGCCGACACAAATTGGTAAGAATGATGATTTTATTGAATAAACGGTTAAAATACTGCTCAATGCAATTCAGTTACAACTCGCTAATTTTGAAACAAAATAAAGTTTCTTTAAAAATCTTTAATTAGCATTAATAAGATTTATTTTTGATATTTAATTTGTTTGTATGAAAGAAATGGTATAACAAGTGGTGTTTAATTGAAAAAGAAAACGATTTAATTGATAAGCTTATAAATAACAATAAATGATATTTAATAGTGACAAGAGAGAAGATATGTATGACAAAGTTTGTTTTCACAATATTACACTTTAATATTTTTTAAAGTTTTTTTAATTGACTTTTACGTGTTTAATTAGTTAAGAAAGAAAGAGAAAGATATTATATATTTGTAATACAAATACGCAGATTGTATATTGTGTTATGTAAAATATTAATTAAGACTGAAATAGAACTTTTATATAATTTATTAGTATCTTGTTGGAAGTTTAAAACACAAAAACACGTAAAAAAGAATACCGTCTAGTATAATAATATCGCTTGTGATTAATAAATCAAGTTGGACGATAGTTACATAACGTGCATATGCTGATTTGTTATTTAATATTTATTTAATAGATATTGCAATAATAACGAGAGCCGGTAAAAGATGGCAATTTTGATTCATCAGTGCCTAAAATTTATAAACATTATTGTTGCTAATACCCTGCAGAATACAAAAATATTTTTTTGAATCCTAAATACCAATAGAAATTTAGTGAGATTCAAAAATAAAGTACGATTTTCGAATATTTTACGGTATCCTCAAAATCGGTAATTTAATTGTCTTTATAGGGTCTTCTTGGTAAAGCGACGTTGTAAATATCCACGACAAACTATTATTTAAAATATTCAAGTGGAATTGTTGATATGCGGTCAAAGAATGGTAATAAAAAACTTGATTAGTGACTAATCTGGCAATGCTTTATTAGTATTAAAGGAAACACAAACATTTTGGCCAGATGATTTCTGGCCCTTATCAAGTGTATCTTTTGTAATATTAATATAAGAAAAACTTTTTTTATATTTTAAATTTTAAAAATTATTATGTGTCTCTCTTTTCTCTGACAAAGGTTGCGGAGTGCAAATGTGCCTTCCAACACGTTTCTTGAAACAACACTGTATGTTTATAATTCATCGTTGTCGCGTGGAAACTATTGCTCGATGGTTCTTGCAGTTTCTGATAACGCTGCGCGTTTACTTGGCGTGAGCTACTACCGTGTCTCTTAATACATCATCAATATAAAATTCGAAATTGAATATAGTGTTAAGATTACGACGAAATCATTATCAATATTATATGGACTTAAAGAATAAGTTCCACTGTCTCTTCTTATTCAGAGTGATTTATATCGTCGTCCCTTATGAATCGGGGTGCTTTATCAGCGTGAGTTTCCTTCGTCTTTCAAAGTGATGTGATTTCAAAATGTATAGAATTAATATCGATATAATAAAGCTCAGGAAATCAGATAAAATAAAAAAATATCAAATAAGAAGCTTCAAAGAAAGATATGGCAAAAAGAAACAAATAAAAAGGTTAATATAACAGATCAAAGTATTGCTTTCTAGGCCTACGCAAAGCTATCAAGAAAAAGTCTAAATTCACTAAGTCTACTAACAACAGTTTCCACACGACAGCGATGACTTTTCCAAACATACATACTGCCATATTGAATCAGCCATTTTGAATAACAGTCGTAATTATTTATACCACGCTTGGAATGACCAGTCGAATAATAACTCCACAAATTTAATCACCTATTTTGAGGATACCATTTAAGATATTCAAAAATCAATAGCGTAACATTGTACTTTATTTTTGAATTTCACCAAGTTCCCATCGGTTTTTAGGATTAAAAAATATTTTTGCATTTTGCAGGACAGATACTAGCAGCGATAACCTATATGAATTTTAAGCGCTGGTGGTTGATGGGCCAAAATTGTTATTTTTAACCGGTTCTCGTTTTTTTTATAATAATCTATTTCTATAATGTATGTATCTAAGATTTTAAAATTTTTATTTGTCACTTAGAACATCATGCGATATGTAAATATCAATTTTGGAAAATAAACCACTGTTGTGGTAAATTTCTGATAAATTTAGCTTTTAAAAAAATTGTATTATAGTTTTGATATTTGAAGAAAATGTTTAATTTTTACGCAGATGATTTTCTTATTCTACGTTTTTTGAGAGTTGGCAAATTTGATCTCGAGAAAACTAAGAGTAGAATTGAAAACTATTATAAGCAGCGATCCAAGTTACCGGAATGGTACAAAAATAAGAATCCATTTCAACCAGGACTACAGGAACTTCTTGATTTGGGGTAATGACTGTTATTTCAAACTAAATACGTAACCTAAATAAAATCTTTATTCTACTCTACTACTGTTTGATATTGCGTTTTTATTATTTCTTTATTTTGGATAACAGACATCGTCACAAATAATTTTATTTTAATTAATTTTAATGACAAATTGAAATTTAGAAATAAAATTTTATTATCTATTATTATTTGTATTTTTTTATTTTTCTGTTTTTCTATTAGTTTTTTTCTTATTGCAATTACTAATGTAAGAAAAAAAAATTTAGAAATATTTTGTTTGCGTTTGTAGAATAATATTGCCTTTGCGAAAACCAGACAGCCAAGGAAGACAGATTTTTATTTTCCGTGGAACTCTGCATGATCCAAGCATACATGACGTGCCATTTCTAGCTAAAGTAAAGTAATATAATACTTGATATGTCACTCTAATATATACTTTTAATTACTTATTACACAAATGACCTTTTTAGATCTATATTTTGACGATGGAAGCGGCGATACAACATTATCCCTTATCATCTGTGTATGGTTGCTCACTGTTTGTAGACATAACTAATCCAACTATCCGTCACGTTATTCAATTCAAACCCTACGATATAATGAATGTGATCCAACTGTGGCAGAACTGCTATCCTATGAGATACCAGAAAATTGTTTTCTTTAACACGCCGGCAATCTGCGATGTTCTTGTAAGAATTTTCAAATCTTTTATGTCCAACAAACTAAAGAGTAGATTTCATGTCTATTCGAACGCGGGCAACTGTTTTGAAGATATTCCAACTAATATCTTGCCTATTGAATATGGTGGTACTGACGGTACACTTCAGGAATTAACAGGTAATTAAATAGATAAATTAAATAGATAAATGCGGTGATAATATACATATAAAGAATGTTTTCTATAAAGCAAATATTGCCAAAGAAAGTATAAACTTCTCACTTAAGAGGAATAATTGTTTAAATAATAATTATTAAAAGATTGGTAAAAATTTATTAAATATTAAGTATATTATTATTTAAATATATCATATGTGTACTAAACACATATTTAAACCCGGATATAATTGAATGCAAATACATAATTATAAACATTATTTTTGCAGAATATTGGAAAAAATTTATTGAAGACAATTGTGATTTGCTTACGGAAGATGAAAATGACCGGAGAATCCAGGCAACTGAATTTATTGAACCAGATTTTTACCAGACTTATCTATAAATTTTTGATGGTACAATTTTTGTATGTAACAATTTTTATAATTATTTATAAATGTTATTTTTTAGAAGGTGTTGGAGAAATTTTTTTACAAATTGTTTTTTTTTTACTTATTTATTTATTACTTTATTGCAACTTTATTTATTTATTACTAATAAATAAAAATTAAAATAAAGTTTGTTACTCGCTTTAAAATTTATTAAAAATAAATTATTTAATATGCAATGGTTATCAAAATTATTATAGAATCATCAGTCACGATGTAGAGAAATGTTTCATAATTTTTCCGATTTGTTTAGTGCTTTGAGATAGAAAAAATAAATTAAAAAAGACTTAAGTATGCATTAGGAAGGTATTGAAATCGTGTATGCAGTCGGATTAGTTGCTAGTCAAAATGAGTTTAAACAATTGAGTTTATAAAATAAAGCCTTCGACACACGATACGATTTTTTATGTTAGCACGCATACGAGGCGTCTTATGATTGGGTTATGATTGGTAATATAATTATCCGAGCCAATCAGGACACATAATAAGACGTCTCGTATGCGATCTAGCATGAAAAATCGTGTCGTGTGCTGAAGGCTTAAGTTTATATAACACTGCGATTAATATTGCGAAGTCACATTGATGATGCCAACAGCTATCAATGATGATAAATGGCTATCCGTTACAGGACAGGTTTAACTTTTTATGCATTATATATTAAAGCATTTTGTATGGCTGTTCTTGTCGGATGTGATTTATAGAGAGATTTATCAAAGAGTATTCGCATAACTAATAATCGGTTAAAAATTTTTCGTATAAAAACGTATATAAATATGTATAAAGTAAGTCCATATTTGTTAATACTAGTTTTTTTTGTAAAATTTCTGTTTGATATGAAAAAATAATAGTCATATTGGGAAGATAAAAATTAATTAAAAAGATAATTTCATTGTTTCTTTTACAAAATGTTAAGTATAAAAAAATAAAAAAAATTGTCCCCGTATAATTATATATTATTTATAGAATATGTATGGAATAGAATTTATGGATTATGCATGAATATATTTTTTTATTTTTTTACAGTTAACTTTTATGACAATATAATAAATATTCATGATCAATGGCTAAATTATAACGTAACAAATTTACAATATGTATGTAAAAAAGTAATTTACTTTAATTATCCTAAAATTTAACACAAAGTATATTAAATATTGTGAATTCCATAATCGCTTTCTCTCACCTAATATAACGAAATCGAAGGAAAGAAATTTGTGTTTTTACAAAAGTAATGATAAATAATGAAATATAAATTGTGCATTTGGGTTAATACAAAATTATTCGCTAGCCACTTTTCTATATTTTTCATAATCATAATACACACATAAAAAATTATTTAGGATAAAGTTTAGGATATTAAAGATATTTAGAATATTTAAGATATTTAAGATATACATTGTCCAAATGTTGGTTTATTCAAATGTTTATGAAACTGATTTATCGTGGATTTATTCACGGCAGCAGCAATGTCATTTCGCAGTCTTGTTGCAGCACGTTGACAAGACGTGGAGAGAATGACTGACAACACTGTTCGACCTGCTTTCGGGCAGTTAAATTGACGAAGCGGCTATATTCTATCTTCTATTGTTATTGATCTGTCTTCTTCTTTCTTGATCGAGAAAGAAGGGGAAACAGTAAAAAGTCGATACAATTACTCGAAGCAGGCTCAAAAATGGAACGCTGTCTGTGTTGCCAGTGGCATGTTCCCTCTACTGCCAGCATGCATGTACTGGGCTGCCATTAGGTATTCAAGTGCCCGAATGCGAGTTTGAATTTAGTGCCCCATGTTCATAGTCCGAATTATATCTAAGAATAGTTGATAAAGCTGCAAAACAGGGAGAGAAAATTTTGAAGTATTTTGAAAAAAAATTATAAAATTATTATTTAAAACATTTTTGACGCCCCTGATGATGCCGTCCGCGTGCAGTGTACGCCTTGCACGCCCATCTGCGGCGGCCCTGTGGATACAGTGTACGATATAAATGAATGTTCATAAATGCTGGCATCGCTGGCTCGCAGTCGTGAGTTTCTGGTCAAAGCTTCTAGTTCACTATCATCACGGTATAGTGAACTCATCCGGTAATAGCGTAGCAAATCATGTTTAATAAGAGTTGACTAGTGAGAGTAAGAGATATGCAGAAGTACATACATTTGAATCAAACCGACGAGAATAGAGGAAAAGCTGTTGTGAAAGTCAAATGCTGAATTAAAAATGAATTGAGGATACAAATAAGTAAAAGTGACAACAATCAGGTGTGTTTAATTTTTGTTCTATAAAATTTAATTATAGTTTATTTTTGGCGCAATAAAATTCTACTATTTTCAATTGATGTCAAAATGATGTTAAATCTGCATACCGCTTATCTTAATAAATTTATTTTTGAATTTATTTTTGCTATTACAATAAAGAAAATAAAAAATAATGTTCTGACTTTGTTACATTTTTGATCACTGAATATTTATCTTAAACTGTAAGTAAATTTATATTGATTTGTTGCACGTATAATACAAAATACGAACATATACGAATATATACATATATAAATTAATTATATATATAATGTTTTTATTTCAAGAAGAACATTTTGGAGACAAATAAATGTATTGCTGTAATTTGATAAAATTATAAGTTTAATTTTTCTGAAGAATTCTAAAATATTTTATTCATTTGTTTAGATCTGCTTTTTTCAGCATGCTAAAACAACCATAGAAAGTTGATTTTAATTTTGAGCGACACTCGGTATGAATCAAGGACACACAAAATATCAGGCATAGTTAAGTAAGATAAAACTTATACGATAACGTAACGGTCGAATGATTTGTAGTGGATGGCTCGCGATATATATTTTTAATTTAATTTATGACCAGTATTTTCGGTTGGACGATTTTTTGTCCAAGAAAAAAAAAAGGTTTTAAAAGTTATACGATTTGAAAAGTTCTTTAAAATTGTAAAGAAAAAATTGAATTTTTTTCCAATTAAAAAATGTTATACATAGTTGAATTTAAAAAAACCTTTAATTTGGCGAACAAATTTTATAAATTAAAACATCTCTCAAGAAATTTATTATATTCACATACATTCTATTTACAAAATTGAAAGGTAAAAAATAACAATGTAATAAATTAAGAAATTAAATTTTTGTATTGTATCTTATTATGAAATTGATCCTAAGTGATGCTGAAATAAACTTTGAAATAATTAGATTGTATTAAAAGATAACTGTGAGATTCGACTCGTCTTGAATAACGAAAGAAATCGATAGGCTTCATTAAGTCTGACCTTTTATGTTGGCCTGAAGCATAAAATCGTGATTATTACAACAAAATGTGACATACGTTATCGAATTTTTTATCGTAACTGAGGAATGATATTAAAATCAGTAGATCGAGAATATATTTTCTCATTAAATTCTGATTTCAAAACAAAACGCTTTTTAAAACTTGTCGAGAAGACTCTTAGCAAAATAGATACCGCTATCGGATTGAAGACTTCATTGCCGTTCCAATATCAGCAATGCTCGTAGCAGTTTCGATTTCAACACTGAAAGGTTGAAGTGACTTTCAACGAGTTCGTTAGTAAGTTAATATTGTTGCGTCAAAACTTAACAAGTGCAATTTCGAGAGCGTGCACTTTACAAATTATTTTGACCCAGTTTTCTCATTTTCCTAATTTATCTAGACGTTAAATAAAACTGAATGTTTCTTACGCAAAATAAATATTATTTCTAATAACACACTATCCGTTTAATTTTTAATTCTGTACAATTTTATCACATTGTGAATACTCGCACTGTTTATATTCAGTTAAGGTAATCGGAAAGTAATTTGGGCAAATATTTTCGTAATTTTTTTTAAATTAAGTGACGTTAATATACAGCAGTTGTCCTGAAAACGAGAGGATTAACTCGGTAATTGAAGACAAGCTTGCGACGCGAAAATACGTACCGTGCTCCGACAACGACTTGCTGTCGCGCCACGTCGAAAAGGAGCTGAGAATAAGTTGTGACCCCCTCTTGTTGAAAGGTGCTGGTCTCCGCTAAATCTGCAACACATAACGAGATACAAGTTAGCCAAATGAGCTCGAGAACACTGCGAGGAATTGTTGTACCGATTATATTAGAAATAGGAAAGAAACACCTCAATTTTACACTCAAATAGTTCTGAAGTTTTTCGACATCAAAATTACTGATTCCATTTCCTTTTATTTTCTTTTTCAGGTAAAAGTCGAGAAATAAATAATAGGTATTATAAGGACCTAGAACAGTGCCATGGACTTTCGATCCTCAACCTGGGAGGCAAGAAACCGGTACGCGGCAGGTGCGAAAAACCGGCGTGAGGTGTCATAATTACCGAATCGAGCGTGTCGAAAGCGGGGCTTTCTTTTTCTTCTCGTAAGTTTATCGGTAGCAACTCGTAATTCAGCCTAGGCCAACACGACCTAGACACGAGCGCAGCGCCGGAATTTTTCTTCGAAGTCCCTTCAGGCATCGGCAAAATTCAACATGGTTCCAGCGAAATTTCAAATTGACAGCATCAATTGTTAGTGATTAGGCATTTCGAGGAATCGCGTGATGGCAAATAATCGCCTTTACTGTGTCACTTCGTAAAGTTATTTAATTATTTATAAATACCTTCTTTAAAAAATTCTTTTCACTTACTTTCTGTAATGAATAGCAATTTTATATATTTCGTGGCAATCTTATATATGTAATAAATTCAAATTTTAATTAAAATGCAATAAATTTTTAATAATATTTTAATAATACATTGTTTAATATTCAAATTTTTGAATTACAGTAAAAATGCGTGTATTATTTTTTTAATGCAAATCCATCCAGATGGTGCGATGTATGGTTACTGCATAAAGCTTATTTAACATGAAAATTATTTTGGAAAACACGTTTTTTCTAAAGTGCTATGTTCTAATCTAAAGTTTTATTCCAACAATTTAATTTAATGTATAATATAAATATTTCTTTTTCTAGAATATTGAAGAAATCAAAGTGAAGTGCTTTAAGAATCCTAAGAATGACAAAATCGAATAATATTTTATTAACATATTTAATAATATTTTATTAATTTTTATTAGGATATATAATTAATAAGATTGGATTTAGGTTAGTAGATTTATAATCAGCAGAAAATGTTTGCTCTTAACACAAATTTGTACTTTGTTTATCTTTCCAAATTTTGAGAAAAAAATCTTTTTATCTTTTGCTATGTAACGTGATGTGTTCTATTAATAATATAATAAACGAACAAATAAAATATATAACGTTTTTTACGTAAGATTGTAATTAATTTATATTCTTCACTTTAACATAAATAAGAATAAAATATGTATGAACTGCCATTATTATCTTATTATAATTATATATTAAAAGTTTTATTTTTAGTTTTTATTTAAAAAATATTAAAATAAAGTATCGATGACAAATTTTTCAAGAAATTTATTTTAAATACATTCTTAAAAGATCAAAAGTGTAAATTATAGTGTGTAAAAAGTTTAGAAATTAAGACTTTTTTGCAGCTGTGAAAATTCTCTCAGGAGAATAGGTATCTATATAATCATCAAGTTCATCAAACAGATCCGACATTACCTAATGCAGATGGCGTGATACTTAGTTACTGAAGATGATTTATCACGGAAATTATTCTAAAGAGCATGTATTAGATTCCAACGTGCATATACATACTTGTGCACCGGATAGTGCTCCGGAATGCTACTACATATTATGTATATTCATCCGGATGAGATATTGCATAAGTATACATAGAGTTACAGTGCGTTTTTTGAATTGCAAATGTGAGTTGCTCTACAGTGAGGCTTATCGTTTTATTACGTCGTGTTTACAATCATTGAGATGGCGAGCAGCGATAGTGTTATTCATCATGCTCAACAAGAGCTAACCAGTGAGGATAAGAAATATGCAGCAACACATTTGAACGAGACTGATGAGACTAGAGAAAACGCCATCGCGGAGATTACACATTGGATTGAGAAGAGCGACAACTTGCTAGTGCCCGCACAAATTGGTAAAAATGACAGTAGTCCCACATGATAGACGTTTATGACCACTTGATGAAATTCAATTACTCTTAGGGCCTAAACACAATGCCAGGCAACAGGCAATAGTAACAGAAATAATGAAAGAGAGAAGGAGAGAAAGGATCTTCTTCTCTCTTTCTCTCTTTCTTTTTTTATTTATTTCCTGTTCCTGTTGTTTGACATCGTTGTTTAGGCCCTTAGTTCTTCGGAGTAATTTCGGAGCAATGAAATAAATTACTTTTAATCATTGTCGATATGAGAACTTCTGATTGAAAGAAAGAGAACAAGTAATGTTCGATAAAAAAAAAAACGATTTAGAAGTGAATCTACTTAAATAACATTTACATAACGTAAATTATGTGTATATGCTGATTCACGCTATGAGCCGTCGCACAGACTTCTGCATAATACAAAATGCATAATGCATAAGAGAATTAATTTAACCAATCAGAGGTTTTTATTTCTGTCCTGGGGAGGGAAATAGACTCTGATTGATTGATTCTCTTATGCGCCATGCCCTATGCGTTATGCAAGAGTCTGTGCGGGGGCCCTATCTGTTTAATAGATAACTTGTTAATAATAATTGTATTTTTTTATCCATTTTGTGATATATTCTAGATTTCAAAATTATTATTTGTTAATTATAACATAATAATATGTGTGATGTGTAGGCATCAGTATCGGAAAATAAATCCCTGCCTGGGTAAACATTTTTCAATAATTAATTCGTACTCTTAATATAACATCTAATTTATAATTAACATTAGAATTAATACTGATGGAAATTGTGTATTATACTTTCATATTCGAAAGAAATTTTTAATTTCTATATAGATAACTTTCTTATTCTGCGATTTTTGAGAGTCTGTAAATTTAATCTTGAGAAAACTAAGGTCAGGATTCAAAACTATTATAAGCAACGATCTGACTTACCGGAATGGTACACAAATAAGAATCCATTTCGACCAGAATTGCAGGAGCTTCTTGATTTGGGGTAATGATTATTGTTTTATAATAAATCGATAATCTAAGTAAAATCTTTATATACTGTACAACTGTTTGATCAATGGTGCATTTTTCTTTATTTTTTCTTTATTTTGGATAACAAAAAACGTTACAAATAAATTTATTTTATTCAATTTTAACGACAAATTTAAATTTAGAAATACAATTTTGTTATCTCATATTTTTTATCATTTCTCTTTTTTTATTTTTTAATCTTTTCTATCTATATTTTTCTATTATTTTTCTCTCATTGCAATTACTAATGTAAGAAAAACAAATCAGAAAGAACTTAGAAATATTTTTTTGCGTTTGTAGAATATTGTTGCCTTTGCGAAAACCAGACAGTCAAGGAAGACTTGTTTTTATTTTGCGCGGAACTCGGCATGACCCAAGCATACACAAAATACCAGATTTATCTAAAGTAAAGTAACATAATGCTTGAATGATTTGTAGTAAATGGTGTCCGATGATGTATTTTTAATTAATGTTTATTATTTTTGAATAATTTTTTCAGGCTTGTGTATTGGCAATAGAAGCAGCGATAAAGTATTATCCCGCAGCATCTGTGTATGGTTATGTAGTATTCATAGACGTAGCCAATCCAACTATGGGTCACATTTTTCAATTTCAACCCTACGTGTTAACAAATTTGATTCACGCGTGGCAAAGATGCTATCCCATGAGATATCAGAAAATTGTTATTTTTAACGCGCCAACAATCTTTGATATTGTTGTGAAAATTCTCAAATCTTTTATGACCGAGAAGATGAAGAGCAGATTTTACATTTACACAAATGCACTGCACTGTTTCGAAGATATTCCAGCTAATATCTTGCCTGTCGAATATGGTGGTACAGATGTCACACTTCAGGAATTAACAGGTAATTATAATAAATTAAATAAATATGAATACTGACAATATATAAAAAATGTTTCTTATAAAGCAAGTATTTAACGTTAAAGGTTATTACAGATTTGTGAAATATTAAATATATTATGCGTATGTTAAACACGTATTTAAGAACTTGCATATAATTTAATGAAATTCAATGTAAATATATAATTACAAATATTTATTTTTGTAGAATATTGGAAAAAAAATATCGAGGAAAATCGTGATTGGCTTACAAAAGATGAAAATGACCAAACAACTCAGACAGCTGAACCTGAAGAGACAGAATCTCAAGAGATTACTCATCTATAAAGTTTTTACAAATAAATTAACACAGTTAAGATAAGCAATTATTTACTAAAAGATAAGAAAGATAATTTATCGAATTCTAAAGTGTATAATAAACTGTACTACGTATTACTGTACTACGTACAAATTTTTATAACAAATTTATTTAATATGTATAATATAAATATTTACTTTTGTAAAATATTGAAGGAAGGCTGAAAAGAACCGTGAATAGTTTATAAATCAGGAAAACAACAAATTTATTTCGAAATAGTAGATTTAGAAAGTCAATAGATAAATTTGCTTTTAACACGCTTAAGTGTGTTTGTTAACTAGAATAAAAGCACGTAACATGGAACATTTAATTTTAAGGGAGTTCCGCTGCTAAATTAAAATGAAAAGATTTTCATGAAACTTTGTAGAGAAGTTCAAATTAGTGATGTAAATTTACTGTCAACATTTCAGAAACTGAACTAGTTAGTTATTTAGATGTTAAATATTTTATTAACATGAGCTCTTGTGGAAATCGATAAATTTTCAGGACTTTTCAGTTTTTATTGTCGTATTAAACATAGAAGTAATGAACAGATGTTAGTGAAACTTTACATCTTAGCTGTCCAAAAAAGTACTTTTAAATTTTTGAAACGATGCACTTGCTCGTTTGAGTAAAATAATTGATAGGATAAAAAAAGTTTACAATAATCGAAGTAATACATCACGTAAGTGTGGTAAAGTGTGCTAATGATATAACATGAATTTCAAATTATTGTATTTAGTTATTTAAGGGTGGTATAATTTGTGAAAAATATTTATTCTTAATTTTTAAAAAAATTATTTTAGTAATAAAGGTAATACTTTATAGCCAAATGTTTTCTTATATTTACCATTATTAACTTTAGACCATATACAGCAAAAAAAAGAAGGCAACAAAATGGTTATTTGAATATTTTTTTTTACTTGAATCTCTGTGCCACTTGTTGTGTCAGGCCTGAGCAGAGAAACTTCCTTAAAAGATTGTTAAAAATAAAGAAATAAGTTTTTTTGAATAAAACAAATGTTAAATTATTTAAGATTAATATCATAGATGATATTAATAATTTATCAATACTGAATGATCTTGAAATTATACAAAATTACACTAAAAAGAGCAAATAGTGGACAAAATCATCGCTTAAAAAATGTTTAATAGAGAATACCTAAGAAATTTATCCTCTCAAAACGATACATATCAAATCATCAAGTTTATACAATTAGACTTGTCATGTTTATTGTAGATGGCGCGATATCTAGTTACTGAAGTAGATTTATTGTAAAAATTTCAAAGAGCACATACATTCCAAAGTGCATGTGCTTATACACTGCCAATCGCATTTATCGTTTATTACATTTCGTGCGATAACAATGTAGCGCATTGCAGTACGTCTTCACAAATGCAAGTATTTTCGCGGTATCGAAATTTCGCGTTCTATTTCGTGTTCAATATTATCGAGATGGCCAGCAGCTGCAATGATAGCACTATACATCATGCTTGGCAAGAACTGACTAGTGAGGATAAGAGATATGCAATGGCACATTTGAACGAGACCGACGAAATTAGAGAGAATGCCGTCGCGGAGATTAGAAGCTGGATGGAAAACAGCGATAACTTGTCCGTACGAATTGGTAAAATTGACAATGGTTCCAAATGGTAAATTCGTTGAAATACCGTTTGATGATATTCAATTACGGTTCAATAAAACGAAATTATCTTTAGTTAGTGATAATATGACATTACTTTTGATATTTAATTAGTTTATGTAATGAGTTGAAGAATATACAGAGTGGTATTTAGAAAAAAAAGACAATTTAAAAGAACACAACAAATAATAACAAATAATGTTATGTAGTAACATGAGAGAAAATCTGTATTGACGGAGTTTCTTTTTGTATTATTGCGTTTAAATATTTTTTAAAGGCCTTTTAGTTTTTTTTAATTGTGGAAGAAGATAAAGAGAAAGAGATTTTAATATATTTGAAATCTAAATATGCATATATATATTATAGTATGCAAATTGTAAATTAAGATTAAAATAAAACTTCAATAATATTATTCATAGTATCTTGCAAGTGTTGTTTAAGACATGCATAATACATGCAAAAAATACCGTAAGAACTCTTCTGAATTTATTAAATCCGCTTAAACAGCATTTACGTAACATACATTATGCGCATATGCAGATTTGCTATTTATTTAATAGATAACTCTACCGTTCCGAATCGAATTGAACTCGAGCGAGCATCGTCTCGTCGTGCGCGAATTATAGTCGCCACTCGACTCCAAGGCCACGTAGTTACTGTAATTGTTTGTATTCATAAATATAATCGTTACTTTTTATTATTTAAATAATTGTGTATTCTCGATAGTTTTCACGTCTTCCTAATTCTATCCGCTCGTACCAAACCTCTTTCTCCCCCTACCAATTTTCAAGGCTTAGTAATCGACTATCGAAGCCGCCGACTCTGTTTAACAGATAACTCTATCTAATGAATAACTTAATACTTGATTATATTTTTGTCTTTATAATATTTTTATCCGATCTGTAATATATTTGAAATTTCGAAATTTTTATTTATCAATTAGAACATAATAATACGCATCAGTGTTGGAATATAAATCGGTGTTAGGATAAATTTCTTTACTTAATTAATTTGTAAACTTAATATAAAATCTAATTTGTAATGACAGATTTGTCATACCTGTTTAAAATTATACTATAGTTTTATATTTAAAAGAAATCTTTAATTTTTACATAGATGATTTTTTTATTCTACGATTTTTGAGAGTCTGCAAATTTAATCTCGAGGAAACTAAGGTCAGAATTCGAAACTATTACAAGCAACGTTCCAATTTACCAGAATGGTACATAAATAAGGATCCGTTTCAACCAAAACTGCAGGAGTTGCTTGATTTGGGGTAAAGCTCATTTTTTTTATTTTGAAGTATATAAATACATAATTTAAATAAAATCTCTTTTACTCTACTACTGTTCTATCAATAGTGCATTTCTATTTACTTTTTATTTATTTTGAATATATAACAGAGAACTTTACAACTGACTTACTATATATAACTTTTAATTTATTTTAATTAATTTTAATAACAAATTGTTTAAATTTAAAATTAAATTTTTGTTAATATTTTATTGTTTCTATTATATTTTAGTAAAAAAATTTATTAAAATCATTTCAAAAGAAAACTAGATGTACACACAATGTGACAATTAAGTTTCTAGAGATAATAAAACACACAAAGAATATCGAAAACATTTATTACTGTCATTCAATAAAATTCTTACTCTTTTAAAGGTTTATATTTTTTGTGTAGCAAATTGAATGCAAAAAATATTTTGGTTAAATTTTTGCCTTTTCTTGAGTTTCTCATTACTTGTTAGTCTGCTCAATTGATAAATTTCAATTCTGAAATTTTGTTCTTTTTATTGCATTTATTAATTTAAGAAAATAAAAAGTCAGCTAGCGTTAAATTATTGCACTGTATTGCTGTAAAACTAAAAAATTTACTGATTTTTTTCTAAAAATTTATAAATGTTTTCCTTGCATTTTTTAGAATTGTTTTGTCTTTAAGAAAACCAGATAGTCAAGGAAGATTGGTTTTTATTGTGCGTACAACTCAACAAAATCCGAGAATACACAAAATATCAGACGTAGCTAAGGTAAAGATTAAACAAACATAACTAGAACGATTTACTGTCAGAATGACATATTTTTAGTTAATGATCAATTTTTTTTAATAGACAATCTTTTCAGGTCTGTATATTGGTGACAGAAGCAGCGATAAAATATTATCCCGCGGGATCTGTATATGGTTTCATAGTATTAGTAGACGCAGCCAATGTAACTATGCGTCACATTTTCCAAATGCAACCCTATGTGTTAAGAAACGTGGTCCACGCATTCCATAGATCCTATCCTCTAAGATATCAGAAGATTGTCGTTTTTAATGCACCAAGACTTGCTAGTATTTTTGTGACGAAAATTGTCAAACCTTTTATGACTGAAAAAATGAAGAGCAGATTTCATATCTATTCGGACGCGCTTCAATGTACCGAAGACGCTCCAGCTAATATCTTGCCTGTTGAATATGGTGGTACAGATGGTGCACTTCAAGAATTAACAGGTAATACAATAAATTGAAAGCTATAAATACAATGCATATTCGGCAATGTATAAAGACTGTTTCCTATAAAGCAAATATTGTAGAACAAGAAATATAAATTTCACAATAAATCAAACAACCAATTACAACAATCATTAAAAGTTATATAAGAATTATCAAATATTAAGTATATTATATTGATTAAATATGTGTACTTAAACTTACATATTAATTCTATATATACACATAATAACAATATTTATTTTTGTAGATTATTGGAAGAAATTAATCGAGGAAAATAGCGACTGGCTTACGAAGGATGAAAACGATCAAATCCAAACAATCGAACTTGTACAGACAGATTTTGAATAGAATCGTCTATAAATGTTTTACGGCACAAATAAATTAATGCAAATTAAGAAAAATAATAATTTACTAAAAAAGAAAATTTTATTAGATTCTAAATGTATATGAATATGTGTAATATAAACATTTACTTTTGTAGAATATTAAAGAAATCAATCAAAGAGGACTTACGATGAGAATGACAGAATAACATTTTAGACTAGTTTTAGATCAGTTGATTTAGAATTGGCCAAAAATGTTTGGTCTTAGCACAAGTTTAAATGCATTGTGTTTATTTTATTTTGCAAATTTGATAAAAAATTTGATTTTTTCTTTTACTGGTATATGTGTTAATGTATTCCATTAATGACATAATAACAAACAGGCAAATAAGAGATAAAATTTTTATGGAAGCTTGCAGTTAATTTATATTTTTCACTTAAACGTAAACAAGGATAAAGTATTCATATTATTCATCAACTATTAATATTTTTTTATGTATCTTTATATAATGATTTTGATGTATTTACTTTACATCATCTTACAATTATACGTATAACAAAAATAATAATATATTATACCTATACATATATTTACGTAAAATATATTTTTTATTTTATTTAAACCGTCAAAGACAAGGATATTTGCATAATATAGAAACATGACAAAAAATTTATTGTTTGGTTTTATTTGCGTACGGTCTATGGCCGCAAATGTTGCTTCAATAGTGGAGGAAAGCTACATTGGAATGTCTCTGTTTTATTCAATAACCCTTTCAACAATGCTCCAATTATAATAATCAAGGAGGGTTCAAGTCAAGACTGTTAGATGACAAAATGTCCTTAGTCCAGAAGAACGTGAGAGTTATTCGACAGCCAATTTTGCATTAAATGACTGGTGTGAGCGGATGCGCCATTTTTGTTAAAAAATGAATGGCCTTTCAGAGGTTATGGTTTCCATTCAGGAATTCACCACTGTATTTAAAATGTCCATATAAACGCCGACGGGCGCAAAGCCTTTCGATGATTGCTGATTTTTGATTATATTCTGACATTTTCGATCATTGTCAAATTATGAATATTTTGTTTATGTATTCTACGTTAGCGCCGTGTGGCCTTCAACAATAATATAAATTTTAAATTAAATTTTATTTTTCGGTTTTCAGCACTACACTCTGTAAATCTCTTTACATGAAATTACATAAATTGTATCTAGGTGATTTGATCCATATGATCATTAATTTCAAAGAACATAGATTTTAAAGCACATGTCCTAGTGGACAATGCAACTAGTGGAACGCATTTTTTTTGTTAGTTACGCTCTGTGGCTTATAAATATGTTTTTGCGATTTATAGGTGCAAGTTTCTTCGCAATATCGAGAATTCGCATTCACCATCGCAATGGCAAACAAGTACGATAGGAATAGTGTGCATCATGCTTGGCAAGAGATGATCAGTGAGGATAAGAGATATGCAGCGTAATATTTGAACGAAACTGACGAATATAGAGAGACTGCGATCATAAAGATTAGACATTGGATAAAGAAAACGACGATCTTTCCGCCCAAATCGGTAAAAATGGTAGTGATTTTGATAATTTTGAGTAATCAGCTAAAACAACATTTATATAACAAGTACGAGGTCGATAGCATAACTTAATGTCACGCTGATAGGCTAATTAATGTATTAAATCATATCTGCGTACCTTGGTATTATAATCTTTATTAATCTATTAATGTAAAATGCATATGTTTGAATACATTTGTTTTATAAAAACGATAATTATATACATTGTGTCTCCGCATCTGTTTCCCTTTTTTAGCTTCGACTCAGATTATCCGCGCATTGTCCAGAGAAAAAAAAGACGGGTCGTTACAATTTCAAGAAACATAGATTCTAAGTGCATGCTCTATGCAATTTGGGCAACGCATTTTTTGTTCATTACGCTCTGCGTTTTAGGTGTAACTTATAGACGCGTGTCTCTCCGTAGTAACGAGGATTCGCGTTCACTATTGTGATGGCGGACAAGTACGGTAACATTGTGCATCATGTTTGGCAGGAGATGACCAGTGAAGATAAGAGATATGCAGCGGAACATTTGAATGAAACTGACGAAATTAGAGAGATCGCTATCGCGGAGATTAGACACTGGATCAAAGAAAGCGACGATTTCCCCGCAGAAATTGGTAAAAATGATAGTGATCCTACATAATACACGTATTGATATACTGCTTAATGAAATTCAGTAACAACTCGTTAATTTTGGAGCAAACTAAAATTAATCAGCATTTATGTGATGTTACTTCTGATATTTAATTTGTCGTATGAATTAAAGAGATCCTGGAGTAAATTATAGACTTTTTTTTATTAAAAAATTGTTTTAAATTTTTCTTAGAAATAGAGAATTCCAAATTCTTTTACACAATCTAAGTACGCATAAAATTGAAGAGGGACAATTTTATGTTAACAACAAACATTTTTGTAATTAAAAAAAATTTTAATATGTTAACAAATTGTTTTGTTATTAATATAAAATCTTCTGTCTTATTTATTTTTCTATTTTCATTGTGTAAAAAGTTTAGAGTTTTGTGAAGGCACAATTCAAAGATATTTTCTAATAAAAAAATGTCGGTAATTTGCTATAATTTTCTAAAGAGATATGACAAATAATGTTTGATAAAGAGAATGATGATCTAAAAACTTTATAAGTAGTAATTTGTTATCTATTTAACAGAAAATTTTGTTTAAAAAATTTGTCTTTATATTGACCTATAATGTATGTACACGAAATTTTGTAAAATAATTCTTATTTGTTAGTTAAAACACAATAATACATGTCTTATTATTGATTAAGAAAAAAAAAATTTTTATATTTTTTAAATATAAATATACATATTGCGGTAAGCAATTTATTCATTAAAGTTAAAATAAAAGTTTAAGAAACTTTTAATATCTTGCAGAAAATTTAAAATGTCAACATAGAAAAAAAAAAAAGTCTTTTAACATCATTCAATTGAAATAAAAAAAGGATGAATTTAATGACATACCTTGTGATTAATGAATCAGTTTAAACAACATTTATGTAACGCGCATATACTAATTGCCATCTATTAAAGATAACTTCTTAAAATAATTTTGTTTTTTATACCGATGTATAACTCAAAATCGATTAAATAGATTTCAAAATTCTTATTTGTCAGAACATAATAATACGAGCGATACGGTGTTAGAAAATACATACCTGGTGAAAATTTTTTATTAATTAATTTATACAATAATATTAAACTTAATTTATAATTTATAATAACAGATTTGCTACTCAAATTGTATTATAACATTATAATTAAAGGAAATCTTTAATTTCTATGCAGATGATTTTTTTATTTTGCGATTTTTGAGAGTTGGCAAATTTGATTTCGAAAAAACTAAGAGCAGAATTCAAAACTATTATAAGCAACGATCCAAGTTACCGGAATGGTACAGAAATAAGGATCCATTCCAACCGGAACTGCAAGATTTGCTTGATTTGGGGTAATAAGCATTATTTTTGTAGTATATACATGCATAACTTAAATAATATAAAATCTCTCTTCTCCTTTACTACTGTTCGATAATACATTTCTCTTTATTCTTTATCTGTAGATACATAACAGAATATTTCACAAATTGCAAATTTAATTATTTAAATAACAAATTGTTTTAATCTAAACATAATTTAGAAATTAACACTTAATTGTCTTTTATTGTTTTGGTTATATTTTAAAAAGAATATTTTATTAGAAATTTTTAGGTATATCTAAACGTATCACAGTAGAACAAGAATTTTTATATTTTAAAAAAATTTTGAAATACTTTACTTTCAGGATACATTTGCCTCTGCGAAAACTGGATAGTCAAGGAAGATTGGTTATGCTCATGCGCCCTACTCTGCATGATCCAGAAAGAAATAAGATATCAGATATAACTAAGGTAAACAGTAAAGTAATATAATACTTAGGCATGGAAGACTTGTAACAGATATCGTCACAATGATGTATTTTCAATTTGTGTTTATTATTCGTCGATATAAAATTTTTTTTAGGCCTATATATTGGCGATGGAAGCGGCAGTAAAACATTATCCTACAACATCTTTGTATGGTTGTTTATTGTTCATAGACCTAACTAATGTAACTACACGTCAGATGTTTCACCTTAAACCCTACGATATAATGAATTACGTCCAACTATGGCAAAACTGCTATCCTATGAGATTTCAGAAAATTGTTTTCTTCAACACGCCAATAATCTTCGATATAGTTGTAAGAATTTTCAAATCTTTTATGACCAAGAAGATGAAGAGCAGATTTTACATTTACTCAAATGCACTGCACTGTTTTGAAGATATTCCAGCTAATATCTTGCCTGTCGAATATGGTGGTACTGCTGGTACATTTCAAGAATTAACAGGTAATTGTGGTAAAGTAAATGAATATAAATACTCACAATACGTGAAGGATGTTTTTTATAAAGCAAGTATTGTCAAAAAAATATAATTTTATTGTTAAGACAAATAGTTTAAGCAATTATTAATCCTTAAAAATTATTAAATTTTTATTAAATATTAAATATATTATGTGTACATACATTAAACACGTATTCAAAAATCTGTATTTAATTCAATAACATTCAATGAAATATATAGTGACAAATATTTATTTTTGTAGAGTATTGGAAAAAAGATATAGAGGAAAATCGTGATTGGCTTATGAAAGATGAAAATGATCAACCAATCCAGACAGATGAACTTGAAAAGACAAATTTTGAAGAAATTACTCATTTGTAAATCTGTCACAAATAAATTAACACTATTAAGATAATCAATTATTTCCAAAAAGGTAAGAATTAATTGAATTCTAAAGTGTATATGAACTGTACTACGTATAAATTCATATAACAATTTTACTCAATATGTATAATATAAATATTTACTTTTATAAAATATTGAAAGAATTAATCGAAGAGGACTGCAAGTTTCTTACGATGAGAATGACAATATCGAATAACATATTAGATAAGATTTAGGTCGGTGTATTTAGAATTAACAGAAAATATTTGTTTTTAGCATAAGTTTGAATATATTTCGTTTATTTCGTTTATTTTGCAAATTTTGAGAAGCAATTTTTGTTCTTCTTTTGCTGCATACGATGATATATGTCTTATTAATGATACAAATGGATATATATATAAACGGATAAATAGAAAATAAAATCTTTTAAGGAAGATTGTAGTTAATTTATAATCTTTACTTATCACTAATTTTAATTAATATATCACCAAAATATGTAATGTCTCGATTGGACGTGACGACTTAAACGTGACTTTTTTACAAATAAGAATTTGGTTAATTATTTATACAAAATGTTGTTTTTGATTAAAATAAAGTAATATTAAATAATTTTAGTAAATCGTCGTTTTTTTTATTCAGTTAGGGCTGTAAAATTGAATATTGAATAGCGAATGAAAAAGATTACCTGTTTTAAAGTTTGTTAAAGATAAAATGTTATGTAAACGTTTATTAAAATAATTGGAATAATTAGTCACACAATGTAGAGAAATACATTGAAAAAATATATTGGATAATCACATGCATTCAGAAGATTAATTGCGCATCGCTGCTTAAAATACGCATATAATAATATGCGTATAATAATATGCATATAAATATAATTTAGACACAAGTTCCAAGAAAATGATATTAAAAAATTATTGTATGTATATGACGTCAACAGTTATCAGCAAGGTTATCAATAAAACATTATTCGTTGTAAAACCAACTTATCTTTTATGTGTTACGCATTAACGCATTCCGTGTCATTTTTCTCTTCTTTTCCGAATTTATAGTTATTGAAGAATTTTGTAAAATCTAACAAAGTGACTCTCAGATCTGTTAAGAATCGGCTTATCGGTTTGCGCAATTCGTACGTTGTCGATCCGGGTTTGACAGCAGGCCGCGTACGTGCATCAGCGCGCACATTTAAAGGTGAGCAACGATACCAGCCAAAGATCGTTGCCCGATCCAAAAGATTTTTAACAATAAAACAATCAGGAAAACCGAGTATTTCCGCGATTTTATTTCGTCATACTCCACTTCCCAAATTGAGAACTTCGCCGTCAATCAATCCGGGTATAAAAGGAGACGACGCGAGAGAAGAGACGAATTTTTTCCAACCAGCTAGTCACCGCAGACTCCTGGTGCTAACTCGCCTGATAAACTAAGACGTCTGAGTTTCTCGGCCCCGGCCAGGAAAGTGCTGGCCGTTTAATTGAAGTTTCTTTTCCAGCCATCGCTGTGATACGACTATAGAGATGAACAAGCTGCTTCCTGCCCTGGTCGAGCTATACCGATTGGTCGTATACCACAGCAAACCTTTCTCCGTGACTATAGGGGTGTGGGCTATCTCTCTTCGACCGGGTTATTTCGTTTAGTAGCCAACATCCCCTCAACATTTTACATCGCATCACGCGACTGCAGAGGTACGGGCGACCCGCTTTGGCCCAGGCGCTAGTTGCCCAATTCAAAGCCAGTTTTTCTGTGGTAAAATCTTCCACCGTATTCGCCAGGTATTAAGCGCCGCGCTCTCCAATCCGTCGCACCACGTATTCGATTCCCGCCCTAACACCTCGTGACACGCGCACGCCGCGTGAATCCCCGCTGATACCGCGTTATTAAAATCACGAGGTCGATAGCATGCGCATAACTTAATGTCACGCTGATAGGCTAATTAATGTATCAAATCATATCTGCGTAATTTGGTATTATAATCCATTAATGTAAAATGAATATGTTTAAATACATTTGCTTTGTAAAAATGATAATTATGTACATTGTGTCCCCGAATCTGTTTCCCCTTTCTAGCTTCGACTCAGATTATCCGCGCACCGTCCGGAGCAAGAAAAAAGACGGGTCGTTACAATTTCAAGAAACATAGATTCTAAAGTGCATACTCTATGCAATTTGGGCAACGTATTTTTCGTTCATTACGCTCTGTGCGTTTTAGGTGTGTTTTTACGACTTATAGACGCGTGTTTCTCCGTAGTAACGAGGATTCGCGTTCACTATTGTGATGGCGGACAAGTACGGTAACATTGTGCATCATGTTTGGCAGGAGATGACCAGTGAAGATAAGAGATACGTAGCGGAACATTTGAATGAAACTGACGAAATTAGAGAGACCGCTATTGCAGAGATTAGACACTGGATCAAAGAAAGCGATGATTTCCCCGCAAAAATCGGTAAAAATGATAGTAATCCTACATGATATACATATTGATATATTGCTTAATAAAATTCAGTAACAACTCGTTAATTTTGGAGCAAACTAAAATTGTCTTTAATCAGCATTTACGTGATGTTAGTTCTGATATTTAATTTGTTGTATGAATTAAAGGGATCCTGGACTAAATTATAGACATTTTTTTATTAAAAAGTTATTTTAAATTAATCCTAGAAATAGAGAATTCCAAATTCTTTTACATAATCTAAGTATGCATAAAATTGAAGAGGGGCAATTTTATGTTAACAACAAAAAATTTTTGTAATTAAAAAAAATTTTAATATGTTAACAAATTGTTTTGTTATTAAATTTTTTATTAATTAATTTATACATTAATATTAAACTTAATTTATAATTTCTAATGATAGATTTGCTACTCAAATTGTATTATAGCATTATAATTGAAAGAAATTTTTAATTTCTATGCAGATGATTTTCTTATTCTGCGATTTTTGAGAGTTGGCAAATTTGATCTTGAAAAAACTAAGAGTAGAATTCAAAGCTATTGTAAGCAGCGATCCAAGTTACCGGAATGGTTCATAAATAAAGATCCATTCCAACCAGAACTGCAGGAGTTGCTTGATTTGGGGTAATAAGCATTATTTTTGTAGTATATACCTGCATAACCCTATTATAAAATGTGTCTTTTACCATTTTTGAAGCCATAATACCTTTATATCCTTTATCTGTAGATACGTAACAGAATATTTTACAAATTGTAAATTTAATTATTTAAATAAAACAAATTGTTTAAATTTAGACACAATTTAGAAATAATTTAAAATTTAAAACTTAACTTTTTTTTATTGTTTTGATTATATTTTAAGAAGAATATTTTATTAGAAATCTTTAGATACATCTAGATATTACAGTAGAAAAAAATTTTTAATTTTTTTTTTAAGATTTTAAAATACTTTATTTTCTCTTAGAATTTATTTGCCTTTGCGGAAACCGGACAGTCAAGGAAGATTGATTATGCTTATACGCACTACTGTGCATGATCCAGAAAGAAATAAAGTATCAGATATAGTTAAGGTAAAAAGTAAAATAATATAACATTTGCGCATGGAAGATTTGCAACGAATATCACTACAATAATGCATTTTCAATTTCTGTTTATTATTTTTTAACATAAAAATTTTTTTAGTACTATATATTAGCGATGGAAACGGCGATAAAACATTATCCCGCATCATCTATATATGGTTGCTCACTCTTATTAGATACATTTAACCCAACTGTACGCCACGTTATTCAAGTTAAGCCCTACGAATTAATGAATGTGGTCCAATTGTGGAATAACACTTATCCTATGAGATGTCAGAAAATTGTTTTTTTTAACGTGCCATTAATTTATGATATTATTGTGAAAATTATGAGATCTTTTATGACAGCAAAGATGAAGACCAGATTACAAGTCTATTCAGATGCGCTTCACTGTTTCGAAGATATTCCAGCTAATATCTTGCCCGTCGAATATGGTGGTACAGATGGTACACTTCAAGAATTAACAGGTAATTGTGATAAATTAAATAAGTATGAATGTTGACAGTATATAAAGAATATTTCTTATAAACCAAGTATTGCCGAAGAAAAACAATCTCACTGTTAAGACGAAAAATCGTTTACCAATTATTAAAGGTTATTAGTGGTTTCTCAAATATTATATCATGCGTATATTAAACACATATTTAAAAATCTGCGAGAAAATATAATTCCGTAACATTCAATGTAAATATATAATTCCAAAATTTATTTTTGTAGAATATTGGAAAAAAATGATCGAGGAAAATCGTGATTGTCTTACAAAAGATGAAACTGACCAAACAACCCACACAATTGAACCTGAAGAGATAAATTTTGAAGAGATCACTCATCTATAAATTTTTCGACTACAAATGAATTAACACACTCAAGATAATTATTTATTAAAAGATAAGAATTTATCGGATCCTAAAGTGCATGTAAACTGTACTACGTACATACAGATTCGTATAACAATTTTATGTAATATAATATTTATTTTTGTAAAATATTTAAAAAATTAATCAAATAGGGCCGCAAGTTTCTTACGATCGATGAAAATAACAAAATCGAATAACATTTTAAACCAGACTTAGCTGTTAGTTCAGTACATTTAGAATTGGCCAAAAATGTTTGTTTTTAAAACTACTTCGAATGCATTGTATTTTCTTTTGCATACCTTATTTTACAAATTTGATAAAAAATTTCTTTTTTTTTGCTGGTATGTGTTGATATATTTCATCAATGATATAATAACAAACACGCAAGTAAAAAATAAAATTTTTGTGGAAGATGGTACTTAATGTATATTTCTTACTTAAACGGAAATAAGGATAAGGTATTTATATTATTCACCGGTTATTAATAATTTTTTTCTGTAGTATATCTTGTGTAATGATTTTACTGTATTTATTTTACTTTACCTTACAATTATACATATAATAAACAATAATAATAAATTATACCTATCCATATGTAAAACGTATTTCTTATTTTATTTAAAACTTCAAAGATAAGGATGCTTGCATAGTAATAAAACTTAACAAAAAATTTTTTCTTAGTTTATTAAAGGTTATTTTTAGAAATCTTTTTACTTCATATAATCTTTCTGCGATACTATTCTTTTACAAAAATTTAATATTGAACAGTATTAAAATGGTCAGTAATTATTACTTGTTTTGGGCAATGAAAGTGCTAACAACAGTGTTTTTAATCCTTAAAATAATAATTGCTGACAATTTTAATAAGCTCCAGTATTATATATTTATAAGGATTCCGTACGCGGCTACCGATAATTCGATAACTATCAGTTCAATAACTGCCGTTGCGTTTACTTTCTCAAATATCAAAGTATGCGCAATGATACTTATTGTATTAACAACAATCGTGTACGGGAAACTTGGTTTCTCGGTAGCGTTTATATGTTAATTTTATTTGCGCGGTCTATGGCCGCAAATGTTGCTTCAATAATGGATCGAAGAAAACTACATTGCAATGTTTCTGTTTTTAATAATTTAAAATTTTTTTCAACAATGTTTCAATTATAATAATCAATAAAAGTTCAAGTCAAGATTTTGTTAGATGACCAAATGTTCCTAATTTAGAAGAGCGCGAAACAGCCAATTTTTGCACTAAATGACTGGGGTGAGCAGATGCGCCATTCTTGTTGAAAAATGAATGGCCTTCCAGAGGTCATGATTTTCATCTAGGGATTTACCACTGTATTTAAAATGTCCACATAAACGCCGACGGACGCGAAGCCTTTCGATGATTGCTGATTTTTTATTATATTCTGACATTTTCGATTATTGTTAAATTATAAACATATTGCTTATGTAATCTACATTAGCGCCGTAAAGCCTTCAACAATAATGTAATATAAATTTGAAATTAAATTTTGTTCGGTTTCCATCACCGCACTCTGTAAATTTCTTTACATGAAAAATTGTATTAGGTGATTAATTCCATATGATTAATAATTTTAAAGAACATAGATTCTAAAGTGCACGCTCTTATGCAACAAATTTTGTTTCCTCAGAGAAGAAGTTTTATTTTTGTATAAAATTTTTTTTAGTTATTGTTGCCAATGTGTTTAGAATGTTCTAAAACGTCGAAAAAATTCAATTTTTTAAAATGTGTGTATGTATGTGTGTATGTATATGTGTGTGTGTTATTGTGTATGTGTCAATTTTATTAAAATTTCTATAACTTCAGATCTGATTAACCATTTCTTTATAAAATATATATGAATACGAGGAAAAAGGACTGAAGAATTAGATTTAGAAGAATTGCCAATAATTAATTCTAAATTGTCAAAAAACTACAATTTGTGAAAAGTCCTAATTCTTGAGATATAGCTTATAGATTAACCAAATGTTAACGAAATATATATAAATGAAATAGGGGTAGAAAAGACTGAAGAATTTGTCCCACACTACCCGGAAGGAGAGTATTCCAGCTGGGTGTGTGTAAACGCATTTTCGTCTACCCTCAAAAAAAAGTTACAAAAAGTTTTTATATATTAATAAAATTGTATGTAGAATACAAACAAAATTCGATAAAGAAATGTTTGTTGTCAATATATATAGCTTTCTCTACGAGGAAGCAAAAATAAAAGAAAAAAAAGCGACATTTGCAAGTTTCTGATTTTAGTATACCTACTTAAAGACTATGAGAAAGCAATATGCAAATCTAAATTCATGATTAAAAGATATGAGGAAGCAATATGCAAGTTTTACTTGTTTTTATTAATCGGTCTATGCGTTGTAGGTATGTAGGTTTTTCCGACTTTATTATAAATGTCAGTTTCTTCGTAGTAACAAGGATTCGCGTTCGCTATCGCAATGGCGAACAAGTACGATAGGAATAATGTGCATCATGCTTGGCAAGAGATGACCAGTGAGGATAAGAGATATGCAGCGGAATATTTGAACGAAACTGACAAAATTAGAGAGACTGCTATCGCGGAGATTAGATACTGGAGCAAAGAAAGCGACGATTTTCCCGCCCAAATAGGTAAAAATTATAGTTCATATGAAAGCTTATATATACGGTAGCTTTTATGTATGTTACATAAATGTTATTTAAGTTAATTTGTTAATTATAAAATGTGCCATCAAATTCATCTTTTTTTACATTTTGCATTTTTAAATTTTCTACAAGTTATTAGAATCTGTTGAAGTTTCACTTTTTAATGATAGATTTGCATGTTTTAAATTGTATTATAATTGAAAGTAATCTTTAATTTTTACACAGCATTGAAGCATTATAATTGAAAATAATTTTTAATTTTTACGCAGATGATTTTCTTATTCTGCGATTTTTGAGAGTCTGTAAATTTGATCTCGAGAAAACAAAGATCAGAATTCAAAACTATTATAAGCAGCAATCCAAGTTACCAGAATGGTACAAAAACAAAGATCCATTTCAACCGGAACTACAAGAGATCCTTAATTTGGGGTAATAAGCATTATTTTTGTAGTATATAAATGCATAATCTAAATATTGTATTATAAAATCTCTCTTCTACATTATTACTAATGCTGAATCGATAATACATTTTTTAAATCTTTGATTTGTGAATATATAACAGAATATTTCACAAATTATAAATTTAATTATTTAAGTAATAAATTGTTTAAATTTAGAAATAACTTAGAAATAATTTAAAATTTAAAAAACTTAAGTTTTTAAATGGCTTTTATTATATTTTAAGAAAAAAAATATATTAAAAAATTTTATATACATCTAGACGTATTACGGTAGAACAAGAATTTTAATTTTTTTTTAAATTTTGAAATACTTTATTTACTTTTAGAGTTTATTTGCCTTTGCGAAAACCGGACAGTCAAGGAAGATTGGTTATGCTTCTACGCATTACTGTGCATGATCCAAAAAGAAATAAAGTATCAGATATGGTTAAGGTAAAAAGTAAAGTAATATAACACTTGTGCATGGAAGATTTGCAACGGATATCATCACAATGATGTATTTTCAATTCTTGTTTATTGTTTTTGACATAAAAACTTTTTTAGAACTATCTATTAGCGTTGGAAGCAGCGATAAAATATTATCCCACAACATCTATATATGGTTGCTCACTGTTAGTAGACACATCTAATCCAACTGTAGCTCACATTACTCAAGCTAAACCTTACGAGATAATGAATGTGATTCAAATGTGGGAGAACTGCTATCCTATGAGATTTCAGAAAATCGTTTTTTTTAACACGCCATTAATTTACGATATTATTGTGAAAATTGTAAGATCTTTTATGACCGCAAAGATGAAGAGCAGATTTCAAGTCTATTCAGATGCGCTCCACTGTTTTGAAGATATTCCAGCTAATATCTTGCCTGTCGAATATGGTGGTACAGATGGTACACTTCAGGAATTAACAGGTAATTGTGGTAAAGTAAATAAATATGAATACTCACAATATGTGAAGGGTGTTTCTTATAAAGCAAGTATTGTCAAAAAAATATAATCTCATTGTTAGGACAAACAATCGTTTAGCAATTATTAAAGATTATTAAAGGTTTGTCAAATATGAAATATATTATGTATATATAAAACACGTATTTAAAAATCTGCATATAATTCTGTAACATTCTATGTAAATATATAATAACAAATATTTATTTTTGTAGAATATTGGAAAAAAGATATAGAGGAAAATCATGATTGCCTCACAAAAAATGAAAATGATCAACCTATCCAGACAGATGAACCTGAAGAAACAAATTTTGAAGAGATTATTACTCATCTGTAAATTTTTTATAAATAAATTAACACGATTAATGTAAGTAATTATTTACTAAAAGGTACGAATTAATTAAATTCTAAAGTGTATATGAACTCTACTACGTATAAATAAATATTCATATAACAATTTTACTCAATATGTATAATATAAATACTTACTTTTATAAAATATTAAAGGAATTAATCGAAGAAGATCGCGTTTGCTACGATCAATGAGAATAACAAAATTGAATAACATTTTAGACCAGATTTAGATTATTAAATTTAGAATTAACAGAAAATGTTTGATTTTATCATAAGTTCGAAATATTTTGTTTATCTTATTTTGTAAATTTTGAGAAACAATCTCTGTGTTTTTTTTTGCTGCATAGAATGAGATAGATCTACATAGAATAGAATTATTACAAACAATGTAAAAAAATGTTTTAAGATTTTCTCAGATTTATCTTTCTCAGATAGATATTTTAAGATAAGGAAAACAGTATCAGTAGCAAACTTATGTATGAACTGGAAAAAATATATTGAAAAATCATATGCATTCAGAAGATTAATTGCGCATCGCTTGGCTAGAGTTGACCAGTGAGGATAAAAGATACATAGAAGTACATTTGAACGAGACCGACGGAGTTATAGAGAATGTCATTGCGGAAATAAAACGCTAGTGCGAAGCAAGTGCGATTAACTGTGCATACAAATCGGTAAAAATATTAATGATCCACGTAGTGGACACGTGAAAATATTGTTTGATGAAATTAGATTGCAGTTCATTAATTGTAAAATAATGAACAAATATTATTTTCAATCGCCGTTGGTTTAATGTTATGTAACATTTGAATGAAATAACACTTATTTGTTCTTGACCTCACAATAAGAAAAAAATAAAAAGTGACATAGCAAACAGCGTCTTTATTTGCAAAATAAAAATCAAAATTATATAAATGTTTTAAAAAACAATAATAAATAATGATAAACAATGACTTAAAAATGTATATGGGTTAGATAGTAGATAACAGATTAAATGCGCATATATAATACAAGTTCCATGATTGATATCGCGAAATGATTATACATAATAGTTATATGCGTATTTTAAATAGCAACACGCAATTAATCTTCTGAATGCATATAGTTTTTCAATATATTTTTTCTAGTGCATACGTAAGTCTGTTACGTCTTTAAGTCAGATAATAATAATGACGTCAACAGTTATTAGTAAGGTTTTCAATAAACCAATATTTCTTGTAAAATAGATAAGAGATAAAGATTGTAAACAATGAAACTTTAAGAAAAATGAGAATCAAATAATTCAGTCAGCACAAGCAGATTTATCCATAAATTTCTTATATTACTAATAAATTAAAATAGTTGAGATAAGCAATTATTTACTATAAGTTAAAATTTCATTGAATTTTAAAATAAATTTTAATGATTTTGTATGAACCACTGGATAGATTTGCATAAAACTTGAATTTAATATATGTATATTGAAAGAAGCAATCGAATCAACAGAAAATGTTTGCTCTTAGCGCAAGTTTAGAAACATTTTGTTATTTATCTTATTTTGCAAATTTTGCAAAAAAGATTATCTCTCTTTTTCGTTTGTTGCATATGTTATACGTTGTATTAATAATGTAATATAAATAAGCAAATAAAGTTAACTATTCATCTGATATAAATTTAATTTATTTTTCCAGTTATACTTTTTTGTAATAAAGATTTTAATGTATCCGTTTTTCATCTCCTTGCGGTTATACATATAATAATATGTTTCTATAAAAAATATTTTCTATTTTATACAATAAAAATTTTATCTCATGTTTAGCATATTGCCAAAAAAATTGATGACAATTATTGTATTTGTCACAGCGGATTTTATAATCAACTATCTTATCTGCTGCTAATAATGCGGTTATTGATTGATTGCACTTTTTATCACAAAAGTGATATTAAAGATCATACAATTCCAAAGAGCATGCTGTCGACCTTGTTTATTATTAGATAACATTTCGAGTGCACGTGAACGTATGTACAACGTCTGCAATAAAGTAACATCTACTTGGAAAAATTGTAAGGCAAGCAAATATGATAACCTAGCATCCATCTTTAAAAAAAATTGTAGTAGACAAGATTGGTGGCTCCAGAATCTTTAAGAAAGACTAATATATATAATGTACTGTAACATGTACTATCTTGATTGAAGTTCCACATATCAATTCAGAAGTGACTGTTTTTATAAATTAGAGTTCTGCTAATTGTTTATAATAAATATTGTTTCTAGTTAACTCAATTGTTTTCTTGAAATATTTTTATACAACTAGAAAACATATACTTTTGTACAATAACAAAACCTGATATATACTTTTATTTTATCTAAATGCAAGCCGCAATTTATTTTGCTTCTTATCGACTTCAAAAAAATAAATAATGTTTTCTTTTCTTTTTTATATTGCATAAATTTTTTTATATTTTTAAACCAATATTTATAGTCAATTCTTATTTCAAGAACATTTCAAGTAATGTCTTAAGATGTTAATACGGCTCTGTAATTAATTAATAACATCTTAATATAATATTTAAGATCGGTATTTATTGAATCTTATATTTAAAATTATTCTAAAACAAACTTGAAATCGTTAATAATTATCAATTTTAAATTATGTAAACAAGAAGGAAAATTTGTTTTATTAGTTATAAACTTTAAAATTGTTTTATTTTAATCAAAATTTAATTAATATGAATTTTATTTAAAAGTTTGAAAGCGCATTAGAGTGTAAATCATTTTGAAATTTAATAGATTAGTGTGTGGATTATTCTCTCTGAAACAATAATAAGTTAATTGGTATAACATCATCAAACTGATTTTACATTTTGTAGATGGCGCGAGTCTTATAATATTTATCATTAAAATGTTCAGATAGCGCAGATTCAGAGAACACTGTTGTCTACCGCGTTATCTGCTACGTCAATTATATACAGTATATATTTATAGCTTGCAGTTGTAATTTTTTTGACAAGATATTTAGTTCACAATAGTCACGATGACGACCGCGTGCAATTACAGCGACAGCACAGTGCATCCTGCTTGGCTAGAGTTGACCAGTGAAGATAAAAGATACGCAGAAGTACATTTGAACGAGACCGACGGAGTTAGAGAGAATGCCATCACGGAAATCAAACGCTGGATCGAAGAGTGCGATGAACTGTGCATACAAATCGGTAAAAATATTAATGATCCACGTAGTGGACACGTGAAAATATTGTTTGACAAAATTAGATTGCAGTTTATTAATTGTAAAATAATGAACAAATATTATTTTCAATCGCGGTTGGTTCAATGTTATGTAACATTTGAATGAAATAACACTTATTTGTTTTTGACCTCACAATAAGGAAAAAATAAAAAGTGACATAGTAAACAGCGTCTTTATTTGCGAAATAAAAATCAAAATTATATAAATTTTTTAAAAAAATATAATAAATAATGATAAACAATGACTTAAAGATGTATATGGGTTAGATAGTAAATAATATAAAAATAATATAATATGAAATTTATTCACAACTTTTGATCACAAATTTCAGATTTACTTTCCATTCTTGTTATCGTTTGTTATTTTTGGAAGAATAATTCAACCAAGCAGCTCTTTAAACACATTTATATCTTTCTCTCTATATCTGTTTATTTATTGAAAAAAGACATAATTTACTTATTTAATTTTAAAAATAATTAGATTTTATTTAAAAATTATACTAATTTTGCGGTCACTTACTATCTGATCTATGTATTTAGCGCTGTTTTAATTGTAGTTTTTTATTTTAAAGGAAATTTGTAAAATATGTATATATTGCAGATGATTTTCTTATCTTGCGATTTTTACGAGTCTGTAAGTTTGATCTCGAGAAGACTAAGACCAGAATACACAAGTTTTATAAGATGAGATCCGTTTTACCAGAATATTGTCTAAATAGAGATCCTTTTCAACCTAAACTGCAGGAGCTGCTTAATATGGGGTAACGACTATTTCGTAGTAGTATAGTTTTTCAGAGTATGTAAATGCATAATTTGAATAATTTTTTTTGTTCTACTAGTTTTCTAAAAAATCATCGCAAGTCTATTTTATTCGATTTAGAATAACTTACAGAAATTTAATTTTACGTGACATACCATACATAACACACACGCGCGCGCGTATACACACATACACACATACACACGTACATCACATTTGATAAATTTCTGTTTTTATTCCTAGAATATGAAATCAATATTTGCATCTATTAAAATGTTGTTATCTCTTTCCCGTGACTGATTAGTTTTCTTGCTGGGATAATTTCATGAACATCAACATTGACATCGTGAACTTAGCAAATGATAATTTAGAGTTAGTTGTTATTACAACTTATTTATAAAAAGTACAAAAAGCTTGAACAGTACACGCGTCTGTGGTGTCTAATCATAATAAATATAATATTATTTAAATTTTTTTTTAAATGATGCAGTTACAACTTTGCTGTTAATTGCACTCTATTGATGAAGTTCAATTATAAATGTTAATTTGTGTTATTATGTTAAACCATAAGTTTTATTAACGATTTTGATTTAATTGGAGGATCTGTAGTTTCGTTTATTCCTTGTATTTTGTATATGTAGCAAGAAGCTTCACAAACTGCGGCTTTTAATCTAATAATAAAATATTTAATTTTTTGTTAAGTTGTTTTGTTTTTTACTTTTATCATATTTTGGTAAGCACATTTTATTTAAAACTTTCAGAGATTAATAAAAATTATGATAAAATTGAAAAAGATGACTTTTGCGAAATTTTAAAATAAATATTTCATTCATATTTAGGTTGTTTTTGCCCTTACGAGAACCGGACAATCAAGGAAAATTGGTTTGCATCATACGCATTACTCGATATGATCCAAAAATATACAAATTTTCAAATGTACTTAAGGTGAAATTTAACGCAATATTAAAATAACAAGTAATATCTAAATATATATATATATGTGTTTTTATCTTTTTTTTTATGTTTCTTTGTATTTACAGAATATTTTTAATTATTGTTTCTTGTTTCTCAACCATTTCAGATTATTTTCATGTTCTTAGACTTAGCGATGAAAAATTATATCTCAGCATCTATATATGGTTGCTCATTATTCGTGGACATGACTGAATTAACTCTGTCTCACATTATTCAATGGCAAAATCCTTATACATTAATGAAATTAGCCAACTTCATGCAGGATTGCAGCCATGTAAGGGTGCAGTCGATAAACGTAATTAATGCGCCAATATTTATCAACATTGTTATAAATATTTTTAAATCATTCCTATCCAACAAGATGAAAAGCAGAATTCATGTCAACTCACACATGTTATTGAGTTGTTTTACGGATGTATCAACTAGAATCTTGCCAATTGAGTACGGCGGTACTGGTGATACTGTTCAGGAATTAACAGGTTATTGTGTGTGTGTGTGTGTATGTGTGTGTGTGTGCGCGCGCGCGCAGATGACAAAATATTAGTAATTTGCATACAAACTGCTGACAATAACAATATTAGCAAATTGATATCAACTGCGTCTGCAAATATAAATTTGCTTGCACTAAGTTTGGTACTTTTTTGTCAACAAGATTTGTAGCAAGATTTTACAAGATCTGTTTTCGTCAAACATGATTACTGGACACACACACACACACACACACACACACATTTCTTTTAGACTTAAATTTTTTAAGGCTAATCTACTATGCTTTTTGCTTTTTTACTTTTTTTCGCTTATTGCATTTTTACTATTTTGCAATTTTGTTAAAATTGACAAGAAAGACTACAAAAAAAGATGTATAATAAAAAATACAATTTGTAGATAAACTAATGTGAAAAAATAAAAATGCAATATGCAAAAACTCAAAAACAAAAAACAGAAAACAGAAATCAAAAACGTACTGTAGATTAGACTTTAAATTCAAAGAAAAATTTATGTATCTCTATATATTTATATTTCAAGTAAATATTTGTTAAAAAAAATAAAATTTCTTTTTTACTAAATAATTTTATTATATTTTAATAGTTTCAATGCTTTAGTAGATGTGTATTGTGTTATTTCAATAGATTTCAGTTTCAATTTCAAAGATATTTTAATTTCAAAGGAACCCGCAGTTCAATTAAATAATTCAATTATATTTACGTGTTAATATAAAATATATTTACTTTGCAGAATATTGGAAGAATCTAGCCGAGGAAAATCGCGACTGGTTTATAAATGAGGAAAACGACAAATTTATTCCAAAATAGTAGAGTGAGAATCAACAGAAAAAGATTGATTATAGTATGTTAGGTTTATTATAAGTATATCGTTTTTATATAAAATAGATAGATAGAATATACTGATTATTTGTTTTATATTACACTTTAATTGTTTGATCCTATGTTCAAAGAAATCTGAAACTCATAGATTAGTTTTATTTTATCACCTTATTGATAAAAAATTATTTAGATTAACGCCACAGACAATTTTTAGGAATGCTACACTAGTGCAACACTGGTGTTCTGCGTTATGATTCTTTAACATAAAAATGTAAAATAACTTCTACAATGATTTTTTTACCTTTATTTAACCTTTTATAAAAAAAACTCTATAGCAATTTTTAAGAATAATTAATTTGCTCGATTTTTTTACATTTCTTTAAAAAATCTTGCAACTCTCACAATCTCGATTCTTAGTGTCAATTACAAAAGGAACTCAGAATTGATGATATACAAAAGAACTTTTTTTGAACTCTTAAGAATCCTTTTGATGCAGAAATGGGTTAGAAAAAGACTTCATTTCAAAAAGAATTCTTTTCGAATTCGTTGTACTATCTGGGAAGATACTATATTCGTGATATAACAGGTATATATCTCTTATTTTTTACATACAATGTATTAAAGCGTGTGACTTTTCTAAGTATATTTACATATAATAAAATCTGTAGAAAAAGTCTATCTTTTTTATAGACTCAGAACCATTAAAAAACTTTTATTTTTGTCATAAGTTTTATTTACTTTATCTATTATTTTTATTTACTTTTACTAATTTTCAATAATTTTATACATATTCTATTTCAAAAGATCAAAAGCGTAAAGAATTACAGTATTAAAAAAATTAGAAATTATAATTTCTAATCGCGGTTCATCCTCTCGAGAATACTAGGTATACCAGAAGACATTCACCAAGTTTATCAAACCTGACCCGTCTACTGCAGATGGCGTGATATCCGGTTACTGCAACCAGTGCTATCACGGAAACTGATTACAGAGTACGTAGATTCCAAAGTGCACGTGCTACATTGTCTGCCGATCGTATTATTGTTGATTGTACGTCGCGCGTCTCGTTCGCGCGTTTTCGCGAAGACTTGAGTCTTTTCTCGGTAAGAAAGTTTCACATTCGTTTCGTCGCATTCACTATCATAGCAATGGCAGGCAGCTGCGATGACAGTATCGTGCATTACACTCGACAAGAGCTGATCAGTGAGGATAAGAAATATGCAGCGGCACATTTGAACGAGACTGACGAGACTAGAGTAAATGCTATAGCGGAGATTAGACGCTGGATCGAAGAAAACGACGATTTGCCTTCACAAATTGGTAATAATAATAGTGGACCCATGTGATAAACTCGTTGAAATATTGTTTGATGAAATTCAATTACGGTTCATTAATTCCGGAACAATTAAACAAAACTATCTTAGTATTGACATAATTTTACTTCTGATATTTAACTCATTCAATGAATTGAAGGATATAACAAGTAATTTGAAAAGAAAAATGAAAAGAAATCTGAAGGTCTTATAAGTAATTATAAATGATGTTAAGTACTAACACGAAAGAAAATCTGTATGACAAAGTTTGTTATAATATTACTTTAACATTTTTAAAAAATTAATGTCTTAATTGATTTTTATGTTTAATTAGTTAAGAAAGAAGAAGAAAAGATTTTTATATGTGTAAAACATAAATATGTATATTTTAAAATTAAGAATAAAGTAGAACTTCAGCAGAGAATTTTGATATTATCTTACAGAATATTTAAAATGCACATGAAAAAGAGTTAAAGTGACATATTTTGTGATTAATAAGTCTTAAGAGGCGATTGTATATTATATGTATATGTTACATTATTATCTAATTAATAAATAATTTCTTAACAATAATTTTGTCTTTAGATCTATAATGTATTTAAGATTTTCAAATTATTATATATCAAATATAACATAATAATATATGAAATATGTATATCAATGTTTGAAAAAAATTTCTTTCGTAATTAATTGTTTCTATTTGCACGTATTACAAAATTTATATTAATATAAATATATAATTTTATAATCAATGAAATAATCGATTAAAATTTATTCTGAATATATGTATACATATAATAAGAGAAAAAGTTAAATATTTGTGTACAGAGAAGAATTAATAAAATTATAATATTGTAGTATTAAAATAAATTTATTCTTAACGATTCAAATTATTTATATAATTATTAAATTTTAATCTTTCTCAATTAATATATACATTGTTTTTGTAATAATAGCTATTCATACATTCGTGGAAACTTTGTTTTTTCCTAGATCTAGGGAAGTAAGTCCTGAAGTTGTACTTCTGAAGTAGTCTGATCTACAAGAATCATACATGTATGACTTATACAATGCTTATATGCAATATTGAACGATTCGCTTAACGCTCACAATGCTTGCGAACATTTGTTCTTGATTAATGTCCGAGAAACAAGGATGAAATAATTTCAAATGCATATCTGATATATCCAGATATTTGTGTTATCCGAAGTGTCATACATATGCGTCTGTATATATAATCAAATAAGAAATATGAAACATATTATGTCTGTGCGGAATAGTTGTTCAATCAAAATAAAATATGACTTAATTTTTTTTACAGTAATAATTTATAATTAAAACACTTAGAAATATTGGCAATCGAAAGACTTTGAAATCACAATTAAAATATGTTTAAATTTAATTTTAATTAAAGAAGCAAGTTATTAAATAATCAAAAAATTTTTTTTTCTCAAAATATAATATATAATAAAAGATTTTTAATATTTTCTGTTAAAAAAAACATTAGAAGTTTGTTTCTAAAATTATGTTACTCCATGTACATATTATAATATCTAATGATAGAGATAGTAATTCAGTTGTAGTTTATTTAAAATAAATTCTTATTGCACACAGATAACTTTTTTATCTTGCGATTTTTGAGAGTCTGCAAATTTGATCTCGGAAAAACTAAGGCCAGGATGCAAAATTATTATAAGCAGCGATCTGACTTATCAAAATGGTACATGAATAAAGATCCATTTCAACCGGAACTGCAGGAATTCTTTAATCTAGGGTAACAATAATTATTTCAGAGTATTGATAAAATTTTGTTTTTTTATTTTTAATATTTTTTATCTATTTTGGATACGTAGCAGAACATTTTAAATTACGATTTTAGTGACAACATGCTTAAAATTAGAGATAAATTTTTATTAACTTTTTTCTGTTTTAGTTATATTTATTTTTATTTGCTTATTATAAGATAAATTTTTGCTAATTTCTTTTATTTATTTTTATTATATATTTGAGATAAATTTGTGGTACATTTTTTATTTCTATTATATTAAAAAAATATTTTATTAATAATTTTAAGAAATACTAATAAATGCATTACTTAAAAATTGGATATTTTAATGTTTTTAAAGGATTCTGCAATATATTTTATATTTTAGATCGATCTTGTCCTTGCGAAAGCCGGACAGTCAAGGAAGATTGGTTATTATCGTGCGCGCTACTCGACATGATCCAAGAAGACACGAATTATCCAATTTAATTAAGGTAAAGATTAAAGTGACGTAATGCTCCAAATTACTGGCAATGTTGCCATGGTAAAATATTTTTAATTCAACCACTATTTTTGAACAATTTTTTTAGGTCGCTCTTGCAGTAATAGAAGTGGCTATAAAACATTATCCCGCAGCATCTGTGTATGGTTGCGCATTGTTCATTGATGTAGCCAATCCAACTATACGCCATGTTGGGCAACTGCGACCTTATATAATAAAGAATATTGTCCACGCGTGGCAGGGCTGTTATCCCATCAGGATACAGTCAATTAGTATGATCAATGCGCCAGAATATGTTGAAATTGTTCTGAAAATTTTCAGATCTTTTATGACTGAAAAAATGCGGAACAGACTGCACGTTTACACACAGAATATGATGCACAATTGTTTCAAAGATATTCCAGATAACATCTTGCCCGTCGAATATGGTGGCACTAACGGCACACTTCAGGAATTAATAGGTAATTACTATAAATTGAGTACATATAAATATGGCTCTTACTGGACAATAAAGAATGTTGTTTATTAAGTATTGCTAAAAAAGAAATAAATTTTCATAGTTAAAATAAGCAATTGTTTAGGCATTATTAAAAATTTATTGGATATTAAATAAATTATATATTAAATACATATCTAAATTTGTATATAATTTAATGTGTGTGTGTATGTGTGTATACACACACACACATTAAATTATATATATGTATATATATATATATATATATATATATATGCATATAATACACATATATATATGTATATATACATATATATTCTATAATATTTATCTTTCTAGGGTATTGGAAGAAATTGGTCGAGGAGAATCGCGACTGGATTACGGAGAATGAGAATGATCGAACTGTTTCAAAGTAATAAATACAAAATTGCCAAAAAATATTTAATACAAACGTCGACTATGATTAATAAGATATTATAGTAAGGTATTATAGTAAAGATATTATACAATTTTTTGCAAAAATTTAAATATGATTTAATTTTTGCCAATTATACTTTATCATTTTTAATGCGTCCATTTTAGTATTAGATATGTATTCAGTATTATGAAAGACTTTTATGTAATTTTTTGCAAAAATTTAAACTTTTTTTAGTTAAAAATCTACCAAATTAAATATTAAAGCTCTTACACCAGGTGTTATGGTTTATATATAAATTTGTGTAAATTGTGTATTGAAAGAAAGTGAGTAAAATTGCAAAAATCGACAAAAAATAATTTCTGAACATTAAATTTGATAGTAATAAATCGTGATCAAAATTAAGTTATAGACCACATGAAATAATTAGGGTGAGAAACGAGAAATGAACAGTTTATAATATAATGTATCGCTGTTACGATATGCTATATGCTATATATAAAAAAATATGTACATATACATTAGTTTCATGTCCCTTTTTTATATATAAGTAAAATACAATATATATTTTTGCATGTGTTGAGCTTTTTTGCGTTGTACGTTTTTGTTTGACATTTCGTTTTTTCGCTGATGACAAATGCTCGATGGCATGCAATTTCGCTTTGATAACGACATATTAATCCGCACATAAGAATTGCACTTTATGGACGATTATAATAATAAAATATGTTTATACACAAAAAATAATTATACAAAAAATCCATATTATCGTCAAAAATTCTTTACATTATACGTTACATCATACATATACATAAATTGTTGGTTGTTTTTTTTTCCGATGATTACATTATTTATATTTATACGTCACTGAATGATTACCACATGTGACAGATAAGTTTTGCTATATAAATTATCGTAGTTCACGAGCTAATATCAGGTTATCGTGAATTAATGAAGGGTAATAATTATCGACACGATCGTAATTGTTATGGGTATCCCAAAACATACTGGTCAACGCTCGTAAAAAGGTAGAAGAGATATTAACTTATGGAATCGGCAAATAATTTAATTAATTTCTATCGTAATTGTGAACAATAAGGTTATTATACATTCACGATAGATTTTTTCTTTCGTATTATGGCTTAAGCGGTCGAGCTTTTCTCTCGGCGCACTCTCATTCGCATAATTAAAAAATTTAATATCTCGATTATTGGTGAATTATTGGTAAACCTAACCCAAGACAATATTGGACTTTTATTATTCATCTCGATCCTTCTACCTTTTTACGAACGTTGACCAGTATAATGTTTTGGGACACCCTGTATATGTGTATATGTTATATATATATATATATATATATATATATATATATATGTATACACACATATTGAAACGCATATAAAATAATTATAATATGAAAAGTATTATTATATTTTTGAGCGCGCATTGCAGTACTGTCACTTTTTATTCTCCATATTTTCGATCTCGTTGCGAGTTAAATAAAATACGTACATACTTAAAGTCATGGGCAAGTAGAATCGCACTACGATTAACCAGCTATTATCTATTAACTTAAGTAAACTTATCCCATTTTAATCCTGCGATGATGTTTACCAGGTTCCCTTCACCATGTCAGATCTCCAACAAATGGCTTCGTAAAAGTATCACACCTGGGTACCTTACGATCGCCAGTGAGGATAACGATGGTAGCATCGCTTATTGTCTGTGATGCATTAATGCGGAATGCGTTAATGCATCGCAGACAATTCATTGTGCGCGAGCGTACAAATTCTATTCGCTATATTCCGGGCGTGAATAGATGCGATGAGGGGGAATAGAATACAGTTCTTGATACTTTTTATGTGATACGCACGGCAATTAAATGCATTTTACTTTTACTTCCTTGTCGAATTATTCTTTGAACAATTCTTTGTTAGGAAATCGTTAAGTATAACCAGGACGACTTCGTTCGTTCGAAGCATCGTGTATCAAAATACTTTACCCTGCAAATTCTGTTGTCTTTGCACAATTTTACAGAATACTACTTACGTAGTTTTTACGTTAAAAGAAAAACTAATTTTTTTTCACATTAATAAATACTGCGATAAATTAATGTTACAAATCATTTAAATTATTCAAGACATCACACTGTTTCTAATATCTATGCATAAACGCTTTCTATCATTGCAGTTAAGTCATAATGTCACCGAAGATTAAATGTAAATGGAAAACGCTGATTCTATTTCCCTTGATCGCGATCCTCGAGAAGATCGATTTATAGAAAGAACCCTGGTGGGGGTGTCCTCGGGTATCCGCGTTAATTTTCACACAGACTCCGAATAAAAAATATAATCCCTATATAAACAGACGCACGAGAAAAACGCGGCAGTCTCACACACAACATCATCGTATACATTTATTCCCATTACAAACGCACACACGTATTATATATATAATACAGACATGTATACGCGCATGCACGCGTGATACGTGAGCTTTCAGAAGCACATTAAGCGCACACAGGAGCATCACATGTATCGGAGGTCCATTCGCGGCGGAGGAGGCTGCGAGAGATCGTACTGGGTGGGGCGACACATCGATATCTAGAATCGTAACCGATCTCTGCCACCGAACGTCGACTAAACGATGGCAGGCAGACGAAGAGCCTTGGGGATGTATCTTTCTCGCGAATGTCACGCGACATTTCCCTACATAGAGATCCTTGCAAAACTCCTTTATGAACGGGCACGATCCAAGAAAGAAGTGCAAGCATGTTTTCTCGCCAATGTCTTTCTTGGACCATCATCGACATTCAATTGTGCCTACGGTCTCCGCTAATTCTGTACGATTCCTAACTAACGTTCCGTTAATTTGCAGTACAGCTATGAAACAGGTAGACGAAGAAGATCGTCTTCGAAAGATCGCCTCGCTCTCGGATGAAAAACGCTAGTCCCGAGATTTAGCGACGTCACATCCGTCGAATACGCGTTCGTCACCGATTAATTCCTCTTCGGGAAACAATCGCTCCCTGATTCTGGGAGATTCTTTTTCCTCTTTTTCTCACTCTTGTTCTCTTTCGTCTACCCGCCGCGGCATGTTTACGGGCCACTGTACACCAAATACAATCCGGACGCAAGAAACCTATACAAACTGTTCTTATCCGCGCTTGAACTTTAGCACTAATAAGCTTATCGTGAGAAACACGATGATCCAGATGATAGTAGATAAGTAGCCGTTGTAGACGTTTGGCTCCGTGATGCTCCAGCCGCGAGTCAACATGGAGCGCAGGGCGGTCGTTGCCATCGTCAGTGGCAGACCTTGCGAGATATATCGCAGAATCGTTGGCATGCCCTCCACCGGCCATATTACACCTGTAAAATAACGGGGTAATCAAGTAAATGTTGGATAGACTTTGCCAATTTTCGCCGACAAATATATAATTCTTTTCTTTATCTTTGCATTTAATTTTTCTCAATTTTGCATGTTCGCTTTCGGTAGTGAATTTTTATTTTAAATTCTCTAATTCCTAAACAAGCTCTTCAAATTTTCTATAAACATCAAATATCTGGAACGTTAAATTTACGTTTTAAACAAGAAGAATTCAGACTGATCTGGCCAACAGTCGTACAGTGATTAGGACATGACGCGCGTGAGTATTGACTGACTTTCACTTCTGGTACGGTAAGACTTCCAGCGCATAAGACATTTAGATCGAAATGATCTAAAGGGTCTAGCGTATCTGACAAATCCGATTGAATTCATTGAATACGTGATGATTGTATATCATATTTATTTTAGAATGATATAACTGATATAAGAATCACAAAGATCAATTTTTTTGGTGTTTTGAAAAATACCAAATATACCCGTCTCTGCTGGCAAGCAATGCGATTTCGATACGTACCGCTGAGAAGAAGCGTAGGGTAGAAGCTGCCCAGAGCCAGCTGGATGGCATTCCTTTCGAGTTCGCAAATCGCCGAAATCACGAACCCTGCAAGATATAGAAAAATCCATATTGTAACGAATCTTTCTTTTCGTCGGGATTTAATCGTTCAAAGAATAAAGAGATATTTTCCATTTGCACTTTTGTGAAAAAAAAAAAACTGCATTTTTCTCAGGTATCGCAAACCGTTGTTAATTCGCTGTATTATTTTAACAGATGATGCCACATTGTGCGCTAAACAAGAAGCTGTTTCGCCTTTGTCTTACCGAAACACATGCCGCAGAGTCCTTGAAGGATCGTCAGTATGATAACCCAGCCGATGTCGCCTTTGCACTCGACGCCGAACACCAGGATCATGAAGATTAACACCAGGGCCGTTTGACCGCACATCACCACGAATTGCGTGACTACATGGGAGAATAGGATTTCACCGGGTGCCACGCCAGCCACCCAACTTCGATCCAGTAGACCCTCCATCCTCTCGATAATTAGCGCCGATGATGTTAACGCGACCGCCAGGAAGAACACGATGCTATCGACAAAAATCAATTTTGAAAAACTGCTTGGAAGATTTTTTTTGAAGTGTTTTAAAAATCAAATTTTATAAAGTAATTTTGATTGATTGAGAATATAAAGTTCTTTTGTTGGAGACTATTTGAAAATAAATAATGGGAGTAAATAGAAATTCGGATTAAATAAATATTAATTAACTTAATTTTTAAATCTAAGTTAATAAATCTAGGAATGTAGAAATAAATAAAATATTTCTAAACTTACGTTAATATTACACCCGGTGCCACAAAGTCCGTGAAGCTAGGATCGTTGGTGCCGTAAATGGGGTCCTTAAATTGAATTGGCACGTCAGCCAGTTTCGTATTCTGTTCGCAGGCCGATAAAAGATCCTTGGCAAAATCTCTATACGAATATTGAAGATTTCTCGCTAGCATCAGGCCTACTTGTTGATCTGCAATTGCGACATTTCATAGCGCGTATTCAAAGTAAACGGCATTCGAAATGTAGTCATTATATATAATGTAAATCATACCGATAAATTAAATTGATTGATTGATGCATCTTTGAATAATAAATGCATTGATACAGTTGCACGTGTAGAAAAAAAAAGTTTAAATTCTACTCTCTAAATTCTACTCTGGAAATCAGTATGTTATTCATTGAAAGTCAGCGAATAGCCTGACTGTAGTATTATATTTATAACTGTATCAGTCAGTAATAGTCACAAATAATTTTTTAAACAAACTTAATTAAAAATAAGAAAAAAAGTAAATGTTAGCTAAAATATTCGGTATGTAGAATAAATAAAAAATTTAAGACAAATTAATACCGCGATTAAATCTAACGTTTCTATTAACTAAAAAATAATGTATACATCAAGCAAATATTTACTAGACATGTCCAGCCAAACTCTGATTTCGCTTTGGTCGAGAGTCTCGTCATCGGAATCCCTTCCTAAGGCCATCCTCGCCACGAGGGCGTCCGTGAAGTTTTCCGTGAAGTACAAAGTGCCCCAAGCTTCCCCTCTGCGTACAGCTTCCATCGCCGATTCTGGATCCGGATAATACGTCTGTAACAGAAATACAATTAAAATAAAAGAAAAAGTGACAAAAGTCACGCGTATTAGGCTGCAAACTTATTTCTACTTTATGTAATGTGTCTTTATTATATATTTTACGTAATAATTAAGACCTTTATCATTGTTTCGTTATCCAGGAAGTTGAGATATCGACAACTGAGATGTGTGAAACTGCAGTTAGTCGAAATGGGGCACGTCATGTTCTCGTAAAACATCTCGTGGTTCACTATGGCCAGTTTTAATCCCGTGGGATCTCTCCCGATCGCCAGACAGAAAAGAATCACTTGCATCACCGGCAGAGCGAAGATAAACAGCATCACGCTACGCGAAAGTAAATTGTTGCGCAAAACATTAACATACCTTTTCAAACAATTGCTTATTTATCATCATCATTAAATTTGATTTATTTATATGTAGACACATAAGTGAATAATATAACTTTTAATTTTTTAAAAAATACCTTAATAAAATATCTTAAAAGATATTTTAACGAAAAAAACTATAAAGAATGTACAAAAATTAATTATTAATTATTAGATATGTAAATGATCATCTTTTTGAAAACGTACCCAATGTTTCTCCACATGCGCAAAAAGTTTTTCTGCAGAAGCGCTTTGATTTTGCCCCAACTGGTGATCTTATAACAGTCCGTGAAATCGCCGCAATCGTCGCACTCCAGAACAGAATTGGTTTTCGCACCCGGCAAAGGTTTGCCATTTATCTGTTTTACAGACGTCGTTCACATTAAAATACATGTGATTAATAAAAATTTTTACAACAATACTTTAGATTATAGTTTTATTCTAAAGTTATATAATGTTTAACTTTTTTTTATCAAGAAATATTCAAGTTATGATACATGTCTTCTTGAGAACCAATTAATTTAGCCAATAATAACTGTTAATGGGAAAAAATTTATTTTTAATATAATATCTTATTCCTATATATCAAAATACAGAAATCACTAAGTGTGGTGCCGAGAATTTAATAAATTGTAACAACATAAATATTCGCATGCCTGTGGCAAAAACGAGAGAAGAAGCACGCGTGTGTGCATCACCGATTTTAAGTGGGCTAATCTGTCGTGAGATTTGTGCACTGGAGTAATCTCTTACGTCGTAGTGATTCGCTATTCCGTTGGTGGAGTCGTGGATCAGGACCTCTTTGCTTTGATGGAAGTTGAGCCCGACAACGCCAGACTCCTCCGTCACGTATACCGGCTCATCTTTTTTCCCCCAGTTTAAAGAAGCCTGTGCGTAAAGAAGAAAAAGCGTGCCCGGTGGTAATAAAAAATGTGTTGGTATTTAATTGATACAAACATCAATAATCATCTATATAAATAAAAATGTAAATGTTTGTTCGTCATCTAAGATCTCCGTAAGTTTTTCACCGATTCGAAAACGGGAGTGTTCTTATGGGGTTTGATTTGGATATACCGGTGTTTCAAAAATGATGGCCATAATTTAAGTGTAAAAAATAGTTTTTCATTAATATTATTGAAATTTTGACACATTGAGACCGGGAGAGACGGGGAGAGACCGGAAGAGACGGGGAGAGACCGGGAGAGACCGGGAGAGACGGGGAGAGACGGGTAGAGATGGGGAGAGACGGGGAGAGACGGGGAGAGACGAGGAGAGACCGGGAGAGACCGGGAGAGACGGGGAGAGACCAAGAGAGACGGGGTGAGACCGGGAGAGACGGGGAGAGACCAGGAGAGACGGGGAGAGACCGGGAGAGACCGGGAGAGACGGGGAAAGACCAAGAGAGACGGGGTGAGACCGGAAGAGACGGGGTGAGACCGGGAGAGACGGGGAGAGACCAGGAGAGACGGGGAGAGACGGGAGAGACCGGGAGAGGCGAAGAATATTTCTATTGTGTTTAAATTAAGGTAATAAGAAAAATAATGATGGTTGTTATTTTATTGAAAAAAAAGAACTTATTTAAAACAGTCTTTTGAATGGATTTATAAATCCGTGGTAGCTTTTAGAAAAAAAAGTTAGAAGTACGTGAATAAATGAATATTAGATTTATTAAAGATAGATAAATGCTTATTCAAAAATAAAATAAAAAGAGCAACAGTAAAGCAAAACTCTTGAAAGTTAAACAACGAAAGCAAAAAAATTTGAAGAAAACGTAGCATAAAAATAGAGAGCCACAGCAACGCATGGCTGGTTGTATATAAGATTGGCCATGGAATTGATAAATAATTTTTTGCATGAATACATAACAACATCTTGAATGCACGTGCTGATCATACCAGTAAATTAAATAAAAAATATTTTGTGAGATACAACGTAGTTCACATTAATGTTTTATCGTACATTAATAACAACATATGTTATACTATATATATTAAATAGATATAAACATTAAAAAATCCGAAATAAACATAAAGAAATTAACAAAGTAGATAAAAAATCTTAAAATTAAGTATTATTAAACATGACAACTGACGACAATATCGATGATTGCAAAAGATTATTATTATTATATAGGTGGCACATGTTGTCATACAATAAAGACAATAATCGAATTACTTTCAATTTGATTGCTTTTTGTGCAACGTGCCAAATTTATTAATTTTAAATTTGCGCAGAAATTGCAAGACATTTAAATGTCAAAATGAAAAAAATAGCATTCTATATATTATGCTCACCAAACTGATGTTGTTCGAGATATTCAGTTCTGTCGTAGGTTGAGCATACTGTCCTTGCTTCCTAGATAATTTCAAGAAGACCTCTTCGAGAGAGGCGCAGTTGTACATTTGCAAAAGTGTCCTAGGTGCTTCCTCGGCCAACAATCGACCACTTCTCATCAAACCGATCTATTAATAAAACCGTTTTTTACCTGTTATTATGCCGCGATTAATAATAAATGAATTGATTGTTTGGAGAATTGATTTTGTAATTTAGTTTTCAAGATAGCCTAAATCCATAATACATATTAAGAGCTTTCATAAAAAGCACTTAAATATTTTGTCAAGTTTGTTATCTAAAAAATTTTAATATGCAGACTAATTTCGCATACTTTTTAGAGAATTTTCGGATTAGCTGTGAGTTTTAGTCGAAAGAAAGTGACAAATATATCTTTCTCGAAAGAAGAAATCTTCAAGGTAATAAAGCGCGAAGCATTCTGATGTTGTTTATTGCGAGATACGCGAATTGTCGACAAAAAGATTAAGGTTGGTTTCACTGCACTGTAATTTGTGCTTCACTTAATAATCAGCCAATGGAATGGTAATAACATATAATCGGTCAACAGACGTCAATCGTTATAGCAGGATTTGTTATTAATGCAATGTGATTTACATCGCTCGAGATTGTAATGTTAATTTACTTATTTATTAATTTTTTTTAAATATACATAATAAAAATTTTTCTTGATAATTCCTTACATGATAAAAAATATCAATTGTTAAGCAAAGTCATTAGTCAATATTTTTTCTTTTAGTAAAAAATGGTTATCTTGAACAAATAATATTTTTAAAATCATAATTTTAAAATGTACTCTTTCAAAGAATATTATAAAATTTTATCAAAATAATAAGCAAATCAAATTTTTAACTTTCTTTATTAGCATCTTGAACAATATTCTTAATTGAAATATTAAATTTATTAATTAATTATGATTTATTTTTATTTTTATTTATTTTTTTATTTAACACTAAATCTGTTGGAAGGAGAGAATTACAAGGAGATAATTATTTCAAGATTAATATTAGGATATCTAATTAAACAAAAAATAACGATATTACCGTATGTGCTTGTCGAGCTTCTTCGATGTAATGAGTCGTTATAATGACCGTCTTGTTACCATCTTTGGTAATTTGAACCAAATGATTCCATATGCTGGAAAATAAAAAAAGACAGAAGCATGATAACATGTTTATATAAAAATTTTTTATTTACATAAAGAAAAAAACAAACATAAAAAAGAATATATGTTTAATTGCATAAATGTCCGAGTTAAAGAGAAAAATTAAGCAAAACATATGCTTATAACAGAATAAAATGTATTTAAAAATGTGCATGTACTTTTTTGCAGATAATTATCAGTAAACTCATACGGTCACGACAGATTTCTTTAGCCGCCCCTGATCATTCTACCAAGGAATTCATGCTATCATCATTCGCAACGCGATCTGTGTGCACGCATTTGTGTGCCTATGTGGATGAAGCTCATGCATTATGTATGCAGTATCTCTTACTCTTCGTGATTTTTGCGCGACTTCTTGACTTTTTTGACACCTTGAACCTTTATAACATTGGACTAAAAACGCTGATAGAATTTTTCTATGTTCAATAGTCCAAGGATGCATCATCGAGCGGGATGTAAAGAACAGACTGACACGGACTTATAGAATCGTGTTCGAAAGCGGAGATTTTTTTTTGCGAATAGACTAATTTTTCGAACTAACCGTTGCATTACATGCGCAATATTGAGATTGAATCGTCAATTTACAAAACTAGACCGTAACAAAGTAAAAGTCGAAAGTCGCCGTGCTCGATGTAGACACGCTGTTTGAATTACTATATCTATTATTAAATATTAACATGTATATCCTAGAAAAATTTTTACTAATTTTTCTTTACCAAATAATTTATTTAAGCATATGTTGTGAGAGTAATGTAATTCTATCTGCGTTCGTGTGTGCGTGCATGTGTGATAGAAAAAAATTTTACATATATAAGCCTTTTAGTAATCAACTTCGCGAAGTTTAATGTTTGTAATTACATATAGTAGCAATATATTAAAGTTCTTATTTATCTGCAGATAATTTCCATAAAAATTAATGAATTGTAAAAAAATTATATTTAAAATATACTACGCGTGGTTAATATAATTTAGCGAATAATTAGAAATTCAATTGTCCAGCGAAGCGAAATAATTGATGATTGATTAACGCAGATTATAATATATTTCTAAAGAACATCCTAAAATGTAATTAAATAGAAAGTGAGTCATGACTTTCCTAGTAATATAAAAAGTGATCAGGTTTATAACTATTTTGCGAGACAATTGTGTATAACTGAGGAATTTAATATAAAATTTCAATATCAGGAGTCAGAAAAGTGTGAGCTGAAATATAAACGGTCATAATGAAGCTGTAAATCTTCAGAGATAATAAGGCAAAGCACTTAAAGCTTTTGGTCAAGTCATATTTTTTTATCTCTTCCGTGTATAAAATTTATGTAAAATTTATTTACCTCGGCAAAATTTACAGAAAGAGGAAGCTTATCTCTCCATACAATAAAATTCATTTCAATTATTGTACTATAAAACGCCAATAAAGTCGACGCTTAAGGATGCCTAAGTGAGCATATAGCGGTTTAACTAAACATTTATACAAGTTTTATTTCTGTTTCATTTGCGTCACGTATAAATGCGGCCGCGGAAACACTTGGGAAATTTTCTACGCACCGGAGAAACATCGCATTAGCGGAAGCGAAACATGTAGATGACAACAACGTGGTAATTACAGTAATTGATTTCCCGTTGTAAAAGCAGGATGTTATTATGGAAAGCATCTCGGTTAATTATTCGCTTCATTTGTTTCCCGAATGAAAGCGATCATTTTTCTTCTGCGTGAAACAAACTTTGTTTTTTCGCATAGTCGAAAACGAAAGATCACGCGAAAATAGATTTCATAATTACTCTTCTATTAAAAAATGTATTACATTATTATAATTTATCAAAATTTGTCATCAATTTATTGTTATTTAATTCGTTTCATCAAATACAGATAGCTTTTGTTATTTAACACAAGTATCGAGTAATTTGATATAGCGGATAAAAACAGAAAGAGGCCGTATGAGAAATTACAAGAGAGACGCGCTGCGACAAGTTTCCTTTTTTTAAATTTTTTGTTATTCACCGTCTAGACCCGTGCAGACGGTTACTTTCACTTAAAGTCAAGCTTAAAGCGTGACTTACGGATTCAGAACATTGGCCACGAGTTTGCTGATACGCGAGACTTAATCTCAATACTCAGATTTTTAGCGAAAGTGTAAACGAGAATTCTCGTCATCCGCGAACTCGCTCTTTCCTTTTTTACTTCGTTTTTACCCTAGTTGAGATGAATTATGAAATAATAAAGTCATTGAGAAACTTTCAAAAAATATTTCTTTGTTTCATTTTTCCAGAAAATAATGCAATAAATAATGCTTTGTAATACTTTTTCAATTTATAAGCGTTAAAAGAGTGACAATAATAATAATTATCTTGTAGAAAACAATATATTTAGATCACAGTTTAAATTTATATTAGATTTTATCCTTATAGCTGCGGTATATTAAGCTATCTAGTATATTGATCCGAGCATTTCATAGCCGCTTTTTAATAGTTAGTCGATATTGAATTTATAATACGCGTATGGTTTGTCACATTAACTAATTACTCTAATCTTAGAGACAATTACCATATCTCGTACATAAAAGGTCAGTTATTTTTCAGCGATTAACCACTGCATTTGTCAAGCTCGTCAAACGTATAATGAGCAGCTGTGTGAGACGCGAAATACGCTCTGGCGACTAAAGTTTATTAAAAAGTGTAAAAAAGTTACACACCTTTGTCTTAACAGCGGATCCACACCTACGGTCGGTTCGTCCAGTATCAGCAATTCCGGATCATGCATTAGAGCCACTGCAAAAGACACTCGCCTTTGTTGACCGCCACTAGCATAAAAAAAACATTAGTTTATTAATCCTCCGGTCGGTGAGTCTATTGAACCTATCATCATTTATAAATTGATCTTAAATTATTATTAAACATACAATTTATTCTTTTCTATATAAAATTATGTCATTGTTCTTTAAAATTAACTTGTGTGTCTTTTGGTCAGTATATTAAATAAAAAGGGTCTCATATGTCCAAAATTTCAGTAATTTTTATCTTTTTCATTAAAATTATTAATCCCGTTTATTTTTTATTATTTTAATCCTATTTCAAATTTAAACCAAGAATGTTCAACACCAGTCGAACTACCAGAAACATGCACAGTATCTCATTTTATATTATACCACAAAATAAAATTTCATTAACAAGATGCTACTCCGTATTCTTTCCAGAAACAAACATATTTTTTTAAAAACAAGTTGTTGAATATTTATACCTTTGCAAAATAATACAGTTATTCAACAGTTTGTGAAGTGTCAGGCGAAAAACATAAATATATAAACAGATATATCTTCTTTTTAAGAAAAAAATCGATGCTTTAAAACACGGAATCGTATAAACGAAGTTTTATTTTTGTAGAATGCAAATCGGCAAAAAGTGCAAAGGTATAAAGTGTAAAACATACGCTTTTTTTTATTAAAGAAATATAAATCGCTGATTAATTTTTGTAAATACATTCTAAAAATTTGACTCGAGATTTTGTTATTATTTTTACGTACTAATACAATCAGTGATTGACCGAGGAACGTTCCTCCTTCATGGTCGCGAGTGTGCAAAAAATCCATACCTAAGATTCTTCACCAAACGATTCTGCGAAGGCAGATCAAGAAATTGCAGCAAGAAGCGCAGCCTCTCGACGATCTCGGCCGTGCACATTCCGAATATCCAGCCGAAGTACATCATGGTCTCGCGGATAGTGAACTCGCCGTACAAAGCGGTCTCCTGCGGCATGTATCCGACCCTTTTCCCAGGCACTCCGGACCCCTTCGTCCCGGGTTTACCGCCCAGCACCCAGATCTCGCCTGAATTTAATCTTCTCCGGCCGACGATGCAGGATAGCAGGGTGGTCTTGCCGCATCCGCTGGCGCCCAGCAACCCGTATCTAATGCAAATAATATGCAACAATTTGTCTCATGATCAATATCAACATTTGAACCGGACATTTTAGGACGAATAAATGCGAACGAACAATTTGCTTTATCATGGTACGATAAATTTTAATAAATCTTGATAAAATCTTGATTTAAAATTTAGATCAAGATAAAATCTTGATGTCTAAGTTTTGCTAAACAGGAAATCGAATCTCGAGACACTCTGTAGAAAAGACCAAGTTTTTACGAGAAAACTAGTTGGCTAATGAAAAATGTTTATGCGTATATAAGTCCTAGAGGCTTTAACCTTCGAGACTGTCAGCGAAACCGTCTCCGGATATGAATAGACAATCAATCCGCTTTTTTTCAGAAGAGTCAGTCATTTACATTTGCAATTTTCATCAGAATGCTAACGACAGTGTAGTTAGCCAGCTTAAAAGGTTCACGGTCCTTGAGATCCAAGTAAATACAAGCTGTCAGAGATTATTCATAACTAAAGTACTAGCAGTTTCACCGGAAATTCGAGCGATGCATTGTTTGCATGACTGATAAGCGCTCGCGCGAGAGCCTCTCGTCAAACGGAACAAAACGAGCGTCGCGGACGCGTTACGAGATATACGCGGCTCGTCAAGAAAATTCATTGAAGCACAATAAACGAATAATCAAATTCGAATTGCAACGACCAGCTGAAGGTCGAACGTGCGAACGTGTATGTGACGTAACCCGCGACGAGACGAGATTGACAACGTCTCGAACTTGAATCTTGCCTTCGTACCAAAGTAAATTATAATTATTTATATAAAATATTACAATTTTATATAAAAAACTATGATTATAATTTATATAAAAAGTTCTATAATTATAATTTATATAAAAAATTATATCTGACAGCGAGTAAAATTATTGTGAAATTGTGAAATACACAACTGTAAAAAATTTTTTTTTCTGCAACATTTGCAATACTTTTAACACACGAATTCCGTTTTTTATAAATAAAGAATATTATTTGTAAGTAGTATTCATTAATTATCCGTGACTGGGCGAGGTCAGAAACAAGATGGCCTTCATCATTGAATTTGTAAACGACGTACGTATAATTCAGTTTTCATAAAGATTCATTTAAATGATAATTCAGTTTAATTAAGCTGAATATTTGTGACTTAATGAGTTGCTCAAAAGTCCAATTCAAATTCTCTTTAAAGTTGTTTCGAGCTGGAGAACGAATACTTTATACAAGTCGAGAATCTAAAATGGGAAGAAGAGTTTCCACAATACAAGCACAGTATTCAAAATATGACTGTCGGGATATTTTCAACGTTATTGCAAATCTTTGTTGAGTGGTTTGACATTACATTTCGTTTTAATTCTTCTGCACGCCGCAAAAGTACATTATTATGTTCTTAATTTCGCGCTTTAGTATTCTCGTAATAATATACATTATTTTGCTTTCTAGCACAATTTAGACTAAAAGAAGCAATTGTATAGCTCAAGATGAATAATTTACACTAAATTGTTATTTCAACTTTGTGGCTAACGCAAAAGATACATAATCGCGTATCTCAATCGCATAACGATTACGACACGAGATACTGGAATAATTATAACGGAAATTACCATTTTAAGTGTTTTAATTTCCTGGTAATGTAGTACGCCATGTAGTTGCACATTGTTATTTTATACTATGAAATAACTATCGCGATAGATTTTTATCGTGAATCAGGATCTCGCGATTTAAGCCACAGTTACCGCGGATGAAGGATCGCGTTAATTAATTGGGCACCGCACAGAATTAGTTGTTACGATAGATGGCTCGTTAAGATAGAAAACGAGTTTTCTCGCGTCGTTTTCTCGATGTAGCACATTAAGACAGAAAGGCATAAATACGCTTACGATTTTTCGCGATTTTGATCACCATTACGTGAGGAGAGGTATTGAGATCAGGAAGTTAGGCAATATCTCGATGGTACAAAATTTGCAGTGATGAAAAATATATCCGTAATATGAGAAAAATCATTAAAATCATTTTGTTATGCTGATTGGACACTAGCTTATTTCGAATATATCAGACTGAATCAAAGACTGTCATTGAACAAAGGAAAAGACGTAATTAAAAAATAATAAGTTAATTATTTAACGGATAAATGTTTTAAACTTAAAAATGAAGTTAAGGTCGTCTATTTCGATCTGACCTTGCGCTTCTTGATAGTGAATATAATTTTTCTATTAATTTAATACTTTAGGTCGTATAATGCGCGCCGACAATTTTGTCGATCTTGAAACAGTATCGATAAAAACATCTCTAAGATCTTTTCTTTCCCGAAAAATAAGAACATTAAATTAATTGAAAAATTATATTCGCCAAGCTGATTGCTGCAGACTTTATTGTAATAGAAAGCAAAGAATTAGAGATTCTCTCGCAAGATTCTTACTAGACAATTCGTACTTACATCGATCCCTTGGCCACCGTCATGCTGAGATTCTGTATGACGTGATTCGGATTCTTACTGCTGCCGTAGGTCTTGAAGGCGTGCCTGACGCTGACCGCTTGTTGACGATTCCAGGTGGGGTTGTTCAACCCCGGTGTCGCCAGAGCGGGGTTGCTCGACGTCACCGTCGTCAGGTCCATGTTGCTGTCCGCGTTGTTGCTCTGCATCGTCGCGGCACTCGCACCACCGTCGCTGCAAACGAAAGCGCACGTGACGGTGACGAGAAAGTAACCAGTGGAGTTAATGGCGGAATGACGACGATATCTTGCATTGCGGTCTTATACGATGTAGCGATTCGGCAGAGAGAGATCTCTCTTTGCGTACTGCGAGGTACTTGCAGCGTGTAAAAATTGCGGTACCAGAACATCACGATAACGAAGTTGCGATTAACTGCAATGTGCTCTAATAATAAGAGTGCACTGTTGTGCCGACTCTTTTGCAAATTGAAAACGTGTAACAGAGCTTAAGTCGAAAAGGTGAATTTCTCCTGTTTCGGAGATGCTTCTTAATTTCATTGAAAATGAAGAGAAGCGCATACCTTCCTGAGATCTCACCGAAGTAATGAAGATATAATTCAATTGAAAATCGATTGATTCCCTTTGAGCGCTGCTCCCCAAAATTTCGTTGAAAAAAATGAGGAGAGAAATTAATTCTCCGGCATTCCTTTAGAACGTTGGAATGTAAAATCGTTGCGTATTACGCAGAAGAAATGGCGAGAAACGATTCTGCAAATCTCGGCGCGGATTGCGCGGCGTGCGTATAGAAAGAGCCGAGCGATGCGGTTGCGCAACCGGGCGCGCGGCTTTCTTTTCGCTTACGCGCGTGGCGATTCATTGGGCAATACGTGGACATGAGACCGCGTGCGTGTGAGCGTGTGTACGTGCGAGCGCTGTATTTAACATACAGGTGTGTACTCGAGGATGCGGAATACGTAACGCCGCGCCGCCGCGCCGCGCGCGATGCGGCGCGGCGCAACGTGCGCGTAATGCCGCGTCGAGCGTGAATTCTCGCGCTCCCGTTTCGCGCACGCCGCACGCGTCTCGATAGCGATTTCCCTTTCCAAAGCCGATGGCCCGAATTTTCGCATTTCAGCTCATCCGAATTCTCCCGATTATTGCACGCCTCCGAAAAAGAGATATACTTTATTATCACTTTTTTGTTTAAATTATATGTCGTTTGAGAAAGCGTCTCTCTTTTCTTCTATCGAGAGAGACATTTTTTTCCTCCCTCGATGTATTTAATTGGAAACATTGCGTTGTTCTACTACACTTTATCATTATTAAATGTTGCGCAAATTTAAGCGATTAAATAGACATCAAAGAAATTAATCTCCAGAATAATCGAAGTGAGTTTCGAATTCCTTGCTGATCAAGAACAATACCAATTGTGACAAAGAATACGAATAATTATTCCCAAAATGTCACTGGGATATTAAATCAATTATACATTAAAATAACACTGGATTACTCACGGTTATTTTGCATTTATACAATGCACATAATTCGCGATTTATTCAATAAATAAAGAGGCGTATTTGGAACATGCATTCAGATATGTACGGACGCCGCAGTCTTAAATAATAATTGCATTGCAAAACGCATGTTTTCTGAAGTTTTCACGCATACTTATTTGCGGTATTACCACGCATTGCCCACGTGAAGGGGAATAATGATTTAGCAACATTTTACCGTCAGTAATTATCCCGAGTTATAGCCGTCGGCACTGTGTGTGTGTGTATGCGGTCTCGATCTATATAAAAACTGTATCGCAAAAATCGCATATGTGAAATGCATGTGCGCACGAAAAACCTCGCCGTACCCGCGTGTGTTGCGGATGGTATGACATTACATCACTCATATACGAACCAGCTTTTAAGTGCTTCGGGCATTAGCATTGAATTAAGATGCAGAAATTATTGCGCACTCATTATTAATTATCCGCGCGGCACACTATTCGCGTTGGATCTCTTAGTTGAAATTTGTAATCGTTAAGATCGATTATTATCAATTCTGCATTACTACAGTGGATCTATATAAAGTGACGTATTGACTATTCTATAATTACTCTCTCAACAAGTTAATCGATTGCTTGACCCTACCTTCGGAATAACGTCTCCACTCCTATATTGACCCGTGCTGTGCTAATGATCAAAATCTACTCTCGCGCTGCAGCGGGACAATTATTTTATGAGTGATGAACGTTTGCAGGCACAATAAAGGAAGAGATGCGACTTATTATCTCTATTAATATTGTTAATGTGTCACACAGACATTTGGTCCTGCGATAAATCACAGATACAAAGAATAAAAGAGAAAATTGGCGATTTTAATATACGGAATCTGTCAAAATTAATTAAAGCACGGTAGTAACATTTGGACGTCACATAATTAACGTTAACTGTGCATAGCCATTTGTGACTTCATCGGCGTGTGACGTTAATTACAATTTGCTGTTAGCTTCCTTGATTATGCTGCGTACATACGTGTCTACACATTTTCCTTGTTGATGAAGGAAATTATTCATCTTAATAAGACACCGATGATTAGAACCATTATTTCATAACTCATATGTACTTACTAGATTCCGTGTAAATATATCACTTAGTAAAATAGTAATACTTCAATTTTAACTGAAAACAGTGACTAATAAAATAAAATAAATTTAAATTAAATAAATATACACAAACTTTTATACATTTTATATTTATGTATATTCAGATATTAAAGAAAATTATATCTAAACTAATCTTATATGACTTTGTACAATAATATATAAAATTTTGCATGTACACTCGAAAAATAAATATTTTTGATATATTATAATGATTTATTTCTGTCTCCGTTTTTCAAATATTTAGAAGTAATTTAATTTTAAACAATTTAAAACAATGCATCTTTTAAAATTGAAACTTTTTTTAATATTTAAAAAAAGAGACAGAAATAAAACACTTTAATAGCTTAAAATTAAACATTCCTTTTTTCAGTATACTTGATCTTGCTATAATTAAATTTTTATTCATCATTATATATTTAACACTTAATAATTTCAGATAAATATACGGATGAATCATCGGTGTCACCTGAGGGAATCTATCGCTGTTGAGCAAACGATCTTGAGTTCAATCTATGTAGGTCAACATCAAGCGGCAATAATAGCAATAATTGCGTTTTTTACGATACACGTGGATCTATCGCGATGCATTACGACGAACGGGTTACAATACCGGACACGCAGAATGCGTATTACGAGAAAGAAAAGGAAAAGGCCGGACTGCACGGCATTGCGCAACTTTTGCGGCAAATTCAACGTCGTAAGAAAAAACACGAAGACAAAAAGTACTTCCGGATACGTTAGTAATAATACGATTGTCGATCGCACGCAATCTTTACAAAACGACGATAGTGTCTGTTTCGATTAAGGGAATCTTCTTCGGCGATCTATAATTCACGACAACGGAGTTTCGCCTATGAAACGGAAAACCCTCGAAGACAGACAGCACACTCGCAGAAGTAATATGTAGAATGTGAATCTTGAAATAAGTACATGACACATAAAATCATAAAAAGAATCGTACGCGACCTGAAATTGGGTGACTTTGCACAATTGTCTGCGCGCGTGCGTGCGTGCGTGCGTGCGTTGGTAAGAAATGCAATTGCAGCCGTAAAAAGCATTGCGAGATACTGATGTGTCTTGAGAGATGTATTGCGCTGGCGCACCTTTTGACACCTGCATATTGATTGTGACATCGTACTCATAATACAGACGCCGAAGAAATAGAATAAATAAATCCTTGTGGTGCGCAAACAACATTAACGTTGCGGAAATAACTTCATGTAACTCGATAAGATCGGTGTACACTCGTGAAACTCGTTTACCAGATAATCACATTAATCGAGAAATGATTACAACATCTAATATACACATGTAACGGATAACGGAGATCAAATTCAGACTGGAAGTGAATTAAAAACAACCTTTGTTCATCAGCCTGCTCCCGCGGCGTTACTTCGGTAACCAACATGGAGATTGACGATACATCGCCGACTCGAGCCGTACGTGAGCTAGCTGTTCTTACTCTAAATATAAAATAGATTAATGTAACTTATCAGAAAACGAAGAAATTACAAACATGTACATCACAGACGTTTATTACGTCACGATCATCACGATTATTACACCACACATTACGTCACGATGGATTAGCGATGGATTCAGTCCCCCGATTTCATTTTAGTTGAATTAATAATTAGGAGTGTGTCGAAATGTTATTAAATTCAACACTTTCCATCGGAAAGTCATTATACTCGCCACGTATTATTGTTAGAAACAAGTGTTTCTAAAATATACAGAACAGAGCCTCGCGTAAAAAAATGTAATGTGATTAAAATATTTCTCTAATAAATCTTTTTTTTAATTTTACAAATCTTATCTTAAGGATGTTAATCTAGTCAGGTCAAAATGAGAATATATTGTACATCCTTCTTAAATATATTGTACAAAATTAAATTTGACAACCGACACTTAATGTACATGGAGAAAATTTTATAATAAAAGTTACTATGGTAAATATGGTAAGCGGGGACCAAAGAAAAAATTATGAAAATTTTTACTACGTTTTTCATCAAATTACCATAGTATTTACACTGTTTATGATTTAATTCTCTAAAATTTCTTCTTATGGTTCACTACTATTGTACATAGTAATTTTTGCTATAAAAATTTTTCCGTGTATAACAGTTATAATAATTGCAGTTACGTTAATATTATGTGTAATTTGGAGAATGACTATTATCTTTGTTTCTCTCAAGAATGACAGTGAGTATCTTGCACAAATAGAAGGGAATGAGAATTCTCATTTGAAGCCATCGCTAAGAAATTACGAGTAGGACAAGGGTCCTTTACCGAGCAGATTGTACTTGTTGCGTGAGTTCGATCTCGGGTAACGTTGTGGACAACTTGTCGCGCCGTTTACGTCGTGTAATCGTCTCGCGTCTGCGGAAGAAGAAAGCCATACACTGTTATTGCAAGCAATCGTCCTAACGAGATTAACCTTCGTGTTCCACTAATAGATATACCGTTTGGTTTCTTTGCAATACTCGTTTATTTCATCATTAAATTGCAACATTAAAATATAATACAAGCAAAAATATAACTTGTTTCAGATAAAAATTATAGATTTCTAATTGTTTAATAGTTTAATAAACAATTTTTTTTTAAACATTTTTAGTTTTTGTGTTAAATCAATTGTAACGAGATATACGAAGGTTAATACGATCGATGCAGTTATCGTTACCGGTTATTGCGTGATACAGGTATCCGTGATACGAATTTAGATCTGGCTTTGATCGTAGGCGGGCATGATTTGACGTCCCGTTTACGTCCCATGATTGATTTTAGTCTGCGAGAAGAAAAACATTTCCATCGATATGAATATAACTGGATTGACGCAATCACTCGTTTTGGTCAGTTTTAATAGCCCTGATGTGTATATGTACTTATATGTATATATATATGTAGAAAATTTTAATTTGCAATAATTTCGTGATTTATAAGATGGCCTCTAAATTTCACATAGAGTGAAATGTCACTCTAAAAGAATAAAAATTGAGTTTGTACAACTTTCAAGTACTTTTTCACTCTACGAAATTTAGAGAGTGAAAATAATATATTTTTTAAGATACGTATAGAATTATTTATTTACAATTCAATTATGCATTAAGTTTTCAAGTTGGTAGAGATATATATAATTTATGATTGCTCATAAAATATCACTGTGTAGAGTAAAGTAAACCTTAGTGTGTGGGCTTAGTATATAATATATATATAAATCGATTGCTCAATTCACCAAGGTTGCGTTTATTTCCATTTACCACTAAAGTTACTCCCAAACCCTATATCTTTATCGATCCGCGCATTTCTATTTAATATTTATTAAATTATTATATCTAAAGAGTCATAAAAGTTAAATAAAAACACACATAAAATTAACATTAAAAATTATAATTACAATATAAATGAATATATTTGCAATTATAAAGTTACCTATCTAATCATATTTGGTTTACGATAAGATTGAGTACAAAAAAATTGAAATAAATTCTAAATTATTAAAATTGTAATGGCTATTGACGTGACAAATATTCCTCGAAGCGACATAATTTATATATATGTAAATGGTACACTGTAGACCAAAACTTTGGAAACGCTTGTGATTTTCTCACATTTTATAAAAAGTTACACTGTCCAAAATTAAATAACTTTGAAAAAAAATGTTTTTACATAAAAAATTAAATATTACAAAAACTCATTACATGTAATGACTTAATTTTAAAGTAATTCTTTTTTAAAACTTAAAATGTCTTTATAAATATTTTTATTTTAAGTTTTTCTTAATGTTTCATTAAACTTTAAGATAAAAATATTAAAAATAATATAAATTTTTATATTATGTAATTAAATTTAAGAGAGCAAAATATTATAAAGATAAAATTAAAACATAGATTAAAAACTTTGCTTTTCATAACATGTTTAAAAATTCTACATTCTTTTCACATAGGTATTTACCTTTTTGTGAGATGTAAGTGTTTCCAAACTTTGCGCATGCAGTGTATACACTTGTTCTGCATCGTATCTAGAGGTGTTACTCTTTAACAGCGGCTATAAATAATAAATCACGTATCGTGATTCTTGGGTGAAACTTGCACAACCATGTGAACTATCGTACTGACTATGACAGTGAAGATCGACTGCAAGAATTACACGTAAGGCAAGTACTATTGCGTACTCATGCGTACTTAATGGTAGCACCGCTGATGTCGAAGTTCACTGTCGCCGACGGTTCCACTTAATACTGCACGAGCATAAGACTCTATGGTCACGGCCACATAAAGACTGCTTATTCATCTGACAATTTCCGAGCGAACGTTTGCGGAGAATATTGTAACTTCTTCGAACAAGTATGAATTTAATTAATTTAAGTAGTGTCATGTAAAAACACGAATCTTACGCAGCAATTTGTGAACAAATAAGTTTATTCGTAGTATATAATTTTTTAAAAATAATTGCTGATACGCTTGTAAAGCAACGCAATGTTTTTTAAACATTTTTTCATGCACTATTCTTAATTAGTCTAATATCATGGGAGCATCTTTGACATCAATTAAACGCACTGTTTAATGCATTACATTTTTAAGCATTTAATTGTCATATTTGTTGATTTTAGTACATATTTTAATTAATAAATAACTAGTTTTTAGTAATATTTCAAGGCACATATTCTCTTAATCAAAATTAGTGTATTACTCATTGAAAAACAGCAAATGGTGATCACTGATATTATCATAATTATAGAGAAGAAGGTGGTAATATGGCTACTCATTTATGTTTTATTTAATAACTTTGTTGCAGCGACCACATATTTAATAATCAATGTTTTGAGTTGAAATTATATTTATCAAAGTGTTTTGCTCATTAGATTTTTAATTCAAAGTTATAAAATATTTATTATATTATATATTATTTATTAAAATGTAATAATACTGCATAATGCCGAAGAAAAATAGGGAGGGTAATATGGCCACCATAAAAATAAATGTAAAAAATTGATTTTGTTTAAAAAGGTCACAATATTTTGTTAGAAACATATATATTTATATAAAACAAGTTGTTATATCAAAACAGGTGATTTTTATTCACATTTAATAAAAGTTAAATAAAAATAAACTTAAATCTAAAGAACTTTATTCATATAAAGGATTTAAAAAAATTAACAGCTTTAAATTTATAGCTTTTAAACAGTCTTAATTAACAGTATTAAATTAACAGCCTTTGAAAATGTTAATTCGAAGAAATCTCACTAGCACACATTGTTCGATGGCTATATTGACAACATCTTATATCATCATTTAATTTGGTATAACTCGAAATATATACGGCCGAATAAAGAGTTAAATAATAAGAAAGTACTCAAGTGTACATACATTTGGGTGATAATGCGGTTAAGTTTAAAAAGAATAAGCAAGTATGTGTAATTCAATGTTAAAATAAACCTTAAAAAGTTTTCGAAATTCTTAAAAGTAAAAATGCCTTATAACAAATGTTGACTGTTGAGTTTTTTCATATTAGCATCATTATATAACAGTAGGCTACTAAACAAATAATATCATAAATAATTACTAGAATTCATCAGCTAATAACGGAGATAATATAGATAGCCATATTATGGCCGCACTGGCCATATTACCACCTTCCCCTCTAGTAAAAGTTTACTGATTTAGATCTAAAGAGTATGAGGTAAAATAAATTACTTCAACATCATTAAGAAATGATGTAATAATCTTATTTAACCAGTAATGTAATTTCCGTATTAAAAAGTCTATATTTTTATTTTCTCTCCATTCTTGTATTATAAGTGGATCAACTCGAATAAATAAATATATATATATATATTACAAATTAACAATATATAAAAAAATATAGTAAGTAATATAATACAGTGTCTTTCATTTTATCAGTCGGTCAATTATTGTCTTATGAGATCACGCGCCATAGGTTGCTCTGATCACTCAATAGCTTAATTTCAGTCAATACATTACGATTACATTTAAAGTGCAAATTTTAATTGTGTCAAAGACGCTCGTGCATGACGCATTGCAAGAAGAGAGATTCGTCCTGTGCGCGTCAGTAATTGACGTGTATAATTTCCGCATTAGTCACAGAGAGTTCATCCGTAGCACTACCGGCTTATGTATAAGCTGCAGATTACAGTAAATCCCGCGATAGCCGCGAACTTCCCGTGGTCTGATTACATCCGCTGATTAATCCCACATTCGTCATAGACGCGGTTTATTCCACTATGACACGTGTAATTACCGATACACTCAATCGGCGTGAGCTTGCAACACCGTGATTACGATCGCGTTAAGTACAGATCGCATATTATGCGTTCCGCTGTAATAAATGACGAGGTAAACGAATGCGCGGCTCGCCGTTCGCAAAATGATACTGAAACCTATAGCGTCGGTCGTAGATACCGCGATCGATTACGTAAATACCGTATTATGGATGCAAACTTAAGCCAGCCCTCGTTTATCAGAGTTATAAGCATTTACACAGAGCAACTTTCGACGTGGTGTCTTTTATTGCCAGCTTGTTGGTCTTCTAGAGCAAATTTCTGACCGATAAAATTCGCTACTATTAAAGCATTTACACGTTGCTAATAAAGTCGCCAGTGTTTTAACATTTTCTATTCGCTAGCGTCTACAATTTTAAAGTCACGGCGTGGTCGCTGCAACGAAATTGTCGAGAGAGACGAGAGAGACCGGGAAAGACGGGGAGAGACTGGGAGAGACGGAGAGAGACGGGGAGAGACCGGGAGAGACGGGTAGAGATGAGGAGAGACGGGGAGAGACGGGGAGAGACCGGGAGAGACCGAGAGAGACGGGGAGAGACGGGTAGAGATAGGGAGAGACCGGGAGAGACGGGAAGAGACGGGGAGAGACGGGGAGAGACGGGGAGAGACGGGGAGAGACGGGGAGAGACCGGGAGAGACGGGAAGAGACCGGGAGAGACGGGGAGATACGGGGAGAGACGGGGAGAGACTGGGAGAGACCGGGAGAGACGGGTAGAGACGGAAAGGACGGGGAGAGACCGGGAGAGACGGGGAGAGACCGGGAGAGACCGGGAGAGACGGGGAGAGACCGGAAGAAACGGGGAGAGACGGATAGAGACCGGGAGAGACGGGGAGAGACCAGGAGAGACGGGGAGAGACGGGAGAGACCGGCAAAGAATGTTTCTATTATGTTTAAATTAAGGCATAAGAAAAATAAAATGGCTGTTATTTTATTGAAAAAAAGGAACTTATTTAAAATAGTCTTTTGAATGGATTTCTAAATCCATGGCAGCTTTTAGAAAAAAAGTTAGAAGTACGTGAATAAATGAATATTAGATTTATTAAAGATAGATAAATGCTTATTCAAAAATAAAATAAAAAGAGCAACAGTAAAGCAAGGCTCTTGAAAGTTAAACAACGAAAGCAAAGAAAATTTGAAAAAAACGTAGCATAAGAATAGAGAGCCACAGCAACGCATGGCAGGGCATAGCTAGTATTATTATAAATGCTCGATGAATTAATAGTGTTTTTGTAATCTATAATTAATGAGCTACCGAGAACTTGAGCAACGCCTTACATTGTCCGCTTAAAAGAATAATGATAGATAAAATTTTATGACGGCCATTCCAATTGTGACGAACTAAAAACACAACCTGCGGATCATCTATAGCTGGAATCGTGATTCGTGGTTTTTTGAACAGTTAGTTTGCACGTTGCTGTGCCTGCATCAAAAATCATTCTACATTAATTAGAATTTGATCTCAATATCATCATTGACGCTTCTGACTAGTTGTCGCAACTATAATAATGTAGAATAACTTTTAATGTAGGCAGCATAAAAGACAATCATTAAAAAAAGAATCATTGTATTGTATGATTATATCTTAAGATATCCATGTGCCGCTACATTCAAATTGAGCGTATTAAGTAGTTAAGGCTTGCAATTTGTCAGTCAATCATCCCGCCGATCACGCTCCGCGGATCCGTCACGTGGACGTTCGCAAACGTAGTTACGGATTTGTTAATGTCAATGGGATCGTCCGACGTAATGGCGCTTAGTATTCGAAAATCGAAGTGCAGGTGCGTTGCACAATGCGACATTCCGCGCGAAGACATGGCGCGAGGACGCGCGTGTGGAAAGATCAGCCTCTTTGTTTTCTGGGCCATGGTCGAAACATGAATCCAATGACAAACAAAGCGAAAATTGTTCCCGCGTCACTTTTCTCGCGATATACAACGGATTTTGTTTCGCTTCGCAGAGAGGAAGTTGCAAGGAGGCTTTCACTTCGCGCGTCCTCTTCACAGCGGCGTATCTTGAATATCTTTTTCCTGGCTCAGACTTTGACCAAGAACGCTCATGATTCTTCGAAAATTCCTTGTCAATAAATAAGTAAATAAATTGCATAATATTGGAGATATTTATCCGACAACAATAGAAAATTAATATGTAATTACAGATTAAATTTTTATTTTATATTTATAGAAATCTTTCCTCTACGGATAGTTTATAAATTAAATTTTTAATTATAGCAATCGAGAGATCGAATAAGATCGTTAATTTGCGAAAATAGACGCAATTAAAATCCCGACGTCTGCAACGTCGCCATTACTTTCAATTAAAATGAAATTACTTCGAAAGTGACGTACGCGCTCTTCATTGGCGCGCCTATTTGTCGCGCGTTATAATTCACTGTTTCTAATTTTAGTATGTATAACGTAGATGAAAGGATTACTTGATTAATCAAGTTCAATTTAGATCGAGACCCTTTCCTTGCTCGATATACATTCGACGCCAACAAAAATTATTTGCATATTATAAGTGCGTACATTTTTATTCAAATTTAAAAATGGCCATATTTTTATTCAAATTTATAACATAGATCATAAAAGCCAGCATAATCAAAAGATATATTACTCATATTTGCGAGTGTGTGAGTCAGCGATTCTCTGTTACGTCTTAAGTATAAAAAAGTGATTTTAATTATGTATTTGACCCCACACGAGACGACTTGTGAGCCTTGGAACAGGCATTCAACTTATACTGAGTCCGAAAATCTTGCAGATTCCTGTGCTCGCGCGTATGTTTCGCGATCGATGAATATTTTTAACCCGCTCTCTTATGGTCAGTAAACTGAATTAAATTGACCCAGACGTGTATAAGCTATAAGCTTATTTTGTCATTTTATTCATGTCGAAGTATATTACGTAACTAAATACTCATAAAAATATAGATTTCTTACATTTCTAAAATTCGAAAGTTATTATTTTATGTTTAAAACATATTTTAGTTTATAATTAATTACTTGCAAATAAAATTAAAATTATGTCACGAAAGTACGCGAGCACTTTTGGGTCATTTTACATACATAAAACGCAGAAATGCGGATCGTAAAGTAGATGCATTTGTGACTTGCATTCTTATGTAAAATAACCTTTGGAATACACAAATTGAACGACAAAAAAGTTTTACAACAATTTAATAGAATTGTTTTATCATTATATAAGGACTTAAGCTTAAGCTATAAATTGTAATATATCTCCAAATTTTCAAATATAAGAATTATTATAACATAACAATCTCGATATTGCTTTAAATTCACTGTGAATTCTAGTTCATTGAATTCTATGTTAATTGTTATATATAGTTCTCGAAGAGCTAATTAACAGGTAACTATTCATTTACAACGTTTTTATGGAGCTGTTAAGTTTGATAAACTCTTTAAGCTTGTACGAACAGAATTAATGTATTCGATGGATTTATAACTGCAACGTTTGTGCAAGTAGGTATTGCATAATTACCGTTTTGCGTTCCTTCGGCTCTTCGTCGAATGCAATAGTTCGATAACGCCGCAAACCACGTACGCTTTGTCTTTTAATTGGATTTTATAACTCTACCATACGGGCATTCACGATGCTTATGTAATTATAACGTAACGGCGGCTTATTTTTCGACGTGAGAGTCGCTTTTTCGACGGACAGATGTTATGATCGCCTTAATAAAAAGAGAACATTTTACAAGGAGCACAACAAGCCGGCGACCTGAATTCGGAATCTTACGGATGTATAAAGTGACATAAGTCATTGACAAGTGAATCTTGAATTATAATGTCAAATAACGAATGTTACAAATGATCCAACTTCCGGAAGGAATTGCAATTCGCAGAAGGAATTTTTAACAATGTCGACAGACCATTTCTGCATTCATAAATCGGAAAGATATCGTCTTTTCTGGTACGATACGTTGAAAGAGTGCATGAAAAGTCGCAACGCGAATAACTGCGACGACAACGGAAGAAATCCATCGATCTATTTGCGAGACGTCCGCAAAGTTTCGCTCGTAACGACGATACGTATTCTCGACGATATATATATTCTCCCTTATTACGATATGTTTACATTATAGGCGATCCGTGCGCTCTTACATAATCGCGGCGCTTTTTGCGGCGTTGTTGATCGGCGCCGTTGATTCCTTTGGAAGAAATCGCCAGCGAGGGCTCGAGAGTTTGGAGAACGCGCGCTACCAACCGACGACGGCGGCGGGGTCCGCGCAATAGACGTCGTTGCACCACTTTCGCTATAAAATCGACAACCGTGACTGACCTTGGCACATTTCTCAACGTGATCGCGATACTCGCGTCGTTGCTGGCCACGCGAATTTTCGAGCGTGACTCCAATGACAAGCGACGCGATGGCACTCGGCCTTCGAGCCGCCGCCGCGCCGAGTCGATTTCTTCGTCGTTGCCGTCGTTTCATTTTCCTCGTCGTTCATCCCGTCGCGGATTCCGCCGTCCACCGGCCGATAACGACAACGGCGGTTTCCCCTTGCGTAACGCGAATTGAAAAGCACCGAAGGTGCCGTTCGCGTTTCGTGCTTATCTTCCGCGATCGCTACGGACGTTTCTGCAATACGCGCGCTGACCGAGATATTACGTATACGATTTTATTAATTTTCATCGCGATCACGGCATTTGGTTCACTGCGAGGGATCATTCAGGGCGTACCGAGCAAAGTTCACTCCTCGACGTGAACGTCTTTTCTTTATCTGTCTGAGATCGAGTCCTTACGTAGATTTTCGATTGCGTAATCACGTGTGTCTTCACGTATAATGCACGCGCCGATAGTGTGCACGAGCTTCTTTTTGTCGCCGGCGTTTTTGTCGCCGCGTCGATGATTCTAATCGCGCTTATTCCGTAACCCCCTGCGCGGGAAATCATCGCGTCTCTCTGCAATGCCTGGGAAACTCGGCAATCTTGTACTTTGAACCATCGGTGTTTTTCTGAGATTCGCACAATTCTCGGTGAATCTGTACACGAGATCTAAGACCGTCATTCTCGACGGGTCGCAAAGCGCCAGTGTCATCTGATGGCTTTGTGGATTGTTAACGATAAACGAGCGAAATCTGATAACATATAGCATACATTCCATGAAATTTCGAGTAACATTATCAAAACTTTTTTTTATGAATAGTATTAGATTGTAGAAAAATTCATATGTATGATAAGAACGTTTACGCTAAAAAAAACGCGCAAGTGTGTTTAATTAGTCATATGGAGATTGAAGACGCATCAATGCAATAAAAACTCATTTATAAATGTCTATTCAATTCAAATGTCATTAAGCAAATACGTCAATATCATTTTATCGAGCAAGTCAGCAAATTAAAAAAAAAACACTTGTATTACCCTTACAAATGTACAGACGTACGTATAATATTTCTTGGAATATACAATGCGTACAGTTACTTTGACTTTTTCTTTAAAAATTTAAATTATATGTATATGATTTTGATACAAGTAAAAGATAAAACTTTATCTAGCTGTTTCAATTTTTCTCACATCACAAAGTATAATCGTCAATAATTTTAAAAGCAAATCAAGAGCATATAATAAAAATAATTTAAGAAAAAAGTATTATCAACAATGATACTTTGAAATTAATAATAATAATACAATTTAATTACAATAACTTTATTTTACACAACACGAAAAAGTTTAGATAAATTTTGTTTTATTAATAATGCATCAACAAGTGATTGTCGCTCAATTATTGAATCAGCATAATTTCTGATCCTTAATCGTGACGTATATGTTACAGTCGCACGTGTTACAATGAGTGGAAAATAACAATTTGCCATTTTCACAGAACACAATTAAATTGTACAAAAAGATAAGCAAAGCATTTGTTTACGTCTAAGGTCTAAATAATTACCGATTGCTCACTGATACATATTATTAATACATAATTATTATTATATTCATATAATGCAACATGGACTACACAATTTTCTTTCGATTTAGAAGAAAATAATTTCAATAATTACAAAGGTCATGTTTTTATGCTTAGTTTTCATATAGCTCTTCTTGTCTTTCTTTCTCTTATAGCATGATATCATTTTATACTTTAATACGCGTCCCATCAATCGTTTTCTTTTCTTGAGAGATAGATGACCAGCTTTCTCTCAAACGCTTAAACAGTCTGCTCGGAGATCTTTCTGTTTCGGATGTTTGTATCTTGGCGATTTTTCTTCCGTTTCTCATTATTGATTTTTAACGGAGAAAATTAACATGTATACAAATAAATATATACAGTATCTTTTTAGTTATAATTACGCGGTTACGTTTAAGATTTTAAGTGATCAAATTAATCAAATTACATTTTATGTAAATAAAAATTTATGCAAAATAATTGTTACTAAAAATAATTATATATATATATATATAAACCTCTATTTAAAAGTGACAAAACAAATTTCTTTTTTAAAACTTTTATATAATATTTACTATTGTAAAATTAATATTCAGCTTAAACACAGCTCAATTTCAGCAAGTAATTAAAAACAATAATATTTTTAAAAATATGACTTAATATAATATTTAGATTTATAAATTTACTTTTTAATTTGGATCACTAGTTAACGAGCTTCCGTTTAGCTTCCATTATTAATTCATTTCTAGGCATCAATAGCCGGTAAATTCAAAAATTCGTCGTAGTTGTAAGTAAAGAAATCTATATTTTTAATATACAATTAAATAATGATATGCAATTAATAAAATACACTTACACACGCAGGATAGTGTCAAGAAAGAAGATGAGATAATATTACAATTCTTTATACATATATACGTAAAACGCGATTTTCTGCGATCTTCGCACGGATGGCGTTTCGTTCGTCTTGCACGCAGATTCGGAGAGGTTTTCCATGTTCTTCAAATAGACGAAAACACGGTACGCGTATGCGCGGAAAATCGCGTGGCAAAACGAGGAAGCGAAGGACGAGGACTTGGGTATGCTTCGGGTTTTTTGCGAGAAAGCGTGCGAACGGTGCACGCTAGCGAGCGAGCGTTTCGTTCCGTCTCGTCTTTCTAATTCGTTTTCAAACGACGCCGCTGCCGTCGTCGCCATCGTTCATCCGCGCGATCTCGCACGAATTAACGCCTGATTGTTAATTTCTCCGTCCGTTTCGCAATCCGCGTGCCATTAGCCGCGAGCGTGGCAAATTGGAGCACACTTTTTCCGAATCGCGCCCCTCGGTCCGTTGTTGCACAACCCAACTGTTTCCAATTACCGTCCGCATCAATCCGTCCGAGAGACACCGAAATTTTATGGAAGTAATTGTCCCTATCCTCGCGCCAGTGTAATATTGTAATTTATTCAATGTTCCTCTAACGCGTTACGTATTAAATATTATATAATTTAATAGGCTCGATTTTTGCACGGTAAATTTCTTCGGCGTGCTTTCACGACGAGTATTAGATTTCGTTATGATGGCTTGTGTGTACGCTAAAATAAAAGCGATTGAACATTTTTTCGCGCGTCGATCACGGCGACGACGATGATGAGCCTCCCAGGAAGCTTATGTCGGATGAAAGTTATGCGAGATGTTACTTTGACCTTACGGAGCTGCGCGTCGCTCGCGAGAGAAGAAACAATACTCTTTTGCCGCGGGTACGTTTAACTTGCAGTTTCCTTCTGGTGCCTTCTGGTACCTTCTAGAAAGTATATTTCTCTCGGTCTTTCACATCGCCGCTCGATAACGTCGTGAGATTTCTTTACTATGTTATTATACGATGGTACTCGTCAGTACTTTTCGCATAATGAAAGCGGTTAATTAATCCGTCAGAAATCTCGTGATGATTAAAACGCGTGCGTGCGTTGTACTTAACAAGGTTTTGAGGTTTTTCTTTCAAATTTACATAACAGGAAATTATCGTTAAAATATTAATTATTAAATGAACATCAAAGTTTCGTTAAAACATTATCTTTAATTCTTTATCCTTTTGTTTGTTTTAACTTTAACTTACAATTTTTTCATGTAATAAAATATTTAAAATTTAAAATCTTAAGATCAATTTCTTCAATTTTTAATTTTTCAGGATCTTTCTAAAGAGATGCATCTTTTTTTCATTTGCTCTTGTTAGAAATCTGGTAGATATCTCAAAAAATCAGAATTTAAAACAAAAAATATTACACGCTATTCAAGAATTTAACAATATCGTAATTTAAACTTTGCAGTTTATCGATACGGAGCTTCAAGAAATCAACGATTCAAAATAATTAATTTCAGCATAGTAACTTTTCGCCAGAAATGTTGCAGCGAGTGAATCTGCGCTGTGGGAGAAGAATTTCGCGCGAGGATCAGTCGGAAATCGGTCTTCCTAGAAACGAGAGATTAGAAATGCTAATGCATGTGTGGAGATGTACTCGACGACGGTCGTCTGCCTCATTACGTTCGATTTCACTGCGATGTGTGTTCCGGTATCGTCAGAACGCGCGACTCCTATGTCTTGTATTACGTGAGGGCGATTCACGCCACGCGAGTTTCGCGAATTCTCACAACGATTCCATTGTACAAGCGTTTAATGCATTTAATAAAGTTGTTGCGTCAGCGTGCCCCATTTTGAATTTAAAATCTTATTCAGATTCAAATTTAATTGAAAAACGAAATTCAGAAATTAATACATTACACGTATATATGATATGATAATACAATAATTGAATGTAACGATTAACATCTTGTTTTCATGAGAATAAAAATGTTAATGAGAATAATAATATATTCTTTACAGAAACTGCGCCGTTATTATTATAAATTCTAAAGATGAGAACGGAAGATTGACACTTTGAATGCCAAGTGTGTGAAAAATGAAGTTTAACACTAATAGAGTTTTCTTTCAAGAACTGCGTCACATTTCTCCGCTACTTACAGTTTTTAATTAAAAATATGTATAGTATTTATAACCATCTTCTGCTTTTCGTCTGGAATAATTTTGGAGAATTAATTTGGAATCATAGTCGAACTGTGGCTCAATGCGTTGGAGCGGAACACAAATTTTCCCATGCTTTACCACTTTCTCAAATCGCGCACAGAAAAGTTTAGCCAATCTAGAGGAAATTTCACTTAGATGGTAAATGAAGGATATGTGTGTCATATGAAATCGAAGAAATTTCAATGACCCGTTCCATAGAGCACACAAGTCGGCAAGAGTACGAGCATCGTATAATTCTCCATTAGTTTTGTAATTCCTCTAAACATTACGATTCTCAGCAATTTCCCTGCCGACGAGATTATTTCCTTCTTAAAAAGTGCTGGTTGTATCATGATCTCGATGCGATGTTAAAGATAACAAACGCTACATGCCAATTGGCAGAGACACAGAGTGTAGACGCCACTTAACGTTTGCAGCGTATTATTGCAAACATTATTTGGCCTTGCTTAATATTTGATAAACCACGAGAATGAAATGATCCCAGGCGTATTGCAAGCGAGTGCTAAGTGGAACGCATAATTGGATGAATGTTAAAGAGATTCTAAATATCGCGAAGACAAAGTTTAACTATCTTCAAGAACAAAGAATTTATAAGGACTCATGTAGAGAACTATTCATTCTTTTATGACTGTGCAAACTGTTTGATTAAACGTGCTTCTCATATCATTTATACATCTCATCCTAGAACTTTCGCCTTTCGCACAAAAGTCAAAAATTCTACTCTTGTTACGAGATTAATGAACACGTCATCGGATGAGAAATGGTACTTCTTGAATATGTTAGCCATAATAAATCAAGTTTTAACTGGACCTTTTGTATGCAGTTGTGACTTTTTCATAAATTCACGACGTATCATAATTTTAATTTTTTATATTAATTGTTTTGCCATCAGAATCAAAAATTCAGATTCTATAAATAAATTATTTTTTGGCAAATTATTCGACGAATTCTTTGACATCAACAAACAAGCAATTCGACAATGTTCATTTTAATTTAAAAATTACTTACATTGGAATCTAGAAATCGTCAAGTTTTCAGTAATCAATCATTAAATGGTAGCTGGAAAATAATGATATTTTAGCTTTGAAGTACTCATCAGTCTTGTCAGTTTTACATCCTGCTTGTCGTTAAAGATATCTGATAGACTAAGGATTTTTTATATCTCGCGTAGCTTCCTTTAGAGTACTAACTTTGTAAGTGCTCCTTTAACCCTACCTTTCGCAAATCCACGGGCAATTTCCACCGGCACTTCCTATTCTCGTAGAAATTTCACCGAGCTCACGTATAATTTCGGTCGCAGGCCGAAGGTACAGTTGAGGGATGTGGACAAGAAGAAGCTACCGGCAGCATCTGGGGTGTTTACCACGTTTGACGTTTAGCTCGTTCACACACTGACACCCGGACTCAACACCAAAAAAGCACCGCGAGGCAAGAGACAAGAGAGACCAACAAAGACAAGTGACCGACCAGGTCGGTTTGGTCGTGAATGGGCAATTGAGGAACAACCAGCCGATCGATCGATCGATCGCCGTCCTCCTCCTCCGCGACTTTCGAGTCCTGACGCGAGACTGAGGACTGGCTTGGGCATGGATTCGGACTCGGGCTATTCGCGACACTCGATAAGCACCGTCACGCTCGCACCTCCCTCTTCGTGGAGTGCACGGTCTCTTTCCAACTAATGCTTTCCTCGGTGGCGAGCACCTCCTGCCTTGCCTCCTCCCCTTCCACCTGTTGCTCCCTCACATTTCGCTTGTGCTTGATCCTCGTCCTTGTCTTCAACTTCACCGATTCCCCGACCAGTACACTGTCCAAGCCGGTTTTCTCCCTTGGTCTGGGATTCCCCAGCTGACAGCGATAAACTCTTTCTATTAAACAGGGTGCATTGTCCTTTTATAAGTTTCATTTCTTGATAATATCTTGGGTAGAGTGAATCTAAAAATTGCTTATGTGTGTGTGTGAAGATTTGCCATGAAAGAAGATATTATCGTCTTTTGAAACGAAAAATGCCAAGAATATTTATCTTTGCTATTTGCAAGAAAGATTCCTTTTTATTTTAGAAGCAAATAGACTCACCAAAAAATTGGCAAGTTGCACAGACAGAAATCAAAGAATGAATAATTACTGCTCATTCTTTATAACATTACATTCAGTAACGTTAAAAATTTTTTTAATTGGAAAAAAATTTTCGGTGCATTTATACTCTAAATCACACAGTGTGTAAAACATGTCTCATTCATGTAATTCAATTTTTTCGTGTAAAACGAACACATTATACCGCATAGAAAGATAAATTTGCATATTTAAACATGAGTATTTTACACATTCTTCTGTTATTTTTACGTGGAAAATTAAATCACACACATGAATGAGGCATTTTTTTACACACTTGAATTTGCCCAATAAATGCCTTGGATTCGTTTAAATGCAGGGATTCCCAGCTGGAAAACCCAAGGGAGAAAACCGGTTCAAACATTTTTCAACATTACTGAACGTGATGTTATAAAGAATGAGCAATAATTATTTATTCTTTGATTTTTGTGCAACTTGCCAATCTTTTAGTGAGTTTATTTTCTTCTGAAATAAAAAGGAATCTCTCGTGGAAACGCCAAAGATAAATTTAATCTCTCTCGATTATCTTCACGTCAGAGAAAACATTACTTAAATACATCTGAGTGTTCCTATCCGAGTCACTTTTTTTCTCGATGCATTTTACTAGGGATTTCGTTCATCCCTCAATGTTATTCGCAATCACGCGATAGAGCCGATTCCGCCTTTGAGAGAAGCGGACTCGAGCCGCGGACGCTTTCGCTCATCTCGAGGCTGTAGTTACCTCTTCCCATCACCTGCTGTTCCCTCGCGAAAGGCCGTTCGTCGGTGCACGTCGAACCGGCGATCCGTTTTGACACCGCGAGATCGCTTTCTCCGTTCCTTCTGTGTTTTCAGTCCCGACCAGCGTTAACTTCCTCCTGTTAAGCTTGCATCAATTTCCGCTCATAATCCTGATGTAATTTTGCAGTTCTCTCTCTCTCTCTCTCTCTCATTTTCCAGCATTTCTTGTTTCATCTTGGCTGTTTCTACCTCTGGTTTCTGCCTCTTGTTCCGTTTTTTACTTAAAGTTTATATCGCTCTTAAGAAACGTTGTTTGATGACGATTATTTCCTCACAATTTGCGCATAACGCGTTTGTAATTCGTTTTATTCGCTTGCTCAATTTCCGCTCTCAATTTTCCTCCGTCATGTCAAACATGTACCTACTACATGTACGTACTACATCCTGCAATTTTTCTGTTTGATCGCCGATTAACGGTGACTTCTGACGATGATTGTTAAATTGTCCGGCGTGAATGTCAACGCGAGTGTTTATTCTTCTTATTTTTGCGGCGAGGTATTTCTTATTAATTTACAATTTCCAATTTTGGCGTCTCTTCGGCGAATAATTTAACGACGCGTGATCTCACCGTTTAGTGTGCACCATTAGCGAGCAAATTGCAAGAGACAAGGGCACAAGTCACCGACTTCCTGAGCCCATTCACGTACAGCTTGGTCACTTCCGCTAGTTAATTCGGTAAAACACCTTGCTATGCCATTGTCATCACCGATAATAAGACACTGAAGATTCTCTCGATGTCGTGCGACGTTTGTGCCTAGCGAGGCACACGTACAAAGCACAGGCTGTGCGCTAGCTGTTGATATGATAAAAAGTATTTTTTCTTCCCTCCTTTCTTACAATAAGGATTTATCTTTAAAAATAAAAAGTCAATTTAATTTTTAATTAAAACTTTTGTAACAATTCATACGTCGTGCGTTAGAAAATATTCTAAAAAGTAGATATTTTATACGTGTAAAATTACTTTCGTGTTACGTATGTGAAATATAGCTTACGTTAGATTGAGTAATCCAAGATAATGTATATATCGCGTAATCTTGGCGAATTAAGATTAATGGATAAACGAAATCCAACTTTTTCCCCGTTGGCGCGAAAAATTTTCTCTCTCTTTCTCTCTCTCCTCGTTCATTTAACAGCCAACGAAGAAAGGAAGGTTAACGACCGTGGAAATCACTTGAATCCAATGATTGTGTGTAGGCTTGCGGGTAATATCCCGCAGGCTAGTTATAAGGCCCGGATAACAAAGCAGCGTCGTGAAATCTGTCGAACATTGAAACGTCGTGTCGGAGAACAATTTTCTCGGCACGAATCAACGCATTGTTTATCGAAAGCAGCGCGGTAAATTGTCATCAATAAACTCTCACCGCGACTAATATTAACATTAACGCGAAATATTAGGTAGATATAGAACCCCAACTATTTTTTAGGACGTGTTTCACAAATTTTTATTGCGCGATAGAAGATTTACGAAGTTATTTAATTAACAAATTTTTGCGTAGAAACTGTTGCTACCTCCTAATTTACATTAATGCTTTGTCAAAGTATTTTTGATGACTAGCAAATTTATCGACGCTCATATTTCTCCGTTTTATTGTCGCAACATGAATATTTCGTTTTTGTTGCGTTTAATCTTCTCCATAATTTTTTCACTTGTCTTCTTACTTTTTTAGTAATTGCTTGCTGCGACTGAGTTTCAATTTGTAAAAAAAATGTCACACTGCTGCAAAAGAATCCGCATGAATATCGAGAAATACAGTGAGACGATCTTTCGACGGCCTCGCTCGCCGCTTGAAATAACCGGCGACGGTCTTTCACACTTTTCTTTTTCTTACCATGTCCTGCACGAAGGTCGTCGTGATTTCTTGATATTTAATGCTAGCAAATATATATTCTTATGTACTCGTCGGAATTCATTAAATATAAAATACAGGAAAAAAAGCAAGAATAATACATTAACAAGAAAAAGATGCAAAAACTTACTAAAATCCTTTATTTACTTGCCAGAACATCATAAAAACTTCCACCTTTTTTTTTTAAATTAAATGACACTAATTAACTTTGTAATTTAATATTCCTTTAATTTACACACCAAACAATTTAAAAATACAATTAAGACTAATTTTTAAATGTTATGTGTATATATTTTTTCGTCTAACTAGTCTGTCATGTTTTACTTTATACATATGACACATGTCATGCACTTCAATACGCATCTTTCTTCAAGAAAAGTCTTTTGAAAAATTCTTCTAATCTGCTTGTAAAGCATTTATTCTCAATGCAAAGATTAAATAACGCATGCTAATTTTTTTTTTGCTCGCACCCATAAAACATCAACATGTTCGCATTAATCTGTAATATCGAAAAGAACAAATAACAATATTTTTTCTCGCGTCAATTTTTTCATCTTCGTTGCGCACATTCAAATGTGCGATTGTTTTCGCGGCGGTCGACAATTTTATTTCAGGTCAAGAAGTAGCGACCATAACGTAGTGGTCAAGACGGTCTGCACTTTCCCCAGCACATTGCGCAACTGTAGCTGCGGCACCTGACGTAATGTGAACCTGATTAAATAACAGAGAGTTATGAATCTTTCTTTTTTCTGCCAAAAATCAGGGTATGCGTGCTCTGGTCCGCATTTGAAACTGATATTTATATACGTAACGTATGTAGCATTCAATGTTTCGAGGGAAAGATCGAGCTCTTATCGTTTGACGTTGCTTTTGGGTATTTGACGGAGTGAGTAAAAATAATGTTTTCTTATAACATTGTGCTCCTTTTGTTTAAAACACATGTTTAACATATTTAAACACATATTATAATGTATAGAATAAATATACAATATACAAATATTTTATACAATTATGTCAATCTCACATTACATATGTAATAGCATTTTGTTTTAATGTAATTTAATAAGTAATAATTATTTCTAAATTTTATAGTTTTACTTTTTGTGTAAATATTTCAGAAATATATAAAAAAAAGTGTTTTAATTAGCAATAGCTGCATTCAACAGAAAAAAAGCTTTGTAATTGTAAATTTTTAAAAGATTTTGACTTAACAAACAAGTATTATTCCTCTAAAAACTATACTGAATTTTTTTCTTAAAAAAAACCATGCTTTTTACATTTGTTTTAAACATAAATTTTTTAAACATAATTCTGATAATTATTATGTCACACTACTAACAATATAATTGCTCCTTTGCATAATTTCGTATTAAATATGAAAAATTTTTAGCAACTAATGGGGTTTCTCGATTTGCGCAAATCGTTATTTCATGCAAATTCAATAAGGCAAAAGCGCAGGCTGTCTACATGTAAGAAAAAACTACATTCGATAAATTTGCATCCTTAAGAAACTAGTAAGAAAATAGAAAAAAATTGACTTGTTATTACGACCAGCTCGCGCTAATGCCGGCCAATGACCATCGAAAGGGACATTCCCCTGTCACACATTTTTCGTAGAGGTTTAATAATTATGTGCGCCCAAGGACGTATCGACCGCCGGATATCGCATGGATTTCCAGGTGGACAGGCCTGCGATACGAAATTATACGGATTAGCAGCATGCTTCGCGGAGACTGGCAAGGAGGCAAGTCGCAACGGAATCTTCCGCTGGCTTAACCGGCAATAATAAAATGAGAAATTTGTAAAGCGCGACTTCCGGTTGCGTAGCAGAGTCACCTCGAGCCCGAGGTTCGTACGTCCTGCGAGGGCAGGCCACCAAATTCGTCAGGCCACCAGAATTGCGCCTCGTGCGAAATGTGATTCTCACATCGCGAAACTTGCCACGCATCTCTCGACGTAAGAGGTGTGTATGGCCTATTTAACGCTAGAGATAGTGTCGGGAGTAAAATCATATAGTGCGTACGATCGTGTGAAACTGAAAGTGGACTGCCGAGCGGGCAGCGCCTTGAAAACGGATGCTGCTTGGTAGCAGGCGGAATTTTTACTTAATGTCAAGCCGAAAAGTGAAAGCCGTCCGTACGGAAAGTGGTTTCGATATCCTTCGACCTTGGAGCAGCTGGCGCGAGTGCGCGTGTACCACGATATCACTAATTTTCACCTACACTTCTCCCCTCTATCAATGGTATTCATTCGCGCGATGGGATTTACACCTTGTCACGTTGCCGTTTTCTCTGTACATCGCGCAAGGCTGACGACGTCGTTTGCGATGATCGGCTGATTTCGATTGCTGACGACTTCGATGCGATAATCAATCCGCAAAAGAGCCGGTACATTCGCCTGATACGAGGCTGAAGCACAAGAATTTTATCTTGGAAGAAGTAACCTTGAACCTGCACCGTTGTAACGAGAGAACTTTGAGAGTCGAAATCTTATAATTTCTGTATATTCATTATGTTTCACTAGAAAGTTATGTAAAAAAAGTAAACTTCCCACAAAGATTTCCTTAAAGAATCTTCATAATTTCACTTTCTTAATTTATATTAAATTAAAATAATAGAGAATCACGTTAAATTGTCGTGGTACAGGTTAAAAATTTTTAGTCAACACTTATAAAGTAAAAGCTTACTTTTTTTTTTAATGTAATAAACTAGGTTTCTTATACAAATGTAATTCTGGACAATATTAAATTGGCCAATAATTAATATTATTAAGTATTAAAAACATAGTTGTTAGTATTCTTAATGCTCAAAAATAAACGATGATTACTGATCAATTTAATACTGCCTAGTATTACATTTTTATGGGGGTGTTAAGTAAATTAAGCTTTAGAATTATATAATTAATAAAGATGATCACGCAGCACACTACATATTATTTTCTGCAGCTGTATGCGATTAAAAATAAAATCGTAAACATATTATCATATTTCGTACGTGTCTCGCAAGATAAACATGTCTGATATAAAAATACTTTGCAAATGTAGCTCGATGCCATAAAGGTAGTTGTGACTGAAAAATGCTGAAAGTTTCTTGTTTTTCAGTTGAATGTTGCCCGTTAATAAAAAAACTTGCAAATACTTGGAGCCGTTCTAAAAGTGAATGTATGTTATTCACATGCACATTGCACCTGGTTATTGATAGATTCCCTGGCAAATTTTTTTCTCATATCTCACAATATTTTTAAGAATTTTTCTTATTTTATTTATAAAGATTTCTGAAAAATTCTTAATTTTTTCAATTTTGTAAGTTTTCCCAAATTTATATGGAATAGAAAATTTTATACTATCAGAATTTAATATATAAAAATATATATTTTTCAATTTTTAAATTTATTTTTGACAAATGTTTTAATTTGTGCAAACAATTTGAAAAAATTTATAAATAAGTTTTAAAATTTATTTTAAATTGTTTAAAATTTATGTAAAAAATTCTAAAAAATAACTAAAAAAATTTTACCAGGGTTAAATATTAATAACCGAATTGTGTATAATAATAATTGATATTTTATAATAATTTGCTCGGTGGATATCGTCATTTAATAATAAACATTTTTCTTTGCAGCATCATCAGTCAAAGATTGTATATTTTAATAAATAAGTTTGATAAAATATTCGCTAAATATTTATGCGAGAATTCAAATTCTAAGTCTCACAAAGGATTTTCATAGATTGTTCGTAGATTTATTCGCGCAAAAGCGAAAGTTTTCGCTTCGGTGCGCATGCATGATGACTATCGGTCAGGCGACAGCACGAGATCCTCATTACGATCATCGACGAAGACTGGGATCGGTCTTCAATCCAAGACTGATTCAAGCGACATATTACGTCCTTTCTGTCATCGGTGCAACATCGCATAGACCTTGACTTATTTCAAACAATTTTCTTCAAATACTCCCTTTATTATTTTCATATTTTACTTAATGTCTGCGATTTTCATGTATTGTTACGCGTTATTAAAACATTTATATACTTATTATTATATAATTTGCTGCGCAGCTCATTCGTCGATTAAAGTAAATTTTGATGCAATGTATTCACAATTGCGCTTACGAGCGTCAAACGATAAAACGGAACAATGTCCGTAAATGAGAAAATGTCATGGTATTATCAACGAACCAGGTCGCTAAACGCGGCCGAAGACATGGTGTAGATGTGAAAGCGGTCAGTTCAGCTGCTGCCGGATTACATAAATCCCAGGAAGAGCGATCAAATGTCTGACAAGGGTACGTACTGTCGATATATTCGCGACATCGATATTTGGACCATACACGTGAATTTTATCCTTTGCGTGCTTAAGTTTGAGGTCCCTCGGAAGGAGATGGTCTCGGAATTCTTTGTGTCTTGGTGACGAAGTATTAATGCTACATAATGACATAACGTTGGAATAAGAAACCTACTGCGAATATTCACGTAATAACATTGCATTTAATGGACGCGTCCATAATTAAACAGGATCAACGTATTATATTCGCGAGAGTGATGTGCCTCTGAAAAAAATGCCGAGTGTTTCAACGATCTCCGCTATAAATCGAATTCTTTTGATTGTTGTACGTCGCAAGAATTTAAAACGTTCTATCGGGCTGTCTTGAAGTGGACATATCACTCCATTAAATGTAAAGATACGCAAACGTTTGGTTGAATCGCGATTATCGTGTGAAAAGTTTGCACTTAAAAGCCATTTGCACTTAGCGCTGGAATATTTGCATTTCAGCGACTCGTAATTTTTTAATAATTGATGCAAGGCACAAGAACGTGTCTTTTCACTGATTTGTAATCGTGCATGATGTTCGTAATTAACTTTTTTACGAATTACGGAGAGAACGTGACGAAACGAGAAACTGTGATAGGCAATCTAATCTGGCGCGATAGACCTATTGTCATTGCGCGAAAATCCGATCCACGTGCCGATACTCGCTAAACAAAAGCACAAAAATTATATACGTTGCGTCACCGAATTTATACACGCGCGTAACCTTCGAACTGGCATATCTCGCACCGCATCATTATCGCCGTGTCGACAGGTCGGGCAATATAGCTGACTGGCAATTAGTTAAATAAACAAACGTCCACTTTTGAGGGAGTAATAATGCAATCAATCTCGACACCGAAGAATATGTGTGCGAGAACATATATTTTGCTGTTTATTTACGTCACTATAAATTCAAGCTGGATGAGTACTAAAATATTAATTGAATACTAAATATATCCGTTCTGCAGTGTTCCGAGACTTATTGAATTACAAATATGATCTATTTGTTTCTCTTCGACATGGGCGAAGCTTATGCGTCTTTTATATAAGTATTCTAAAAATAGAATGAGTAAATTTGTATAGTACAAAAAGAGGGAGTGGCAAGAAAATTTAGTTAGGAGATTAATTTGTACTAAAAAAGGAAACAGTATCAAAAATTAGTATTAAATTAAAAGTAATGTATTTTATCCGACAATTATTGTTTATATATAATATTATATATATACATATATATAAAATTATATTTTGCTCGTATATAATTTAATATTAACAATTTTTTTTAAATATAAAACAATAGTATTACCATATATTTATCAATAAAACAAATAAAATCTTAACGTTATTAAATAAGTGTATATATATATATATATATATAAAATACTTTATAATAGTTTATAAATATTAATAACAATTGGCTGTGTTATTTCTTTTTTTTTATCCACATTCTATAATTATGTATAATTAGCAAAAAAATGATACATGTTGCATTAAAGGTATCATCTTTGGACTCTTAGTACTATAAATAATTTTTTTTATTTATATTTGTATTACGACGTGAAGAAGCTATATTTACAAATTAAAATATCATTAAGAAGCTTTATTTATTTATCATTAATCTTCATCGAAATGGAGAAGTCAGAAAATAATCTTAAATGATCATAATGTTTTTAATTCCAGTTACTATGGACGTGCTCATTTATAATACAGAAAGTTATGTTTAACATTTAAAGTATACAGCGTAAGCAAGAAAGAAAAAAGAAATAAATAAATACAATTTTTATAAAAGGATTCGACTTCTCAGATGAGATCAATTTCTCATCCATGAGGAATGTGATTCTGGACATTTATTTCACTTTTTCGATAATTTAAATGACTTCGATATTTAATAATCATTAAGTATTACTTATACAAAAAAAAAACAAAATTGAAGAAGTAATAAGCTCTACGAAAACCCGGGCTAAGAATTTTAAATTAATAGAAAAATGATATTTTGCACCAAAATCCAAAATAGGCAATCTTAACTTTATCTTTATGTTTAAAACACGTATCGGTCGAATAATTAATTTACTATTATTGTAAAACTCTTTCAAATTTGATTTAATTAAAAAATGTTATTTCTGGAAAACAATATAGACGCATGGTTATTATTTCATTTGCACATTTTATTACAAAAAATTTAACTTATAAACTTATAAAGCATTCTAGCCACTTAAAATTAAAATTATCCTGCATACATTCATACGTGTATAAGCATATAACTTTAATTGCACAATTAAGATGATGTTTCTTTGTACATATTTTGTTTTATCAATTTCAAACTTGATAAAAAAGTTTTAGATTGTTGAAAATGATTACAACATTATTTAAAAAGAATGACTTGCTAAATAAACGTGTTAGATGCAACATTTACATTCACATATATAATTTTTTTTATTACTCATCCAGTTACAAATAAAATGAAACAGTTATAAAAATTAAAGTAAGATCATGATCTTTGATTTGCAACAATAATTATCTCAATTATATCGTCAATGCAATTATGCAAAAACTGCGCTCTTTCAGAAAGAATTTCTGATACCAAGACAAAAAATATTCTTGAAATATTTAATCTTATTACAACCTCATGAAGTATAAAAGTAAAACAATATTAAGATTAAATTAATAATTCCTATTTTTCTTTTTCAAATAAAATAAAATTGACTTATTACATTAAAACAAAAATAACATATATCAACTTAAAAATAAGTGTTTTTCTTTTGCTAAATATTCTCAAGATGATTATTTTTCATAAAAATAAAGAAATGTAATTTATAAATTAATCTCCCAAAAATTTTATCTGAATTAAATTTTAATAAAATATTTTTTTGCAGTTTATTTGACAAAATAACACAATAATTTTCTTTAAAAATTGTTGGTAAATCTCTTAAAAGTTGCGTGTATCGGCAATTTTGTTGGAAAGAGGAATGGCGGTTTAGAAATGTCATCAAAGCTGCGTTTGCAATGGCGACAAATAGGTCGATGAGTTAATCATTTCGCGTCTCAAGGCACTTGCGAAACGCGAGAAAAACGCTTATGCTAATTTGAACCTCAAAGTCCTCTCGAAGAGCTGAAGTCGTGGTGCCATCTCTTGGAAGAAACACTTAGCAGATATACCGTACCCCTTTGAAGATATACTTGTAGATAACCTTTGCAATCTTGATATCAATCGCTAAAGATTATTGCGTATTAGTTATTCTTCTAATATATATAGTAGTTCTTTCAAACTCGTTTCTTATGTAATATATTGTGTTCTAATGGAAGTCAATAAAAAAGCTTAAAAAAACTAATGAGGTATAAAAATAGAAGTTGAAGAAATAATTTGTGTATCGCACGTTATACGCGCGCATTTAAGCATACGCTCTTAATCAAAGTTCAAGTTTAAACTTTGAGAAATAAGACTTCGGCTTATATAAAATATATGTGTAAAAGAAATATTTCCTTTCTTTCTCTTGTATTAATATTTTCTCTTTTTTATTTCGTCTTGTAGCATGTAAGCATACAGCACTATGGAATTTGTGTAGCTAATCTCACGTTATCAGATAAATAATTGTTGAAAATTGCCGTTACGCTAGGACCTCACGCTTGGCATATAACAATTGCCGGGGAGAACGTGCTGCAATTTTATGCTTCGGATGACACTTAAAGCATCTGTTGCGTGCATTCACCAGACTATGTCGGATAATGAACAAATCACGCGTTTCGAGTTTCACACTTCCTAGTCACATAATAGCACATTGTTGAATTATGCAATGACATAAAGTATGTCGTTCGCGAGACGTGTTGTCTGTTAAAAACTTCCTGAATCTTCACGTAATTACATTTCGATATCGGGAGAACCGACTGGATCATCAGTATGCGTTAAAAGCAGAAAGATAAGAAGAAGCGTTCTTCTTAGTTTCAAATTAAACAAAATCTTTGCTTAATTTAATCTTAAACGACTCCTAAACGCTCCTGAATATTATTGCATAACATTTGAATGTACACAGTATTATTAATCGTCTAATTATATTGGATTTGTTTTGAATTGTCTAGAAGAATATTGTACAATATTATTGATTGTCTAGAGACCGTTTTACATACAATAACTTCTTATGAATGTCATTCTTAGAATCTCTGAAGCAAAATAGTATATCGGTTAATAAATAAATGTACTTTGTTCCTAAATTATTATTCACTGTTTATCAGCTGTAATTAACGGATGGCAGAAACTCCAAAAACAATTTCAATGGTTTTTGAAATTACCGAGATTCCGAATTAAGTAATATTTTCAGTAAAACTAGTACACTTATCCCGTTTTATGTAAAAACATCTTTTTCAATTATATATTTTTGTCATGTTTACAATTTTTTGTAGTATTCTTCTTTGGATTATTCTTTTCATACCTTATCTTTTTATTTATGTACATTTTCTTTCTCTTCTTGTATCTTTGTTATATTATGCTCCATCTTTTATGATATTTTTGATATATTCTTTTTATACCGCTTTATAAACGGCATGCACTATTCTCAGAACAAGAGTAAACTATTATTACTCAAATTTGCCATCGCCGTAAAAATGTCTCGTCAGCGAAGATGCGTTACGTACGATTGTGCGTGCGTGCGTGCAACTGCGTTTGTCCTTTCACTGTACAATGCTGCAGTCGGGCAAAGCGCGTCGCGGCCTGGTCTCTCGCTGCACTTGCCGGCCATTGCTGGCCACTTTCACGCGCGATTGCGAACTCGGTCCCGCCGAAGTAAGCCGTGCAGGACTCATTGCCGGCGCGCCGCGCGCCTTAAGTTCTTACGGCGAGAACTATGCTCGTAAAGAGAAAAAAAAAAAGAAGAAAAGGAGAAGAAATCCCGAGCGCGAGCGTTACGTACAAGCGGCCTAAAACACGCATTTCACTCCGATCGGTCTCGAATTTCCTCCCCAATGGAGAGACTGCAATGAATTTTCTTTTAGGGATTCCAACTCGGTAGTTTGATTCGCCTTGCAAGTAAAAAAAACTGAAATTATGCACTTATGCGAGACTTGGGTTCGAATATTTGTGGAAGGCCGCCGTCCACGAATGACCGCCCGTTTACCATAAACCGATCGTCTATATTCAACGCGAATTGGCGGGTTTCTTCCGCGTGATCAGCTTTTTTTTGCAGCAGATTGCAAAATCCCGCAAAAATTGTGCGTCGCGCCGAGGATTGAGCTCCTGTATGCTGGCGCGTCGCGTAAGTCGCGCATAATCCCACTGAAATTGCAATATCGCACTATTAGCAATTCCCGATGATTATGCATGCGCAAACGGCGCGAGCTTTCTTAGAAACCCGCGCCGAAGAAAGTTTCGCTGGACCGTAAAATATGTTCGGCGTGTATACATGAATTTCGATGTATAATTAACTGATCTTGTGAAACGAAATCCCAAATATGCTAATGTCTGCGAGTTTTCAGATTTCTACGCACTGCATGTGCCAGCCAAAATCTGCTAGGCAGCCTAATTTCAGCTCAATACAGCTTTTATTATTATACAATTTTTCGACAATTTTATCTTAATTCTTTTATATGCAAGATTTTGAAGAAGACAATCATAGTTCATATAAATAATTTATATTAAAAAATACACATAATTTCAATATCTTGTGTTCGATATATTTTACTTGTCCGACACCTTTTGGACAGGACCGGATTAAGGTATTTTGAGGCCCGAGGCTATTGACTCCATGGAGGCCCTTTGACGAAAATGAAAAATATTCTTGAATAGCTCGGGTAAGGGCCTGTAACAAACGAGGCCCGGGGCTACAGTCCCCCTTAGCCCTCCCCCCCTTAATCCGGGCCTGCCTTTTCACTCTCTATATTTGTTATAAATATGTATATAAGATTTGTTTTATTTGCGTTATAATTTTTATACCTGAAAATTAAAACACGCTCGCAAAATCTGAGAGATCTCTTCCATCATGTCTGGAATGTCTGTAAACTTACTACTGTGTGATTCTTACCTGGGAAGTCCATCGGTCCAGCTGAACATTTTCTTTATCTTCTTCCGCTGCTCCTGATCATCACTCTGAAATCCTTTGTTATCCATTGTGCTTCAACTATTGTTTCACTTCACAATCGCCCTTGAAGTGGGATGAGGATTTCCGCGAGAACTCACACGCGAAAGTTCTGCTGCTTGATTCAACAACGACGGTGCATCTTTTGTTTCCACGTTAAAAACACGTCACTCGGCACGTACCTCGCGCTGAAAGTTAAACAGATTATTGGGGATTTCCTACTAATGCATTTTACTATGCATCGTGAGGCGATGAAATATACAGAATAATCAAACGACAAATCTCGTTTCCGCCTCGTGCATTCGAAATTGCCCATCTTTTACCATAATCAAAATAAATTTTTCCATTGTCAGTGAGAATTTTATGCAAACGAGAATTTTTTCACTATTTTGTTTGTCATTTTATCTTTCTGTATATTTATGTACTGAAACTTATGTAATAAAATTTAAATTTTACTAAATTGCTGATACATGATTAAGAAATTTTTGGTTTTATTTTTGCGGATAATATGTACTTCTAAATATCTTTTTTCTAATTACGTATTCTATACATATCGTGAAAAAGTGAACGATCTCAAATGATCTTTGGCCGCGACCGTCCTCGTTATCGTAGCATCGCAAACTTCGAAAAAAGAAAACTTGATTCTTCCGTCACGAAGGGATAGTACAATTTCTTTAATGAGTACACGCTCATTCATGACAATAACGGAAAGTGAAACTTTAAACGCAACTTTATCGCGGCCGAGCGAAGTGTGCACGCTCGAGGTCATTAGGAAGAAAGCGTGGTATATAACGATCTGTCGGCCACTGGAATAGAAAATGCGGCCGCGCCGTCGTTGGAAATAGCAATCATTTTCTTTGACTTGTTAGGATATCTCGAGCGTCACGCGGGATACGATGCAGTAGCGCGGATACGTCGCCGCTCGTCGTCACGTAGCAATCGAAAGTAAGAGATCGTGAATACGTGCCAATCCAGTTCGTTTATAGATGTTACTTAATCCCGCCATTACAGAAGACACTTGATCGTTGAAGATCAGGGAAAATCAATACTGTAAGAAATTTTATTGTTACGTTGTAAGAAGTATAAAGATGGCTAATGTTCAACAATTTCTTTTGTTAAAATATCAAAATAATTTTTGTTACTACTCAAAAAATAAAAGGTAATATTTGTTAGTGAGGGTGTTACATAATTGAAATGAATAGAATATAAATCTCTATGTCATGTTACAAGATAATCACGATGTTTAAGGCAATAAAATAAATTAAATTATTTAAAGAAATTAAAATTATGCCATAATAATTATTATTATTACATTGTAACGGTTTATAACGTAATCGAGATACTGTTACAAGCTTAACTATGTAAAAAGATATTTACATCAGAGATCTTTTTTTACAATATCGAAATAATACTAGTAATACATGATTAATACAATATGATTAATAATTCTTTCCGTATCAATGAAAAATGACTACACTTTATCTAAACTTTTATAAGTGTACATTTTGACTCTTAACAAATGTTTTTAGAATTCGGTTAAAAAAAGATTCCGAACAAATATGAAACGTTTTGGAAACGTGTATTTGCTATCTGGAATATTTTACACACCTACATCTGTCTAGCGATTTTAATTTTTGTAGCAATCCATTATCGCGTATATTTACAGTATATTATTGGCAGTTGCATCAGTTTTCAGTTGTATCTACGTGTTATTGCACTCTGCAAAATCGCGTAAGAACAGAGAGAGAAAAAAAGAGAAGGTCGAACACATCTGGTTTAGTTTACATCGCAATATCCCGAACATGAAGGGAATTTTTAAATAATGTCTTCGTGTATATGTAATAGGTAATACATATACACGATGGCTGCTTGTGATACACATACGGCTGCTTGTGGATTTGCCGAAATATTGATAGTGGATGTCAGTGCAAAAAAAAAAAGAAGGAAAGAGAAAGAGAGAGACTCAACTCCATGCGTATAGAGATTTGTAACGTCACAAGAATTTTGTAGGACTTTGCACCGCGTTTACCTTGACGAATCGACGTTTCTCTTGAATAGCGGAATCGTGTGTATAATACGCGAAGACAGATATTACCGACCTTACTTCTGCTTGAAAAATGCCCGAGACATTTTTGTGAAAGCGTCGAGAAATACCGGTCGCTCTCAAAATAAGAGACTTTCGTGTGAACATCTGATTTCGGCCGTTTTCATGATGTAAAAAATTAATAACTATTATACATAGGTATGTAAGTTAAAGCAATGGAAAATGTAAAGATTATAAAATTCAGATTTGCATTTAGATCCGTAGTGCGTATGGATTTATAATCTATTACTAATTTTTATTGCACAACTAATTATTTTAATAGTGTTAATAATATAATTAATAAAATTGTCAAATTTAATAGTTTTACATTGGGTAAAATAGAGCTTTCCACGTTTTTTACATAAGACGTAACATAAATATTAATTAATAAAAATTAATAAAAATTTGAACTGTTTGAAAAAATATGGTTGACTTTGACTAATATTTTTAGTTCGTTTTTATAATATATTTAAAAAAACCGTCTTAAAGACAATATTAAGTTATAAATCAACCGCAGGACATTACTTAAAATAGTCTTAAAATAAAAATTAATTACAAATACTCTTTACTTATTTTTATTATTTATTATAATCAATTTTAATCTTTGCAAGACACAAAGTAACAATAAATGGATTGTATATTTATTATGCTTTGTTAAAATATCAAAATTTTTGTTTCAACAGTATGATGTCAATAATTTTAAATTACAATTTTTTATTTTACTTTACCTAATACACTGTTAAAATATTGTATTTTGTTTGTGAGCTTTCTTATATAACTCTTGCATTTTTATCTCATTTTTATAGTACAATTATCTCATTATTATATTGCTATCTGGTAAATTTCCACGTAACAATTTATACAATAGTTTTTACTTTATGTAAAAACTTCCTTTAGTTTTAAACGTTTAAAAGTTTGTCTAACTACTAATATTAACTGTTTTTGTAAAATGTTAACTATTAAAATGATGTATTTGCAACCATATATTTTATTGATGGAATAATGTAGCTATATTTACTTATTCGGTATTAATCTTTGTGATTGTTGTCCATATGCAATGCACGAAGTAATACTTACTTTCATGAAAGCGAAATTTTAGGTCAGCGATCGACTGTACCGCATTCCTGAATATCGTACGCCCGCTTAATTGATACACAGTGCAGCAATGTTCGAAGATGTGCTAAACGTTTATACGCGGTTAAGAGCAATGCAATCTTGAAAATGAAATCCTATCACCGCAAACCGCATGACACAATGAATATTCTCTTAGTAAATAGAGTCTTAAATCGTGTGAGAATGTGACATACATAAACTAATACCCATTCATAATTGTTATCAGTAAGTAATTTTGGTTATTTTTTAAAATTGTGTCGCATTAAAGATATGCAGTTAATCTAAATAAAAAATTCTTTTATACAACATCAATTTTTTATATGTCTTCGGTTGCGTGAGATTCTTTAAATCGCCGATGTGAAAGACGGTTCCTCTCACGATTCTGCACGTCGTGTTGTGCAAGCGGGAAGTCGGGGAACAACGATCGCACGTGCTACTAGAACGAATGAATTATTCGCATCACGCGACACGGCACGTAAGATCGACGATGCGGACAATTAGACAACAATCAGTTAATGCGCAGTTATTGAACAAATCGCGTGAAAATCACCGCGGAAAAGTAACACGCATAATTAAAGATTCTGTGGCGCGACGCTTTAACAAATCGTTAAACATTCAATTATTTCATATTTCTTTTTCTAAAATTAAAGAGAGAGTAAAAAGTGGAGAAAGTCGTTGAACACGTACCATTAAAAATTGTATCTCCATATTAATTGTATTAATATTTTACATTTTACTTAATATAAGAAACACTTTTATGCCACTGTATAAAATATCTTCATAGATAAGTTCTTCGTGTAGAAGAATAATTGATTATATGATGATCTTATAATTTACTTTACATAGTTCATTAATTCAATCTTGTATATAAATTAAAACAACGTTGGACGATTGAGATTACGCAACCATGCATAATGCAAAGCCCAATAATTGCCAGACAAACAATTTTTATTAAAAAAAAACAATTGTATTAGCGATTTCGAAAGCATAATTATATTAATTAATAAAAAAGTTCAAAACTAAAATGTTGCGTTATGTAGCCGAGTTATTTGATAGATGACTAAACGTATTCGATTGGTCGTCAACTCATTAACGAGATTATCCGCAGGGCTTATTTCTGCATTACACAATAGTTATACGTAAACATATAATCTTCGGTGTTGCAACATATGTATAGATAAAATTGTAGAGCAGTAATATTAAATATTTAATTACACTACAATTTTAAACAAATTTTAACAAGAATTTTTTGTTACCTCCCATGCGTACCAAAATAAAATATAATTTTTAAAGTTTATGTTAATATGTTTTTTATACATTTTTTTTTTAAATTATTAACTTACTTTTTAATTTAACTTATAATTTCTATTTTTAATTTTTACAAATTTTGTTTATCATTTTATCAACATTATTTACTTCTTATAATTTAATTATCTGCATTTATTTGTTTAATTTGTTTAATTAGGTTAATACCGTCGAAAATCGTGGCTTTATTCGATCTTTCAAAAAGATCCGTTATCCCTTTCGCTTCGTGATATCTTCTCGAGATTAATATCTTTCGGTTAGCGATGAAAGTAGGAAAGTGCGGTGTAATGCATTCGAATTGAGATCAGAACTCTTACTAAAGACAGCGCTCTCAGGCGTTTAGAGATATTAATTTCTAGCATGTGTTTCTTCGTGAAAACGAATCGCGAATGTACACGCTATACGGATACATGTGAGAAACAACGTCGTTTCTGTTTTTCATATGCAAACTACAAAATCTGTTGGACAAATTTATGTAAAATGTCAATGTCGTGTTTCAAGTCTGCAAAATTTGGTCAGTACTTTACTCGCGATGCCGTCCTTCGACGAACGGCATCAATTGATGTTAATTGATAAAATTTAAATACTCGTAATATTGGCACATGTGGACGTGATTTCAGGCACCGTACGTAAACACTTTCTCCCGAGTTCGTTTCACGTATTCCCGTATTCATTTTCAACGTATAATATTTCGCCCTACTTTAACCGCGTCCTATTCGTCCGCGTTCGGACTCCTTTATCTGCAATTCGATCGGCATACTGCGAACTCAGTCGTTATCTTTTAACATTTATTCCATTAAAGAAGATCAAAAACATGGCAATTAATCCACGACGATGTGAAGGAAAGTCGAGATTACTTCTCACGTCAAACAGAGCCGTCGATTTCTACTTTTTTTTTTTTTTTCTTTAGATATCAGGAGAACTAACTTTTCACACATCGTGACCGGAATGACTTATCACTATTCTCACGATGGAAATTCTCGCACCTTTTCGCGGATCGTCACGGGAGATACGCTTTCGTGCCCTTTGGGAGGAGTGACAGGTCCGTTTCGTCTGCTCGCGCGGGTATCCCTTCGGCGTGGCTCGCGCATGCACCGTAGTTGGAGGAACGATTCCCCGGAGCTCGGCGCGAATGTACAATACGACCGATCGGTTTGAACGTGTTTCTCGCACTGACGGGACGGGGGTCCGGTTGAGCAACAGACGTATGAACGCGCGGGCGCGCAATCCCGCTCTAACACACGCGTGTAGAAAAGGTGTATCCACGTATCCGTAACCCTGCCGCTACATTCACCTGATGTGATAAACTAAACCTGCTCTCAGTCGATTTATGTATTCACACAGACATATAACAAATTATGAAAATATGACTCGCTCCTTAGAGTTCGGTACAGAATGGAAAAATATCATTGAAGGCTAAACGGCTTTGCCGAAGCAGCTCGAGTTTGAGAGATCGAGAAAAAAGCCTTGCATATCCCTTGTTTTCAAGGGGTGTTTTCGACGAAGGTAATACAGTTATTGCAAGGGAGACAATTTTGTTTTCAGATTCTATAAATTCTTCGAGCCCCTGCTTTCACCTTCGTGTTTGAAGTAGGAGGTTCTCGTCGTCGCTGGAACCCTGCGTGTGAATTGGCAAGAGTCTGTTATTTTCCATAGAATGCGTATTATATGCATATATGCATATATACATTATTATAATAAACCTGAATAAAGTCGCCACCGATTAGTTTGCCTTTACAGCAATTATCAGCGGCATTATAATTGCGAAATTTTAAATGTCATCGTGAGACATCTCTGAATTATCTACGCGTGTTGCGTTAAATGTCATTGTGTGGCACATCTTTTATATAAATTCTAAATAATTTAAACAAAACAGACATGTCTTTATTATTCGTTCACACAGAGAAAAAAAAATAGTTACAATAACCATAATTGCAATAAAATTTATTATAGTCGTTTTTGGGACTAACTATATTTTTATAGTTATTTAACAATATAAATTACAGTTTGTGTAAATTATAGTTTTCATAATCATAATATTGGTTTATGCAACTTATTAGCATAATTGCCATAATCAAAATAAAGATTTTTAAGTAGTACTATAAAACAGTCACTATATAAGCATCACTAAAAGCATATGGTTGTTATTACCAATATTATAGTAACAATTACTATAAAAATAATATTTTTAACTGTAATTATTTTACTATGTAACAATATACTCGCAAATATATATTTTTTTCTCAGTGCATTACACATCAGACGGCAGAAATAAAAACAAATTCAAGGATGAACACTAACCCAGATAAGTGCATCTCGATCAACAATTAAATGATTATATAAGTAATTTTTTGCACATTAATAATTAAAATTCTAATTAGCATGCTACTGTATGTGAATATGATTTATTCATGATTTCTAAGTATGTATATTTAATAACGCAGTAGTTGTACTATGAGAGTTCTGACCCAAGTTGGAGTGGGGATAAGGGGAAGGGAGGGGAGGGTAATTAATCGAGGGGAGGGTAATTAATTGAGGGGGAGAGGGGATTTAATCGAGGAGGAGAGAGTAATTAATTGAGGGGAGAGGGTATTTAATTGTAGGGGAGAGGATAAATAATAGAGGGGAGGGTAATTAATTGAGGGGAGAGGGTATTTAATTGTAGGGGAGAGAGTATTTAATTGTAGGGGAGAGGGTAATTAATTGAGGGGAGAGGGTATTTAATTGTAGGGGAGAGGATAAATAATAGAGGGGAGGGTATTTAATTGTAGGGAGAGGGTAATTAATCGAGGAGGAGAGGGTAATTAATAGAGGGGGAGTATTAATCGGGGAAATTAATCGAGGGGATTAATTAATCTTTGGCGAAAGAAGGGTTATCAAATAATTTATCAGGAGGGGTGGGGTTAACATGTCACATAAATTTCAAATTTCTTTTGTTCTTATTGTTCTGTATAACAATTGACCTGTCACATAAATTTCAATTTTCTTTTTTCTTTTTAACAAATGTCTCTATCATAAATTTCAAACTTTCTTTTTTCTTTTGTTTATTGTATCTTTTAACAAATGTCTCTATCATAAATTTCAAACTTTCTTTGTTTATTGTTTCTTTTTATCAAATTACCCTGTCATAAATTTTGAACTTTTTTTTCTTTTTTCTTTTTTATTGTTTCTCTGTAACAAATTACCCTGTCATTAATTTTGAACTTTCTTTTCTTTTTTCTTTGTTTATTGTTTCTTTGTAACAAATTACCCTGTCATAAATTTTAAACTTTCTTTTTTCTTTTGTTTATTGTTTCTTTTTAACAAATTACCCTATCATAAATTTCAAAACTCTTTTGTTTATTGTTTTTCTAACAAATGAGAAACTTGTCTCAACATGTTTTCGAAAGTCCTTTGTGCTCATCACCACCACCGCCGCTCAGGTAAAGAGACTTTATTATTATTTCATATATGTAATGGAATTTTTATTTGATTATTTATAATTTGAGTTAGATTACATATGCATATGTATTCTAATTTAAATTATAAATAATTAAATAATAAAAATTATATTACGTATATTCCACTCCAGTTAGAGTTTGCTCTCTATCTCTCTCCCACTACACTAATCGTATAAGCAGCGCCCTTATCTTGGCTGCTAGCGAGCGCCGATATCAGGCTGCTAGATTTTACAAACATAAAAACTTTAAATTTTTAAATAAATAAATAAATAAAATAAAATAACATGCGGATGCTGTAGTCTGCGTTTAATATTATACCTGAAAATTTCTTTGATACAATTGAACCTATAGTAACATAATAAATCTTAGCTTTCTCTTTTTCGAAATTCTTTTCAAAGATCATGTGACTTACAAATAGCATAAGTATATATAGGTGAGACTCTTAGAGCATCCCTTAGACGTTTTCAAGTCTATTTCTGAGCAAGTTTATCCGAAGTCTGTGTGCAGCTAGTTTTCAAGTGTGATTAGTAAAAGATATAGTTTTTCCGAAAAATGAGTAATATGGAAATCGAAGTTATCGACATCGCTGATGATGATTACATCGAAGTTATCGACATCGCTGATGATGATTACATCGAAATCATCGACATCGCGGACGATGATGATGAAGTCGAAATTGAAGATGTACATAATGTACATTGTGTAAATAATGTAAATATAGATGTAAATAATGAAGAAAATATAAATATGGATGTAAATATGGATGAACAAATCGACGTTGCTGACATCGTACAACATCATATAAACGACGAGAATTTTTTTTAACATCATCGATGATTTTGATGAAAATGTGCCGGATTTCCACCTTGAGGAGGAACAAGAGGATAACGAGAGCGTGCTGTCTGAAGATAGCAATTACAATAGTGACTGTAGTGATGATTTTGAAGAATCTGTGGAAAGGCCTATCAGTATTAGGCAAGTCCAAGCCATAAACGAAGAAACGAAACATTGTGCTATTTTTTCATACTATAAAACCGAGCAGACATACGGCACAGGCACATACACGGCTTGTGCTGAATGCATGGTGGAATTGATGGTCGCAGACGTGGACCATTTTTTCGCCGTCCGTCAACACCTTACGGACAGGTTTACGGCAATTAGCAGCAAATATTGCTCTAATTGTCGTAAACCAGTATACATATTAATTCCATGCAATATGTGTCCGGTCTGCACACATAAAAAAAAAAAAAAAAAAAAAAAATAATAATAATTAAATAAATAAAAAAAAAACTATGAAAAAACTAAGAAAAAAATCACAAATAAAATAAAGTTAAAAAAACATACATTTCTTGACAATAGTCACCATTTCCACCACCACTACCACTATTATTGGAGGGGCGCACCGTATAAGAAGAACATCGCCATACATCAGTCGCTCATTACGAATATCCTCACTACAGTCGCTCATTACCAAACGGACAACAAAGGATAACGTTGGCTGCTGGAGTCAATTGGAAAAACGTACTTCCCGAAGATGAACTACTACGTTCCAATCCAGGAAAACGAAGCTCATGATAAACCGTAAGTATTTGTCATTTTAAATTCATAATATTTGTTTTTTATATTTAAAAAAAATTTTTTTCTATAACTCGCTTTATTCTTTTTACAGAAAATCACAGCCGCGCCATACACCTCGCATCCTGAGAAGGAGATTTCCCCTTACGGCTACATCCTACAAGTACTTGGAAATGGGGATCAGCGTGGAGTCTGAGCCTTTTGTGGAGATGATTCTTGGCGACAACAAGGGAAATCAGCTAATTTTGCCATATATAACATGGCAAAAATTTATCGAGAGACGTGTGGATATTGAAAAACTTATACGAGCAACTATACCATCTTCGAGACTTTTTATTTGTGATTTAGTAATAGAAATTGTAAACGTACACGATAAAGGTATCGTAAGATTAACACTGTGTAATACCTGTATATATATGAAACCATCAACTGTACAATTTTTACTTAATCTCGAACACTGCATTGAATCTGTATATAATCAATTATATCAAAATACTTATAGTGTAAGCGATAAATATAAGAAGTTTATTACTATTTTGCGTCAAAATTATGTTACTAATAAGTATGATGCTATAAAAATTCTGAATGAAAATTACAATAAAACTTGTATCATAGAATGCGAACTAGTGACTTATGCATCCGATAATATTGTATATGATGCTTTACATAATTAATAAATATGTTTTTGTATAAATGTTAAAAATTATTTAAGAATTATTCCTATCTCCTATCAATTATCCTAATATATAAAATTAATTTAATTTGTTAAATGTAGTTTTTATTAAAGAGAGAAAAAAAGAAAGGGAAATATGATGGGAAAAATAAAATAAAGTAAAAGATTATATATATTTTATTTGTTATTTTTATTATTATTAGACCACCAATTATACAGTTTGAATACATTCTGTAAAGCGCAATTGTTCACATGATTCCGACAGCGTAAAGTATGCGTAACATCCATTTTATTTAGAGGTTTTATGTCTTCGTAATGCACCTCGATGTTTTCGACATAGACTTTCTGTCTCGCGGATGTGATTTGAGGTCGCAGTTGAGCACCAATACCTAGCTGCTTTAAAAAATTAGAGAGGTAGGGAGAGGAACAACGCATGTACGTTTCCTATTACTTCCTTCTTTCTTGATACCATTATTCTCTCTCTAGCATCTACCCTTTACTGCATAATCCTCACGTTCTCTCTTAAGCTATTTTTATTCTCTCTCATACTTTTACCTAAACGTATGCTCTCACTTGCTCCAACTGATCGCAGCATAATCTGGTTCTCGTTCACATTCGTTTCTTTGCTTGCGGTATTGTACTAAAGCAATAGGCGTGAGAGATAAAAAAAAAAACAATATGTTGAATATACGTTTAAATATGCTGTATAATACTTCAATTATTGCAAACTTTTTTATCCTATCGATTATTTCACTCAAACGAGTAAGTGCATTGTTTCAAAATTCAACAATACAGCTAAGATGTATCATTGCAAAGTTTCATTAACATCTGTTCATTAATTTTACGTTTAATACAGCAATAAAAACCAAAAAATTATAAAAATTCATCGATATCCATAAGAGCCCATGTAAATAAAATATTTAATATCCAAATAACTAGCTAGTTCAGCTTTTTTGAAATTTTAACAGTCAATTTATACCACTAATTTAAACTTTTCTACAAAGTTTCATAAAAATCTATTCATTTTGATTTAGCAGAGGAACTCTCTTAAGTAATCGTTTTCTTCAGCAACAAAAGTGTATTCTTGACAATAATTTCAAGATATACTTGGAACAAATATTAAAAAATCTTTGTACGTACATATACTTACGTGTTACTTATCATGTACTTACAAAATATTATATTATATATATATATATTTTTTTTTGAGAATATTATAATATACTAATTAAAAAATTTTCTTTTAAAGCAAATTTTTTTAATTAAAAAATTTTCCTTCTAGGTTTACAATGTATCTTTAAGTCAAAAGAAGTATTCTTCAAGTAAAGGAAAACATTACGAGAAAGAATTTTTACTTTGTCACAAAAGAAATCTTTATAACAAGTAAATCTCTATTCTTAAACGCTATATGTCTTGTTACGAGTGTGAAATGCTATCCTAAACTAGAAATGTATATTAATAATAATTAGATTTTTGGAGAGAATATTTTATCATTATTAATTTTAATAAAATATTTACATTATAAATATGATAATGATGTAATAAACATGTCGATGCATCAAACATATTACAACGTGTTTTTCATGATGACATGACATCATCGAGATCAAAAGATCAAGATGAAAGTAGATCCTGCAACATATGTTTCATGATAATGCTACGCCACGTAATTGTATCTAGATGATCACGTGATTGAATCTAGCTAAAATGCCGTAATAAATATACTAGGTATAAAAAAAAAATGCTAAGAGAATAAAATAAATAAATCATTATGTTGAAGCGTTGAAAGCAGTACATCATGGAACAAAATCTATTACAAATCGCTCAGCGAGTTTGAAGGATGAATACGATACATAGAACCAACGATGCAAAGAATATTTCGAGTCATTGAAAGAGTCGACTAAACTTTGTAAATACAATTCGAGAACGCGGTCTAGCGATACGAGGCTACTAAAAAAGTTGTAATTAAGAGATTCGAGGTTGCGGTTTAGCGCTGACACCCGACTGCTTAAAAATTAGAGAGGTGAGAGGAAGAAACAATGCATATACGTTTCTTATTATTGTCTCTTTTTCTCTAAGGGTATCATCGTTCTCTCTCACACACCTAGCGTGCTCCCATATTATCTTTATTCTTTCTTATACTTATATCTAACCTAATCTAACCTAACCTAACCTAACCATATGCTCTCACTCAATCCAACCTATTGCAGCATAATGTTCGCTCTTGCTCATGATCGTCAACGTGCTCACGGTATTGTACTAAAGCAAGAGACGTGAGGGATGGAAAAAAATGTTGGACATGTTAAATTTTTTTTTTTACAAGTTTAACGTTATAGGTGTAATATATAGTTAACGTTTATAGATGTAATATATATATATATATGTATATATATATATATATATATATATATATATATAGTTATCTTTTTACGTACTAAACGCTAAGAGCTTCTAATTAACGATACCGATACCTCTTAACGAGTTACAGAATCGCACTACTGGCGCGTATCGCGTTCAGTACCCGATCGAAATTCGTTACGGCGAACGTGATATTGTACAACCACATAAACTGCACATAAATAATATCGAAAATTTTAACTAGTGGATTGAACGTCACATTAACACAGCCGTTTACATTAAACATATGGCATACAACTCGAACATTATCATGCGTACGTTTTGAGATTCCAAATGTGTGAAGCATCTTTAATTACATAAATCCTGACTGTTAACGGTCCAACACTTATAAAGTTGTATGAGTTCTTATAATCGGTCCGAAGGAAAATCAGAGACGTTCTATCGCTGCTCATAGAGTCCCTTTCATGTTTCAAGAAACATTACCAATTTTACTTTATTTTATTCTTATTTTTATTTTTTTTTCTTTACGTACGTAAATCATACATCGATAAACGTATGTAAATCATACATTGGTTCATACATGTTCTTTCTCATACATGTACATAACCGCGCGCGTATCTCCTCTTTCCCACCACTGCTATCATAAACATATTGCTTTTTCCTTTTTTAAATTAGATTAGATACACGCATTATCAAACCGCTTCATACATCTATCAAAATGCTTCATACATTTATCAAAATGTTTCATGCATCTATCGAACTACTATTAAACCATTATCGAACCACTATCAAACCACTGTCAAACCGCATCGTATACATACCGAACCATCAAAACATTACTGACAGCATCTCGATGGGATCATCCCAGTGCACGTAATCGATCGCTTACGTTTGCTTGAAGTTTGGCGTGGCAGGTCTTATTATAAATGAACGTGAAAGAACGTGAAACGAACGCGAAAGAACGTGAAACGAACGTGAAAGAACGTGAAACGAACGTGAAAGAACGTGAAACGAACGCGAAAGAACGTGAAACGAACGCAAAAGAACGTGAAAGAACGTGAAAGAACGTGAAAGAACGTGAAACGAACGTGAAAGAACGTGAAAGAACGTGAAACGAACGCGAAAGAACGTGAAACAAACGTGAAAAAACGTGAAACGAACGTGAAAGAACGTGAAAGAACGTGAAACGAACGCAAAAGAACGTGAAACGAACGTGAAAGAACGTGAAACGAACGTGAAAGAACGTGAAACGAACGCGAAAGAACGTGAAACGAACGCAAAAGAACGTGAAAGAACGTGAAAGAACGTGAAAGAACGTGAAACGAACGCGAAAGAACGTGAAACGAACGCAAAAGAACGTGAAACGAACGTGAAACGAACGCAAAAGAACGTGAAAGAACGTGAAACGAACGTGAAAGAACGTGAAACGAACGTGAAAGAACGTGAAACGAACGTGAAAGAACGTTCTTTCACGTTCTTTTGCGTTCGTTTCACGTTCTTTCGCGTTCGTTTCACGTTCTTTCACGTTCGTTTCACGTTCTTTCACGTTCGTTTCACGTTCTTTCGCGTTCGTTTCACGTTCTTTCACGTTCATTTATAATAAGACCTGCCACGCCAAACTTCAAGCAAACGTAAGCGATCGATTACGTGCACTGGGATGATCCCATCGAGATGCTGTCAGTAATGTTTTGATGGTTCGGTATGTATACGATGCGGTTTGACAGTGGTTTGATAGTGGTTCGATAATGGTTTAATAGTAGTTCGATAGATGCATGAAACATTTTGATAAATGTATGAAGCATTTTGATAGATGTATGAAGCGGTTTGATAATGCGTGTATCTAATCTAATTTAAAAAAGGAAAAAGCAATATGTTTATGATAGCAGTGGTGGGAAAGAGGAGATACGCGCGCGGTTATGTACATGTATGAGAAAGAACATGTATGAACCAATGTATGATTTACATACGTTTATCGATGTATGATTTACGTACGTAAAGAAAAAAAAATAAAAATAAGAATAAAATAAAGTAAAATTGGTAATGTTTCTTGAAACATGAAAGGGACTCTATGAGCAGCGATAGAACGTCTCTGATTTTCCTTCGGACCGATTATAAGAACTCATACAACTTTATAAGTGTTGGACCGTTAACAGTCAGGATTTATGTAATTAAAGATGCTTCACACATTTGGAATCTCAAAACGTACGCATGATAATGTTCGAGTTGTATGCCATATGTTTAATGTAAACGGCTGTGTTAATGTGACGTTCAATCCACTAGTTAAAATTTTCGATATTATTTATGTGCAGTTTATGTGGTTGTACAATATCACGTTCGCCGTAACGAATTTCGATCGGGTACTGAACGCGATACGCGCCAGTAGTGCGATTCTGTAACTCGTTAAGAGGTATCGGTATCGTTAATTAGAAGCTCTTAGCGTTTAGTACGTAAAAAGATAACTATATATATATATATATATATATATATATATACATATATATATATATTACATCTATAAACGTTAACTATATATTACACCTATAACGTTAAACTTGTAAAAAAAAAAATTTAACATGTCCAACATTTTTTTCCATCCCTCACGTCTCTTGCTTTAGTACAATACCGTGAGCACGTTGACGATCATGAGCAAGAGCGAACATTATGCTGCAATAGGTTGGATTGAGTGAGAGCATATGGTTAGGTTAGGTTAGGTTAGATTAGGTTAGATATAAGTATAAGAAAGAATAAAGATAATATGGGAGCACGCTAGGTGTGTGAGAGAGAACGATGATACCCTTAGAGAAAAAGAGACAATAATAAGAAACGTATATGCATTGTTTCTTCCTCTCACCTCTCTAATTTTTAAGCAGTCGGGTGTCAGCGCTAAACCGCAACCTCGAATCTCTTAATTACAACTTTTTTAGTAGCCTCGTATCGCTAGACCGCGTTCTCGAATTGTATTTACAAAGTTTAGTCGACTCTTTCAATGACTCGAAATATTCTTTGCATCGTTGGTTCTATGTATCGTATTCATCCTTCAAACTCGCTGAGCGATTTGTAATAGATTTTGTTCCATGATGTACTGCTTTCAACGCTTCAACATAATGATTTATTTATTTTATTCTCTTAGCATTTTTTTTTTATACCTAGTATATTTATTACGGCATTTTAGCTAGATTCAATCACGTGATCATCTAGATACAATTACGTGGCGTAGCATTATCATGAAACATATGTTGCAGGATCTACTTTCATCTTGATCTTTTGATCTCGATGATGTCATGTCATCATGAAAAACACGTTGTAATATGTTTGATGCATCGACATGTTTATTACATCATTATCATATTTATAATGTAAATATTTTATTAAAATTAATAATGATAAAATATTCTCTCCAAAAATCTAATTATTATTAATATACATTTCTAGTTTAGGATAGCATTTCACACTCGTAACAAGACATATAGCGTTTAAGAATAGAGATTTACTTGTTATAAAGATTTCTTTTGTGACAAAGTAAAAATTCTTTCTCGTAATGTTTTCCTTTACTTGAAGAATACTTCTTTTGACTTAAAGATACATTGTAAACCTAGAAGGAAAATTTTTTAATTAAAAAAATTTGCTTTAAAAGAAAATTTTTTAATTAGTATATTATAATATTCTCAAAAAAAAATATATATATATATAATATAATATTTTGTAAGTACATGATAAGTAACACGTAAGTATATGTACGTACAAAGATTTTTTAATATTTGTTCCAAGTATATCTTGAAATTATTGTCAAGAATACACTTTTGTTGCTGAAGAAAACGATTACTTAAGAGAGTTCCTCTGCTAAATCAAAATGAATAGATTTTTATGAAACTTTGTAGAAAAGTTTAAATTAGTGGTATAAATTGACTGTTAAAATTTCAAAAAAGCTGAACTAGCTAGTTATTTGGATATTAAATATTTTATTTACATGGGCTCTTATGGATATCGATGAATTTTTATAATTTTTTGGTTTTTATTGCTGTATTAAACGTAAAATTAATGAACAGATGTTAATGAAACTTTGCAATGATACATCTTAGCTGTATTGTTGAATTTTGAAACAATGCACTTACTCGTTTGAGTGAAATAATCGATAGGATAAAAAAGTTTGCAATAATTGAAGTATTATACAGCATATTTAAACGTATATTCAACATATTGTTTTTTTTTTTATCTCTCACGCCTATTGCTTTAGTACAATACCGCAAGCAAAGAAACGAATGTGAACGAGAACCAGATTATGCTGCGATCAGTTGGAGCAAGTGAGAGCATACGTTTAGGTAAAAGTATGAGAGAGAATAAAAATAGCTTAAGAGAGAACGTGAGGATTATGCAGTAAAGGGTAGATGCTAGAGAGAGAATAATGGTATCAAGAAAGAAGGAAGTAATAGGAAACGTACATGCGTTGTTCCTCTCCCTACCTCTCTAATTTTTTAAAGCAGCTAGGTATTGGTGCTCAACTGCGACCTCAAATCACATCCGCGAGACAGAAAGTCTATGTCGAAAACATCGAGGTGCATTACGAAGACATAAAACCTCTAAATAAAATGGATGTTACGCATACTTTACGCTGTCGGAATCATGTGAACAATTGCGCTTTACAGAATGTATTCAAACTGTATAATTGGTGGTCTAATAATAATAAAAATAACAAATAAAATATATATAATCTTTTACTTTATTTTATTTTTCCCATCATATTTCCCTTTCTTTTTTTCTCTCTTTAATAAAAACTACATTTAACAAATTAAATTAATTTTATATATTAGGATAATTGATAGGAGATAGGAATAATTCTTAAATAATTTTTAACATTTATACAAAAACATATTTATTAATTATGTAAAGCATCATATACAATATTATCGGATGCATAAGTCACTAGTTCGCATTCTATGATACAAGTTTTATTGTAATTTTCATTCAGAATTTTTATAGCATCATACTTATTAGTAACATAATTTTGACGCAAAATAGTAATAAACTTCTTATATTTATCGCTTACACTATAAGTATTTTGATATAATTGATTATATACAGATTCAATGCAGTGTTCGAGATTAAGTAAAAATTGTACAGTTGATGGTTTCATATATATACAGGTATTACACAGTGTTAATCTTACGATACCTTTATCGTGTACGTTTACAATTTCTATTACTAAATCACAAATAAAAAGTCTCGAAGATGGTATAGTTGCTCGTATAAGTTTTTCAATATCCACACGTCTCTCGATAAATTTTTGCCATGTTATATATGGCAAAATTAGCTGATTTCCCTTGTTGTCGCCAAGAATCATCTCCACAAAAGGCTCAGACTCCACGCTGATCCCCATTTCCAAGTACTTGTAGGATGTAGCCGTAAGGGGAAATCTCCTTCTCAGGATGCGAGGTGTATGGCGCGGCTGTGATTTTCTGTAAAAAGAATAAAGCGAGTTATAGAAAAAAATTTTTTTTAAATATAAAAAACAAATATTATGAATTTAAAATGACAAATACTTACGGTTTATCATGAGCTTCGTTTTCCTGGATTGGAACGTAGTAGTTCATCTTCGGGAAGTACGTTTTTCCAATTGACTCCAGCAGCCAACGTTATCCTTTGTTGTCCGTTTGGTAATGAGCGACTGTAGTGAGGATATTCGTAATGAGCGACTGATGTATGGCGATGTTCTTCTTATACGGTGCGCCCCTCCAATAATAGTGGTAGTGGTGGTGGAAATGGTGACTATTGTCAAGAAATGTATGTTTTTTTAACTTTATTTTATTTGTGATTTTTTTCTTAGTTTTTTCATAGTTTTTTTTTTATTTATTTAATTATTATTATTTTTTTTTTTTTTTTTTTTTTTATGTGTGCAGACCGGACACATATTGCATGGAATTAATATGTATACTGGTTTACGACAATTAGAGCAATATTTGCTGCTAATTGCCGTAAACCTGTCCGTAAGGTGTTGACGGACGGCGAAAAAATGGTCCACGTCTGCGACCATCAATTCCACCATGCATTCAGCACAAGCCGTGTATGTGCCTGTGCCGTATGTCTGCTCGGTTTTATAGTATGAAAAAATAGCACAATGTTTCGTTTCTTCGTTTATGGCTTGGACTTGCCTAATACTGATAGGCCTTTCCACAGATTCTTCAAAATCATCACTACAGTCACTATTGTAATTGCTATCTTCAGACAGCACGCTCTCGTTATCCTCTTGTTCCTCCTCAAGGTGGAAATCCGGCACATTTTCATCAAAATCATCGATGATGTTAAAAAAAATTCTCGTCGTTTATATGATGTTGTACGATGTCAGCAACGTCGATTTGTTCATCCATATTTACATCCATATTTATATTTTCTTCATTATTTACATCTATATTTACATTATTTACACAATGTACATTATGTACATCTTCAATTTCGACTTCATCATCATCGTCCGCGATGTCGATGATTTCGATGTAATCATCATCAGCGATGTCGATAACTTCGATGTAATCATCATCAGCGATGTCGATAACTTCGATTTCCATATTACTCATTTTTCGGAAAAACTATATCTTTTACTAATCACACTTGAAAACTAGCTGCACACAGACTTCGGATAAACTTGCTCAGAAATAGACTTGAAAACGTCTAAGGGATGCTCTAAGAGTCTCACCTATATATACTTATGCTATTTGTAAGTCACATGATCTTTGAAAAGAATTTCGAAAAAGAGAAAGCTAAGATTTATTATGTTACTATAGGTTCAATTGTATCAAAGAAATTTTCAGGTATAATATTAAACGCAGACTACAGCATCCGCATGTTATTTTATTTTATTTATTTATTTATTTAAAAATTTAAAGTTTTTATGTTTGTAAAATCTAGCAGCCTGATATCGGCGCTCGCTAGCAGCCAAGATAAGGGCGCTGCTTATACGATTAGTGTAGTGGGAGAGAGATAGAGAGCAAACTCTAACTGGAGTGGAATATACGTAATATAATTTTTATTATTTAATTATTTATAATTTAAATTAGAATACATATGCATATGTAATCTAACTCAAATTATAAATAATCAAATAAAAATTCCATTACATATATGAAATAATAATAAAGTCTCTTTACCTGAGCGGCGGTGGTGGTGATGAGCACAAAGGACTTTCGAAAACATGTTGAGACAAGTTTCTCATTTGTTAGAAAAACAATAAACAAAAGAGTTTTGAAATTTATGATAGGGTAATTTGTTAAAAAGAAACAATAAACAAAAGAAAAAAGAAAGTTTAAAATTTATGACAGGGTAATTTGTTACAAAGAAACAATAAACAAAGAAAAAAGAAAAGAAAGTTCAAAATTAATGACAGGGTAATTTGTTACAGAGAAACAATAAAAAAGAAAAAAGAAAAAAAAGTTCAAAATTTATGACAGGGTAATTTGATAAAAAGAAACAATAAACAAAGAAAGTTTGAAATTTATGATAGAGACATTTGTTAAAAGATACAATAAACAAAAGAAAAAAGAAAGTTTGAAATTTATGATAGAGACATTTGTTAAAAAGAAAAAAGAAAATTGAAATTTATGTGACAGGTCAATTGTTATACAGAACAATAAGAACAAAAGAAATTTGAAATTTATGTGACATGTTAACCCCACCCCTCCTGATAAATTATTTGATAACCCTTCTTTCGCCAAAGATTAATTAATCCCCTCGATTAATTTCCCCGATTAATACTCCCCCTCTATTAATTACCCTCTCCTCCTCGATTAATTACCCTCTCCCTACAATTAAATACCCTCCCCTCTATTATTTATCCTCTCCCCTACAATTAAATACCCTCTCCCCTCAATTAATTACCCTCTCCCCTACAATTAAATACTCTCTCCCCTACAATTAAATACCCTCTCCCCTCAATTAATTACCCTCCCCTCTATTATTTATCCTCTCCCCTACAATTAAATACCCTCTCCCCTCAATTAATTACTCTCTCCTCCTCGATTAAATCCCCTCTCCCCCTCAATTAATTACCCTCCCCTCGATTAATTACCCTCCCCTCCCTTCCCCTTATCCCCACTCCAACTTGGGTCAGAACTCTCATAGTACAACTACTTAACGCTATTTATCTACTAACGTGGTGCGCAACAACGCTAATAAAAAATGCAATTCTGAGATTAGTACCAAAAGTTTTCTTTATAATAATATTTTATAGACAGAGTCCCAAGATTCGTAAATTAAAATACTGTAGCAAGAAAGTTTTCGAAAAATTAAATGAAGTAGTCACTTGTAAATTTTTATTTCAAGCATGCAATAATTTTTCAGGTATAATAATTTTAAGCTCCATTCGATCAGAGATTACAAGACGAATATCTGTCATGGAGTCATTGATCTACCTTGCGACTCATAGATATAAGACTGTCTACATATAGTTTGTGATTGATTTGCTTTAAATCCTTACATTTTAAAATTTTGAAACAAAAACCTATAAATAATTGTTTTGTTTAATTTTTCCAGAGACAGAATAATATTTTGTATATACTTTCTTATTACATTATTTTGATTTGCGAATTTTTTAGAACACCATAAAAAACTTTTGACATTGTTTAAAATAAGAAATATCTAAATTACTTTTTTCTCTCAAAATTTATTATAAATATTAGTTAAATGCAAAATTAAATTAATAAGATTTTCATCTTCTTTTTAAAGCTAAGAATTATATTAAATCAAAAATATTTTTACATCGCACTTGTTAGAGAGAGACAGAGACACAAGTTTGATATTACTTAAAATTATTATTTTAAACAAAAACGAAGAATATCGTTATATCGCAAGCTACCGCTGGAAGAATTACTGAAATTTAAGCATTCGGGCGAATGGAAAAGTAGATACGATTTTTGAGAAATAAAATATCGTGAGTAGATGTCAATACCTATACGTCGATATAAGTAATCTAGTGGAAAAACTCGTCGTTCACGAGTGCGACACGAATACATGCACGCGATAATAACTCGTTTTTATATCTATATATGCTAGTGAAGTTTTATTTACAAGTATATGTAAAACCTGCTTCTCGATCATATGCATGTATACGTGCACTATTCGCCTTAGCCGCTTTCGTTTCAATGATATTAAACACACGCGCGCGCGCACACACACAACAAATCGTATGTATGTGACAAACGAAAGTGTACTCGGTACAACCTATAAACCGTGCCCCATGATCTTTCGCGTGAATAGCCATTTTACATTTGACAGTTATTCGTGGACCTTCCTAAATAAAAATAAAAAATAGATACATTTAAAAAGGTCCATAGGACGACGTCAATCGCCTCTTCCTTCGTAACAGTCGACCGAAGTGCCGTTAAACTTGACACACTTTTCGCTCGACGCTAGTCCACTAAACATACAATGAGCGTCTGTCTTAACAGCAGTGCTTATGTTAGTAAGCAATGGTGCTTATTAAGCACAATGGTAAGTAATTCTATTAGCCATCTCTGAAATTATTCGGGGAAAAATAAATTGGAATAACACGGTTAAAATGTTCGCGGAAACATCGTCTCGCACTGTTAATAGATCTCTCTCATCGGCATCTTATTGTTCGATACTTATTGCCAGACGAGACAAACGCGATCTCGCATATCGATTTCGTTCAGATAGTGTGTGAGTACACCTGTAACAGTTTATAACTTTAGCGAGATAGAAATTACGTAAAAATGCAAATCTTAATATGTATTTCTATCGCGATAAGATAATTATAGTGATTATAGTAAGTATATTATTGAGACTCTCGATTTTAACGCTCACTAAATCTACTTGGTATGTTTCTACTAACACAACTTCCCATTTTTATACCTAATAAAAAAACATATTATGTAAAACAAAAACGTTAAGTTTTTATATATTCGATATTTTTACAAGAAGAAAAAAAGAGATCGTAATGATTGATTGTGAGATTATTTGATTAGATTTGACGTAACACAATTCGTATTGTTTACTTATGTAATCATTTACATTGTACGCTATTCGACAACACACTATTGAGTTGTATAAAGTGTAAGCCTTACATCGTTTCGGATCGTTGAGAAACGATTGTCACTTCCATGATAGTCGTAGACATTAGCTTTCTTCGTTACCCATCATTGAAATCTCCGCGTAGCGAAATGTCGCCGCGAAAGCGAGGGTAATAGACTAAATTACAGTGAATAATTCTCTCTCTTTACATTTAACAAGTCACATAAAATTCTCTTTTCTTTACAAACTAAATTTAAGTACTCAATAGACGGCTCACTAACTGACAGTTTTGATGCAATTTATCGTTTTTATTTAATAAACAGCAAAAATAAATAAAGACGTATTATCTGCATGAAATTAATTGATAAAATAAAATATATATAAGTATATATAAAAAGAAAAATTTATTTAAAGTTTTTATATATCGACTTTTTTATGAGAAAAAACATCGTAAAAATTATTTGTGAAATTTCTTGATTATTTTATATAATTGTTCACATCATAGAATATTCACAAACAATTGAATTGTATAAAGTGTAAAAGAGCCATATAGCTTTTCATCACTGAGAAACGATTGTCACGCTCTCGTCTATGACAGACGTAAGCATTAGCTTTCTTCTTCACTCATCATCATAAATTCTATGCAACAGAAACCCCGCGAAAGCTAAGATAATGGATACTATATAAATTATAGTAAATAATTCTTTCTTAACATTTTTTAACTTATTTTACAATATAAAATACGGAAAAACAATCGTTACGATCAGTAAAAATAAATATTAACGAACAAAAATCTTTTCATTTAATTCTATATCTACTGTAAGAAAAGAATTAAATATAAGAGAATTTTGTATTCTATAATGTATTCAATAACAAATAGTACAATGATTTTTGATATCGATGCCAACTTGCTGCAATTAATAAAGTGCTTATTAAGTGTGTCATTATCAAGCAGTTAATCAATCAATAAAGAATTAATATTAAAGTTAAGTTTATGACAATATTAAAAGAATCAAATTGCCCTTGAATTTATTATACATATTTTATTATACATATTTTATTTAATTATAAATATTAATCGTATCAGAATACATACAATGATCTGATGTCTTCAGAATTATTTTTCATAAACCAATACATTCATTCTTAACAATGTCGACTAATTCTTTCACCAGCTCCTTATCAGTCACGTTAACAAAATTGTCCTCATTGATTCCCATTTTGACTCTATTCGCGCCATAAATTATCATTTTTCTTCTCTTCGCTGACGCATGGAATTCTTTAGCGCCGGATTCTATGATTTTACGAATGTTATCCTTCGTTATACCAGCTCCGGGCATAATCACTAGCTTTCGGGTCTTTTGCAGCAATGTTCTTATCAGGTCTAACCCTTCCACAGCAGTATTCTTCTGTCCAGACGTCAGAATTCTCTGAAATCCAAGATCCACAAGAAGTTCCATCGACTTGATAGGATCAGCCGTCAGATCGAAGGCGCGACTAAATGTCACGGGTAGGGGTCGAGCGGCAGAGACAATCAGCTCGCATGGTTCAACATCGATCTCGCAATCGGGCGTCAATGCGCCAAAAATGAACCCGTCCACGTGATGATCCTTAAGAATTTTCAAATCATAAAGCATGGCGTCGATCTCGTCGCGGCTGTAAACGAAGTCGCCGCAGCGAATACGAATCATGGCGTAAAGCGGAATTGTTGTGAAGTTTCTTATTTGTTGAATTAACCCCGGACTAGGTGTCAAACCACCTTCCGAAAGAGCCGAGCAAACCTCCAGTCGATTGGCACCACCTTCCACAGCGTTTCTGGCGGACTCTAAAGAATCAATGCAGATTTCCATCTAAAAAATGAAATAATTGATGTTACAGGAGTCTCTTCACAGAGATGCACCAATACAATTTTTTTGTTAAATAAAATTGTCAATTTTTTTATATCAATTGTTTTGCATTGTTTTATGCACATGTACAAAGATAACAAGTACAATCATGTAAATTTTTTAAAATTATTTATGTAAAAAGAAGTGAAAAAAGAAAACTAGATTTACTTGGAGCAAAGTTATACTAATTCAGTAAACACATCAATCAATTGTATATTTCCTATAGTTTTAATTATTCTTGTAATATTAATAATAATAAAAATAATTTGAACGTTTAAACAAAATATTTTGTATCCTCCTATATAAAAATGTGTTTTTTAATAGTTTATACTTCCTAAATAAAAGAAAATATAATATTTTTGGATATATGAAATATTTATTACAAAAATATGTATATATCATATGCTGACAAAACAGTGTACTATAAAATTTAATTAAAATATATATTATCGACTGAAGAAAATTAAAATTATTCTTAAAATAATAATATTCCTTAGTTTCTACATTTAATACAGAATAAAATTAATTAAAGCGAAAGAAAGTTGTTAACTTACCTCTTGATTGATTAGTTATTTCAGTTGATAATACATATACAGCTCCAAATATTCGATTACTTTATTACACAAGTCTATTCCAGACGTTACATTGTTCTTATTTTACAGTTGTTCTTTTTAATTGACAAATTTGTATTACTGTTAATAAGAATTACACACGTATATATTCGCTTCGGTAGAAATATGCTCAGGTTCTATACTCGGTGTAAAAGCTGCATCAGTAGATTGCTGCAATACTAAATATGGCTGCCGGCATGCCGGATATCTGAGAGTCGAAACTTTACGCGCGAGTCTCGCCATCTGTATTATACTTTCATGATACACTATATAATGATAACGATATCAGAGAGAACCTGAGCGCGATCTCGCTTTAAATATGATTTTATTTTAGAGCGTCTGTACAGCGATATTTATGATAAATATTTATAAATTCATCTTTATTTATTTTTAAATATTATATAAATATTTAATACATAATTTATACACACAAAAAAATTATAAAATTTTTATTCATTATATTATTAAAATATAGACTAAATATTTTATACAATATTTATGGTAAGTAAAAAGTATATATTTATATAATATATATATTTTATAAATATTTTCATGGTACTTATGATAAATCTTTATAACTTCAATCTAAGATTGCAAAAATATGTATAAAATATTTTGATTTGAAGAATAATTAATTAAATTAATAAAGGCCTTTGAGATTTCATCAAATGCTTCACTTTTCATCAGTTATTTTAAAAGCTATTCTGTTATTCTAAACTTTATCAGTCCAGTTAAGCCAGTATAATAGAGCCAACAATATTAAAATTTTTGCTTTATCAACATATTATATTCTTTAGACTACTGCTAACTGATTGATGCAGATTATAATAAGTGTAGATTTGTATAAAATTCTTATTTATTGAGGGACAGGATACAAGATTTACGAAGCGTAATGTAATATTGTATTATACAACATATATAATAAAATAATACCAAGTGCGACGCACGCGTAAATAATATTAATAATAATTATATAATAATAATAAAATCAATAAAATATTAATAGTAACAAAAATCAAGCAAATTTTGTGGTAAGCGATGACAATAAAGAAATTTAAAAAATACTTCATAACACACATTTTACAGTTATGTCGAAATTTAATCTCTTCGATTTTTCAATGATTACTTCTTCATTACTTTAGAATGCACTTCAGTTCAACGCAATTTGACGAACAAAAAAATTGCGCGCACTTTACTTCTTCGATAAAATTTAAATTGTATCTTGTTTCCCAATTTACGGCGAAGAAAGCGCGATCTTGTGCATCCTTTCGATTTATTCATTCGGCGTGCTTGGCAAGATTACACTTTGAAAAAAAAAATTTTTTCGCGTGTAGAAACCGTTTTCTTGAAGTAAATCTTCATCGCGGTTGATTCCAATTACCGTTAAATATACAATTACACGTTCTCACATATTGCGCGAACATAACGTGATGTAAAAATGTACAATTTATCATAATCATCATCGCGTTCCTACCGATATAGGATCTAGCTTACCGCTCACTAAGGGAACGTCAAAATCGTAAAAGATATTGTGTCTCTGCCGCGGCAGTTAATATCCATCTTACAATGTACTCCCGAAACGGACAATTCCCTTCAAATCTCCTTCTCTAGATCCGCTCATAAATTCGACTAAAATTCAATAGCGATGTTTAGAGAAGGATTGCGGTGGAAGACTTGGAAAATCAGAGATCACCGTTCGAGACCGCGATCGGCGACGGGCTCGTGGAGTTACTCGAGTTCGTCGTCGCCCATTTATTCTTGTGCGGGTCGACCCCAAAGCCCTCATCGTAATTTCCCCGTGTAATAAAGAGTTGCTTGAAGTGCGGGATACAGTACAGCTTACCGTTGTTCAGAGTGAAGGAGTCCATCCTATGCAAAACACATTACGTAATAATGATTTTGTACTTAATAATTGTACTTAACATCCTTAAGTTCGTCAAGTAAAGAATAAAAGCTTGCAACAAGAATAACAAAAACCAATTATAACACTTGGTATAATATTAGTGTATAAAGATATTACAACATATCAAAGTCACACGCGTCTTTTCTTCATTACCTTAAAATGCAATTACACTGGAGACACCGAAAGCATTGCTTATGAAAGATTTTGTTATTTGTTTCGACCTTCTCCAAGGGGTAGACCTTCTTCTCGCAGCTCTCGCACACCTCTGTACAGGTCGTCTGGATCTCCTGCGCGATTGTTACGTCAAAAAAATGATAGTAAAATTTATCCTTACGAGTAATATTTATCCTCCGGGATAACGGGAATTTGTTTGCGGAATGTACGATGAATTGTATAAAAAGAGATGCTCTAATTGTAAGAGGGATATAAGTGTACCTACATCGCGCATCATTTTTCTCATCAAGAGATTTCCCTGATCCCACCCTTCCCACTCCTCCCCTACGAGACAGATTTGGCATCTGTTTTTATTCATCACTTGTGTATTATCGTAATAAATGTTACACGTGAAAGATAAACAGAACAAGATACATCAATAGAAATAATACGCTAAAAGACGGAGTAAACTAATATTCTCACTATCTACGCTATACAAATCAGAAGAATTCGAGAGGCCGTTAACAAGGACTTACAAGGATTTGTCACGCGAGACCGTCTCCGTTTCTCGCTATCTCGGTCAACGGAGCAGATCTCTAAATCGAAATCAGCTTAGCGCTTCCCGCTATAAATTACACTAATCACTTAAATCTCTTAAATAAACTCGTAATTTGTGATTCGCAACGGAAGCTATTATTGCACAAACGTAAAAAGGAAGACGGAGAAATATTCGCTGTCGAGAATATACATTTTCGATCTTTCCTCTATCTCTTCTTATACAGCACTTAAATACACGCTTAAAAAGTTCGTACAATGTTCTCTTTAAAAAACTGAGTCATCCGACTCAAACTCGAGGAACGTGACAGCGTTATTACCCTGATACCGAAGTCACATCCCTGTGCTTCTTTTCTGGAAGTGTAAAATGTGGCATCGTGCCTCTATGTCGACGACGTTCTTGCGCCTAGTATCTAACAGCGAAAATGTTATTTTTACAAATTTGCAACCAAGCAACGTAACATTTTCCACAATCTTGCAATGCAAGTAAAAAATAATAGACACGACGGAACAGAAATAATAAAGCCACCGGTAGGAAAAATAATGTCGTGTATCTAGGATATAATATAACTAACAATAAGATTAATATATGCATTTTTTGTGTAAAACAATACATACGAGTATTACACGTATGTCTAGATGCAAATACGTAACACGCGTTGGTAAAGTATTTTCATTGTTTGAATTACAAATGCGAAAGCAGGCAGGCTGGAACGCGACGACACGAGAACGAAACATGTTGTTTCCGTTTTCTTTCACACGAGTATAAAAATCTATCGTATGTCGCGCTAAGCTGTAAAAAGATTCGAAATTTGTAAAAGCGATCGAAATAGCTACGATCTTAACCGCTAGTCGGCCTTTGAACACCTCGACAGTGTCCAATGCTTCCTCTGTACACAGACAATTTCACGGTCAGACCCTTATGTCGCACGTTAAATTTGAGGAAGCGTCGCCTTCCGCCTCTCGTTCATCACTCTCACGCACTTTCTTTCCCTCTCGCACTTCTATTCTCATTCTGTCTCTCTTCTCATTCAACGAAAAACTTGGCACTTATGAAAATTAAAAATCTAAACTGTTAGAAGATCGTAACGATGCGAGAATAAAGTTCCAAATTCGTTAGTTGCACATTATATGCTCATAATATCGACGACCTGAAATAATAATTGTTGATATTCACATTGCAAGTTTCATTTTCTACATTTACAACATGTTTATAAAAATTCTTGTTTTTATTATTTACATATTATAAAAAGCAAATTATTTATATAAAAAATCAAAGGCACACATTATGTAAAGATTGTTTGGTCGCAAAGATTTAAAACCATTTAAATCGAAAATATAATTTGAAAAAAATTCAAGATTTTTTATAAAATTTAGCTACAGTCATTATAATGTAATCGTTTGTAAATCATGATCATTTCAGTAAAAAGATGCTTAACTAGTTCGTTTAGTTACATTAGAATTTTCAATCAATTAACAAATAACGGCGTGAGGTCAATGTTAAATTGTAGAAAATTATCATTAAATTAAAATGCGCATCGTTACGAATTTTATCGCTTAAAAGCGAATCCATCTTTACAATGATTTTAGCATCGTCGCACATATGTGGGTAGAAAAAATCTTCATGGTAACAATAAAATTATACCGACATACGTACGCACAACACGAAAGTGGGCGCTCATCTTTTTTATATCTAAAGTGAATTAGTAGACAATAAAGTTCTCTTTGTGTTATATAATATATATACTCGTATATAATAAGGATAAATCGAGCGTTTTCGTATAACAATTTCTGCTTTACAATAAAAATTCCAACCATTTGTGCAACACAATTTCACAGCTGTCAAATTTAATCTATTATTCCTTAATGTAGATCTTCCTGAAAGAATAATGATTTTTAGATAAAAATTTTTTTATAGTGCCGTAATCTGCAAATCAATATATATTAAATTCTTTGGATATTTTTTGTTACGTGACTCAGTGTATTATTGCCACGAACAGTTTATCGCCATCCGTCTGGAATTGAACTGTTTCTTTTATACCGACATATATCTTCCCTCTAATTGGCAATCGGACACGAAACGCTCAACAGATCCGACAGTCGCGCGAACTCTCGTAGTATAATAATATATTAACACGTAACATATGATACAGTCTACGGCCTAAGATTTACTATACGAACATAACGCCGAGTATGTTAAAAACCATCCCTTAAAAAAACGCAGTCGTTACAATAATCGACGATAACCGAATATTTTATTGCCGTTGCTTAAATTGCACGAAATTAAAAAAAACTGCCTTTCCAGTTGTCCCAACGGCGCTCTCCTTCCTCCATCGATTCTCCTTCTCCTCCTCTTCTTATCCACCTTGCAATCGAATTATTCCAGGTGAATTTCCTCCGGCTCTCTCTTTCTCTCTTTTTCTTTCTCTTTCCTTTACTGCTTCGCGTCACAAAAAGAAGATCACTTGATTTTGTTTGTGATTACTTTTCTTCATTCGTTACCACACGACACAAGCGGGCAGGATTTTGATCAAAATATCACAGGCAGATTTCAAACGAAAAAAAAGAAAAAAAAGAATAGTAACGCCAAAAAAAGATAATCACATCAATCATGCTCAATAATCGATAAAGGAATAAAAGTAATTAAACGTCGATACTCGCAGCATGTAAAGTTTTACTTAAAACTTAATGGAGAGTGTAATCATGAAATTTTGATTGAAATTTGACGCTTTTATTAAACTATCGGTATATTTTTATCGTTTTTAACCGTAAAACTGCGATTTTATATTCTTATTTCACATGTAAACAATAAAAAATTAACTTTGCGTTATATAGGCAAGTTTGAATATTGAATTTGCTTTTTCTACAGTATCAATATTTCATTCTTAAAGAAATATAATTTCGTCGCGAAAGAAAAATAGATTCTAAAATTGATTGACAAGTTTTAGTTAGGGCCGAAGCACAAAACATGGCGTAATGATTAAAACAGTCGTAGTCGTAGATGTAGCTTGTGCGTTGTCTACGTCTACGACTACGACTGTTTTAATCATTACGCCATGTTTTGTGCTTCGGCTCTTACGTGAACATTGTTTTAAAATGTAGTACATTTATAGTTCTTATATATTAATATGTTTTAACCGCGGATACTTAAAATCAAGTAAGTAAATAGTTAAAAATATCTCTCGACACTACATTTGCTAATATCGAGACTTTATTATTGTACATATTAATATTATAATTGCATAATAGTATTGCAAAATAGAAGCGACAGTGTAATAAAAATTATATTCTTTTTGTTGCATAAAAAAGTTTTAATATTATTAAAGAGAATAAATATGAATTTGTATTCGCAGAATCCATTAAATGATGGAAAATTAGGGCATTAAATTATTACAAGCAATAATTCATTTTTATCGCAGAATGTACATACTATATGTTGCTAATAAAGGGTGCAAAAATAAATCTGTGTTATAAAAGACGAGCACACATAAAATAAAATAAAATATAATATAATATAATACAATAAAATCTCGATCGTGCGTTTTTTCAAGCATTGTTCGAATTGCGTCAAATATGAAAAGCTGCAATTTATTAGTTTGAATAAAACGTTAATTAAAAAAATATTAAGCACTTTCAAATATTATATTTCGTTGTTTGTTTCAAAATTTTTGACGCAATATAAACATTGCTCGACAAATAAAATACACTTGTAGTTTTAATATGTAAAACGAATAAGCACAGGCAGAATGACGTACAATTCAAAAACACACCATGCGCATACTTTATATCGGCATAATGCCGAGTCGTTTAAATAAACAAAAATGAAAATTGATTGAGAGAGACATTTAATCTTTCAAATCAACCAATACAATTAGACGCATAAACCAGTCGAAAAAATGTATCGTTATAGTAAAAAGAAAAAGAAATCAAAGACGTGTTCTCCAAATTTGATCAATGCTAATTAAAAATCAGGAGGAGTGGCGACGTAAAGTGACTAATTAGATGCAGGAAAATTACATAAACGACAAATCGCGGTATGTTCAAGTCGAGGGAATGTAATTACGCGATTGTACAGGTCGAAAGAGCGTACTTACCACAAATCTATTGACTTTAACCTTCGATGTGCGCGGGGACTCGTTGGCCTGCGAGCCGAGAGACTCGAAACGGGCCCTCAGACTGCTCGCCGACTCTATGCTGGCCTGATCGCCCGTACCCTGGGCCATCTCCATTTCGGCGATATTATGATTGCTGATCTTGCCGTCGGTCTCCTCCCAATGTTCGAACTTAGCACGTAGGGTCTTGGCGCGCGCCGCGTTCTGCGCCTGCTTCAAGAACTCGTCCTCCACCTAGTTCGATAACAGGCAAAAGGATTGCGCGAATTATAGGGTGGAGACGTGCCGATCGAAGAGTAAAGAGCTGCTTTCCCGAAATTTTGTTTCGCGGGACAACGACCTGCTCCAAAAGTTCGTGCCGACTTTTTAGAGCCGCGCCTAATAACACGTTTGTGCAGCTCAGCTCCGGCCACTTTCGAAACTTTGGAATTTAATTTATTTAGTAATTGAAGCGCAGAAAATTAAATATCTGAGGCGTGAAGAAAACTTTTTTTTTTTAAGAAAGCAAAAGAGAGATTAAAGAGAATTTCGTAACTAAAATCAATAACTCGATATTCTTTATATTTATTTTAATGCTACTTATTTTAAAGAATAAATATTAAATAATATAGAAATAGAAAGCTATCGAATTATTATATTACAACTGTTATACTATACTATAATTTAATGTTATATAAAACACGTTCGATATCGAGTGCATTAAGTCCCTTTGATAAGAAAATTTTACGCGAACACAAACCTTATCGGAAGACCGGACGTAATTGGGATCTCTCTCCTCGGCGCTATCGTTACCGTCTGATTCCTCGCCGTCTTCATCCTCGCCCTCATCCGAGTCCGAGGCCGTCGCTTTGGCGTACTTGTCCTCGGGCGGCGGTGTGAAGCGTTTCAACGGCTTCGGGCCCTCCGGCAGTTCTTCCTTGCACGCGTTCTCCTCCATCTGCCGGAAGATGGACAGCATTTTTCTTGCAGTGTCCGTATGCACTACCTCGTCCACCCTGTCGTCGGCTCTGACCACATCTGGATCGCGGTAAATCTCGCGATCCGGCGAATTCATCTACGAAAAAAATATATATGTTAGTAGAACAACCAAACTTAACTTTATAAAACGACATAATACTTTATTATTATCTCTTTTCTATTATCACATAATATTTTTATTTCGAAATAATTCAGTTCAAAAAATTTATATCACATTTTACCTTACAGTTATTATTGTTCTCATATACATAATAATAAGGCAATGTTGAACAATGTTACGCCTCGTGATAAAGTTTCTTCGTTTTCGCAACTGTATTGATACTTTGATAAAAAAATATATTTTTACTGACATTTTTTTCTTTAACAAATTTTCTTTGCAAACCGTATACTTTTTTAATTGATAAATGTAGAGATACACAATATAAAGATGCTTTTTCTTAAAGAAAAAAATGTTTGTTACACCGAAATATCATATGATTAATCTTATTCATTAATCTTTAAAAAATTATGCATTAATTTTTTTATTATATCTATAATGTTGTAAATGTCTTATATATTTATCCAAATCTGTTTTTTATCGAAATTTTATAAATGGCTAATATTAAATTATTGCAGATTAAATTTATCTTCAATAAATATCGATATTTATTTATTTTGATTACTGTTGCTCAGAAATTCGTAGAGATTATGTGATAAGACGGTAAGATAAAAACAAAAAATGATTTAAAAAAACATACTCCGTGTATGTTGTTTATCGCGTGTATATGATAATTTTTAACCGAATGTTTGAGCTATGATGCATCGTCGGGGGATCCAGGTAAGCTGGAGATCGACGGCCGAAATGTTTCTTTTTACGAACCGCATCCGGCATGAGTCAACTCGAAGAGTCTTAAGCGTGGGTGGTACGATTATAAATCTCATATACATAAAAAATACATATAAACCTTTTCTTTTAATCAAAAATATGTTATGATATTAGAAGTAAATATAATATAATATAATACTATATTATATTATATTAACTTATGTCATTATAACATATTTTTGATACTTTTATATAGAAATTTAGATAAAAGATTAGTTAGGAAAATATATAAATAAAAAATTTAGTAACATTCAAATAACAGTCTTGGAAAAAATCAATGTGCTTCTAAAAAACACAATATTATTTAAAAAAAAGAATGTTACACAGGCAGCGTGCATAGAAAATAGGCATTTACATGCTTCAAGGTTTAACTAAAATATTGCAATGTTAATAAGAGCCCCCTATCGTGTAAAACAGGCCTTTCTTTCCAAGACATAAGGGTTTTAGCCCTTCTTTCGAGGCTCTGCTCGGTTTGCACGCGTTTATACCTGAATTCAAGTGGGTCAGGTAAGTCGAAAACCTGATTGCTGATCACGTGGAGCGATCGAAGGTTGCTGGAAAGTTTTGCGACATTTTAAGACCACCCTTGCGCCAGTCTAAATGCGGGACTGGCGACTATCGACGAGTCGTCGGCTTTAGTTAGACAAAAGGGTTGCGGTACGCTTCAAGGTTGACATTTAATCGCGATAAATTGACAGGTTCAAGAGCGGTATACGCACTCCGCAGTAGTCAATTGCCATCATTGCGATGATATATCCATTCGCTTCTCGCCGACGAATCTGATTTGCAGCGCGAGCAACCTGACAGTAGCAAGAAACAAAATTCTCGAAAATTCGAAATAAGCAATTATAATTGGAAAGAAGTAATTAAAGAAATCAGAGTTGAAATAAATAATGTGTATGTAATTCCACTAGAAAAGGACTGCTGATACGAGAAATGATTAACGTATTATAGATATGTTAGTCGTTTCGAACATTCTTCGCATCGTTAATTTATCGTTTTTAATTATCTTGGATTGGAAAGATAAAAGGAAAAAAGAAAACAATTATAAATTATCAAATAATAAGCAAACATTAATCCAGCGAGAACTTGCAGTCGCAAAAGCGACAGGAAATGGAAAACCGATAATTCCCGTGCAGTGTTTCTATTGGATTATATGAGTCCTGCGTTTCATCCTATTTTGTTTGGAATTGCGGAAGTTTCTGTCACAGTACACGAGCAAGATACGTCACTATCTGTTTCCGAAATCAAAGGTATAAGTAAATGCAAATATTATATCGAAATTATACATGAAGAAGATAATACGAACTACGATCAGTAACAGAAGCACCTCTGGAAGAAAGGAAAAGAGCTTAAATCGTTTTCGAAATATTTTATGCAACATTTCATTTTTAATTCTTTAATTTTGTTTCTTTGCGTTATTATCCTTTTTTTTAACTTTAGTGTAATATCACATTTTTATGATCTTTAGTATTTCTCATACAAGAGTATTTATATTCTCCTTTTTATATTCCCCAGGCCTTTTAAAAATCTTTTCGAAGTGTCTTTTAAATGTCTTTTCTTAAGAAAATGGCCGTGAGCATTTTATATATAATAATAATGTAATCGCAACCGCGAGAATATTTCTGTCATCAGTTTCTAAAATGACCAACATTTTTATCTGCAAAACATTTTAGAAGCCTCTAAATTGACTAATGTAAAGAGTACAGTTTTCGATTACAACGAGACGGAAAAAACACGTCTTGGTATCGCAAAAAAAACTCTTGGATTTCGCGCCGCGGTAATGGAGTCGAGAGGATCTACGGGAGAGTACTTCCAGCGGAATTCCATAAAATCACCAGTCCAGAAAGGATATTTGATCACACGGTATCCCTCCGCCGGCACGTCAAGCGGCAAGTCAAGCCGCGGCGAGATTCCGCCCTCCGAGTGACGCAATCCGTTCCTCCATCGTCGACGGAAACGCTCCTACGGTCGCACGTCGACGAGGAGGACCTCGATTGTACGCGTGTCAGCGGGGACAATTAACAATTCGATGAAAACATCGCGGTTTTACGGTAGCACATATTAATCGTTCGCTCTAAATATGTCTGAGGTAATTGAAACTTTCATATGAAAGTCTCACGCAATTTTCACTGTGTCTGCGAGTGCGCATCAGGATGTATCGTTCGTTATAGAACAATCTACGATTTACGATCTGATTAGCAAACCAGTACGGATGGTATTTTGAAGAAAATGCAATCTGCGATTTACAAATTATAATAATATGTAAATAAAGTGCGAATGTATAATGTAATTAAATGGAGAGCGAACTGTTTATTTAAAATTAATTAATCAATTTTTAATCGATGTATTTCGATGAATGAATTAATAGAATACTGCAATTTTCTTCACATTTCGAATATTAAAGCGATACTCCGAAAAATCTGATCGCGCACACGAAAGAAGCGAGAAATTTAATTGACTACAGATCTGAAAATATAATAATTTTGTTAAGCTATTAAAATAATTATGTGTGCATGTAGGATGCTCAAGCTGGCCAGTAAAACGAACGAAACTCATTTTGCTCGTCATCCTTGAATATCCTTCGTAATTATTTTGATGATCCAACACAATTATTTTCAGATCGGAATTTTTAGATCAGCAGATGAAACTTTCGTATATAAGAAACGTGTAATTTTTATGAAAAGTAGAACACCCAAGGTTCCTCCTTGAAGAAGAAGACTTCGAATACTAAATAACGGTATCTCGAAAAATCGGATCGCAATCGCGCGATTGATCGCCGCGTCGATTACCCTTCAATTATTACACCGGAAAGTCTTTCCGGCGTCGAGCCGGACGAATAAATGAATCACTCACAAACACTAAAAAAAGAAATTAAAAATCTTTAATCGACGGAAATGTCGAGTACATTAAGTACCAATTTCACAGTACCCGCAAAGAAGAGTATGCAAATTGATCGTGTTTGCGGATCATTAACTGTACACCGGAGCGTTCATTAGCCAGGCGTTAGCGATCCATCGATCTGACAACCGGCGCGTTTTTCGCGTCGCCTTTTCGAAAAAAATCTCCGGCTGTAACCGGGTGACGGAGGCACACACGGTGATCGCGATTACGGGACGCAACCGTCCGAAGAAGCGTTCGGTCGGACCGATAATTACCTTTCCGTGATTTATTAAAGCCTCTTCGGCGTGCGGGACGAGACTGAGCGTAGCCGTCGTCGTTCGAATCGCGCGAGAGTCCGGTCCGGCGCGCTTCTCTCGAGGGAGGCTCTCTGTCTCTCTCTCTCTCCTTCTCTCCGGTTCGTGAGAAGTTCGTACGAACGGCGGCACGACAGCCGGTTGCTATGCCGGTTCACAGAAGGATAGGGGACCGACGGTGTGTGTCCTCCTCCCCGGCGGAGTGCGTGTGTGTAAGAGAGAGTTACTGCGAAGGGGCCCCGCGTCGCGTCTTCCCTCGGTTAAGGTTCCCGGGCCCGCCGCCGCCACCGCCGCCGCCGCGCCGGTCCGCTTCTGCTACTACCCGCTTGCTCCTCACGAATGAAAGGATGTAGGAATACTAACGGTAAAAGTATGGCGGCTGCTGCTGCGCTGACCACTTCGGGAGGGGGTTCAAGGACAGCCCGGTTTGTTGGAATCGACTCGCTCGACGTGGTGTCGTGCACCGCTGCGCCGCCGGTTCTCCCGAGAGATGCACGCGGTCCCCTTTTGTAAGCCGCGTCCACGTACGATTGGGACTCGTTATCGCGCCTTGATTAATTATCGATAAGCCAGCCGCCTTGCTCGGGGGATGCGCCGATTAGATGGAGGAAGGGAGCGAGGGCGCTCTTCACCCGGGATAACGCGCGCGCGTTATATATCCAATTTTAATTTTAATAATTTCAATTTGCCCCTCCATAAAATCCGAAGCCAATATACCCGTCAGACAAAACTTTGAGCAGTTACGTAAAAGCAGTAAATGTTATTTAACGTGAAAAGTCATGTAATCGGGAAAAGCGATACAAACGTTAGTATCAAACCAAAGAAAATAAAATGTACATAAAAATGCAGACGATTAGAGACGTGATGCAATTTGAAATGAGTAAACGCAGATATAAGTGCTAACATTTCTCTTATCTTAATTAAAGATGAGATCATTTTTATGTTCAGATTTCTCCGGAAACGAATATCTCATGTTGCAATGTGAATTTATCTCTTTTCTGTCTGACAATAATGTAAATGATATTTCAAGGTATATTTACATCGTTTTCTTATCGATATCCAAAAGTTTTTAAGATTAAATATCGACAATAATATCATTGAGAAACATGGTATTTGAAATACAATGTAAATATATGACTACATAAAAGTTAGTAATATAATAATTATCAAAAATAAAAGAGAGTCGTTAAAATCATTATCTCCAACAATACCGTAACAATTATAAATGTGTGTTCATTCATATTAGTTTAATATTATTAAATAAACAATATAATTTGACAAAAGTAAAATCCATATTTTTTAAGTGTATAATTATTTCTATTTTCAGCATTCTTTCCTTTCAATAGATAGTGAAATTCTCAAGCAAAGTCACACAAATAATGTAATAAATAAATCACGGTAATTTAATTAATTAAGACACACAAATTGTTAGAAAAAATTATCACAGTGAGTCATTCAGCGACAACAAAGTCGAAGGGTCGAACCTTGACTTGACCGTCGCGAGGCGGCGTAATGCGAAATTGTTTCCGCTGTTTCTCCGGTTCCTTATAGGTCTCGAAGAATTTGAACTTGTTCGAAATTTCCGACGTTTCTACGTGGACCTCCTCAGTCGTGTCTGAGCTGCGTACCACATCGTCTGAGACTTGACGGGCCATGAACGCCTTTCTTGCAAATGTTTCGGAAATTATCGTTACTAGATAAGTTACTGACGTTACTGACATTACACGCGTGAGTTTTGCGAGAAACCTTACGTATTTCTCGTTAAAAAATGAGATGCAATTGCTTTAAATGGGATATTTTCCAGCTATTACTTTGAATATCATAATGACAAGCAATATTGCATATAATATATAATGCAATATATAGTTTATATAATAAAAAGATACTTTCCAAAATCTTGCAGTAGAAATTGCATTGAATAAATTAAAGTACTTGACACCTTTTAGTAATTTTGAAATTAAAGTTTTCAAGTCACAATTGCAGATAATAAACTACATGTAAAAGATAGAATCACTATTCTAACAGTTTTGCAAACAGATTCATGTTTCAACGATTTCAAAGGTGAAGCGTGAGTTTAATTCAAAATCAAATGTAATATATATAATAGATAAAATAACAGAATGATAGATAAAAATGAGACTGAACTTACGTCTCGTGCACGTCGTGGGATTTCGGTTGGCGTTTTTGAATGGACTGGCGTCACTGGACGTGCTGTTTTCGCTGCGGTGGCGTCCAGTTCCAAAAAGAGCGACCGCGACTTCCTGCTGATACCTGCGTGGCGCATGGCAAACATGGATTCATCATAAATACAGATTACCATAAATCACTCATAACTTTAAACTGTCAATTAGCACGGGTGATACTTTCATCCAGCGCGATTCGACAACTCATAACGGTCTATTTCTGCTCGCAATAAAAATAATTATTCATACAAAGCCGCTGAATAATAATATGACCTCTTAACACAGTCTTTCATTCTATAGAGAGTTTTTGCATGGAACGTCTCTCGTATATTATAAGGATACTAGGTTGCTTTCTTTCAAGTTCTTCTCCAACGATTTCGCGCAAGACAGGTGTAGATATTAGTATCTACATAAAAATGTGTTATACAAAAATCATTGAGCGGTATTGAACTTTTATTTGTCGATAACTACGGGCAATTGTTTACAGCTTCAAAGTGCAAAAGGTGGTACAAATGACGAAAACACTTGTTACATTTGTCACTGGACTTTCCACACACGTATTCTTAGGGTTAAGTAATTCCTTTCCATTTCTATGCTTTATTGCTCGAATCCTCGCGCAGCAAGTTCGATCGTCAATCCGCGTGTTTTGAGTTATGCGTCTCGGTGCTTATGTCTTTTCGCAATTTTCATAGTTCTCGCGCGGAAAAAATTCGCAAGTCACTTAATCGTTGAAAGTTCAGTTTCGTACCTGCTGCGATCACCTCCTCGTCGGCTTTCTCCGGTTTCGGTTTACTGTCGGTTTCGTCGTCCGAGGCCGCGATTGGCTCGCCCCGTTCGAATCTCTCTTTGAGGGAGCGAGCGTGGGTAGTCGAATGCTGGATCTCCTCCGCCGCGTTTATCTTCGTAACGCGGTCGCTTCCGGCTACCGCCTGCTGATACATCTCCTTCATTTTACCCTGTTTACCCTGTAAACCGGAAAAGGGAGAGAAATTAGTGGCGTATTTGCGAAGCGCGATGTAAGAGAAAAATTTTCCATCGTTACTTAAGAAGCAGGTTTCTTCAAGGAAGAAAACCTGCTGTTGCAACAGACACGTGTGCAGCTGTCCTCTGACAATTCAATTTACACTTTTATGATATTACACAGCCAGTAAATAAAAAAGACACGAGCATCTGTGCGTTATTATTATTACCGTTATAACAAAACCGCATGACTTTTTCCTCATATCTGCCATAAAGTAACAACTTGCAAGCTTACTATCTTATTCTATTTAATATTTTTCTCTATGGTCTCACAATGACAAATTACCAGAAACAATCGCGAGCGGATTCCTGCGATTTCTTCCTTCCTAGCCTCGCGCTGAACCTCGCGCCTACCCTGTTGGCTGGTAGTCTCCCAGCGATTCTTGATATCGTCCATCTTCGAAAAACTGATCGGTCGTTCGCGCGTGGTGCGTTTTGACTTCACGATTTCGGTTTCTACTTCTAAAATTCCGGAAAAAAAAACAGTTATACAACGCAGTTTAACGAGGGAAATTTTTATCAGTGAAAGATTAAAAAAATTCGTATTTAAACTGAAAAAATTTTTATATTTAAGTCTAACAAATCTATAGATTTTTTATTTTATCTTCCTCTTTAATATTGACAGTATTTTCTTGTCGACTTTACCCTCGGTTTCTTCCGTTTCCGCTTCATCTTCACTTTCGCTGGACTCCTCGTAGGGTATGCCATTGAGAGATTCGTCCGCCACGCCAATGTCCATGCCTTTCGCCTGAAATCTAGATGAGAAAACAATGCATAGTAGTAGTTGCGGAGTAGTTACACCGCACAGACGGACTAGTGGTCGCGCCATTACGCTTGTAACATATTTATTTCATGTTTTCTCGAGTTTCAAGTTACGAGACGGAAATTGCTGACTACTGAATACCGCGAAAACCTCTCTCTCGTATATATGGCTATACGTTAGACCGCAGACTAAGCAGACTATAATAATAAAAGTTACCAACAACAATCTGAATTTAAATTAACAATCGCCAAAATAAAAATTCAAGCGTAATCACGGCGCAAATTTGGATATCTTTTATATGTTTTTTTAAATAAATACTAATTATGAAAAATAATAAAATTATAATACATTAAAATATTTTTTTATACAAATAATTTTGCGAATACATTGCTAGCTATTAGTTGTTATTTTTAGTTTTTTTTTCTTTTATATTTTAATTACGAGCGTTCTTAAATTAGTCTAATCCTTCATGTAAAATAAACGCGATGGTAATTGTGTGCTTCATTGTTTCATCCCGAGAAACGCTAGTCCGGTGAAATTACAGGCTCATTATTGTATATCTGCTGCAAAAGCAAATCTGTGTCACGGTATATCATGTTTTAGAATTATCATCGCTCACGAAGAGAGCTGTACATTATTTAGGAGAAGAAAAAATGCGGCTTAATTTTACTAATATCAATGTATATGCGGAAACATAATCTGTGAAATCTTGTAAATCTTACATTTAATGTGAACGCAAAGATTTTTCTATTGTAATGGTTTACACCGTGAGAAATGCATTTCAAAAATATTTTAGTCATCCACTCACTTGGCTAATTTGCTGAGGATGCTGGGTGATCTCTTGACTGCGATCTGTGACGGCGATCGTTCGATCTCATTGGCGTTCTCCGTGCTAGCTTTCTCGAAGACTTGGAAGCGCGACTTGACGTTCAGGCTCGAGAGTTCCTCGAGTCCCAAATCGGGTTTGTCGGAAGCTAAAATTCAGAAAGAGATCCTCTTACTTCTCTCCTCGACGATATGCTCATCGCTGTTCAAACATTTCAACACCTTCTTTCTTTCGCTTACAGCGGTAAGACTTGTTAGACCACTCGGGAACGACGATTCGCGGAAAAAGCGAGGTTGCACACACGACACGAAAATTCTGAAAAGCGTCGAAGGTAACGAGGAGAATCTCGCTGAAAGGAGAGAATCAGACCGGTCGGCCCTATTTGATAACGTACAACAGGTCAAGCACGAGCCATAGCGTTCGGTTTCATCGATCATGTTACGGCTCTTACATTCTTTTCATGAAGAGAGACAGATATCGCGCCGCATACCACTGCGACGAGATACCATCCTGTTGTTCGCTTCTTTAGTGTCTCGCTCCCATGAACTCAATATATCGTATAATGTAGTCTTACGATATGTAAAGAAAAACTAATATCACATAAGCTACTTCAAAATAAATTAATGTGAGCTTTGCTCAGTTCAGATACTTATGATGTAATACAAAAAACATCTCTTGCAAATGAAAAATTTGTAGTAATTTTTTTAAAATTGTCTATGATTTTGCAGAATACTAATTATATTTAATTCTTAGACATTTAACGATAAATCTTTTAAAGTTTCTTGTTGAGTAAAAAATAAGTAAAACATATGTACATACAGGTACGTACAATGCGCTAAAGTAATTTTGTACGGAAGTTTAATGCATGATGGAATGTTAAGAATATTATCCTGGATAGCACAAAATATTTATAAAATATTTATAAGAAATATTAAAACATTTTAAATAATGTAAGCGTAAATGTTCTGTACTTATTCTTATACTCGGAAAATGTATCAAAAAATTATAAAAACACATATATAACAAATGTTTTTTAATACATTCCTAAAATATATTTTATATATTGTGATTATTGTATTAATCTAAAATTTTTATCAAAAATGTTTATAAAATCTAGATATTTTTAAATTTATAATAAATGTTTTGTGCTGCTTGGAATTATTAGCCGAATGATATTGGCTATTAATTTTTTTCATGCAAACAAAATTAATTTTAATATCAAGAATGGAATTATATACAAGTTACATCGCAATTCCGTGCATCGATAATTCGTGTCGTTCCGTAGATTCCAACAGAAACATGCCGACTAATGAAACACTCGGCGCCAATAATGATTCACGTTTTATTAATCGGTATGCCGATGCGGGACGCGTTACGTGATTTAACGCACAGATAAATTTTCGATTCAGCACAGCCAATCAACGGTTAAAAAGCCAACACTCGCCAAAACGGACACACTGAGCGTTAGGGGCAATCGCCAGATCGCGATTCCACGCCACTCACACACGTCGAACGTTGTTGTTGCTGTTGTCGTTACCTCTGACCACATCGGGCGGCAGCTCTTTCGGCTCGTTCTCTCGTATGATCATCTCCGGCTTTCGAGGTCGCACTGCGGAGTTCACAAGACAACTCTTTGTCGCATTAACGATACCACTCATTCTCTCTGTGCGCGAACGCTTGCGTGTAATTATACGAGAAAGGGAAGAGAAGAGAGAACACTGTAATTCTAACCCCTATGCTAAGGGAGCTTAACAAACTGGGTTTTAGACTGGCACTCGCCCCTCCCCCCTCCATAAGTTATGCCAGCACATTATGGCAGCATAACACTGTATATACCTAGATTTCTTACGCTATTGTCTTCATTACATAAAGAACCGAGCCATATTTCTTACCATTATCTTTACATCAAGGATGCAATCTTACGTCTAATTGTCCACAGTTCTACACGTTCATCCTCTGACATGTATATATCGCGTATTTAAAATAAAACAAGGGATACAGCAATACGTATAATTATAACTTGCGATGACCAACGCTGGAATTAACCGCACATACAGAAACATATCCTGCTAAAAAAGCGATTATAGTAGATATTATTCGTTTCATGTGAATGATGAATATATTTTAAGATTATTATCAAGAAAATATTCTTGAAAAGGTAATCGTTCTTTAAAAGAAGAAAATTGAAAGTAATCGCTTTTTTTAGCACGAGAATGATATTTCTCTACGTCGTTAATCGTGACGCGAAAGGAATTTACGATCAACGAGAAAGCGAACTTTATCTCTTCCAATTTTCCCGTCGAAGCCTATCTACAGGCGTATATGTCTTTACATTCCTTTAATACACTCCGATCGTGAGGGTCGGGACTCATTTTGCCCGCACAAAGTTCGCTTCAGCCCAAAGAGATTAGCAGCGAAATGGAGTCTACGATGGAATCGTCGGACGGCTGGTCGTTTAAGCGTCCGCGTTAAGATTTAACGAGTAATTCGCAAAGACGATCCGTTTAAGCAGATTAGCGGCTGCAAGATGCGCGGCCGGTATCGCGCGGAGTATACGGTAATCATCTTACCGGGCTGGTCCGACTCCTCGACCGGTTTCGGTTGGAAGAGCTCCTTGAAGTGTGGCTTACAGTAGAGCGTGCTCTCGTGGCTCTCATAATTGTCTACGTTGAGCTGCTTGCTGCACTGCACGCACCGGAAGCAATTCTTGTGCCAGACCAGACCCTCGGCCTTTGTCTGCTCCATTTGGAACACGACCTTGCCGCAGCTGCGACAATTCGTATTGGCATCGGCATTCTGGCCCACCTGCAATGCACCAGTGCGCAAATTAATTAACACCATCGCAACTTTCACTTTCCTTCCTTACGAAGAGACGAACGGACGACACTCTAGATCTGTCCCGCGCGGTTAAACATGCGCTCGTTTATTATAGCCAAATTAAAATGACGCACACGCAGCGACAAATGTTTCAAATTTAATGTAAAATGAAAAATGGAGACTTACGGCATTCAGCTGCTGTTGAACTTTTCCCGCATCGACCGAACGCACGTGCAGCACTGTCTTCTTGGTAAGAGCGTCGAATTTGTTAAAGCTCGATTTCTGTAAATACAAACGGCAGTGGTATCAGTTTATAAGTACTGCGAGTTAAAAAGCAGTGAAAGCAGAAGAAAAGAGAAAGAAAATACGTTCCGCAGGCAAAGATTTCTCTTTTAGCAACATTAATAAAATGAGAAAATCGTATTCTTCGGCAACCCTTTACAACTGTCAAAATTGTAAAAGCAAAAGTAGGGTAGAAAAGCAGACAGGTCATCCTCGTGCACAAATTAAACCATAATTCTCTTGAAAAAATAATTTTGATCGAAAGCAAACAATATTGTTATACGATGTGACTTTCTCTGATTCACACGAGGATGACATTTACTTTCCGAGAAGAGATCGTACAAAGATCTGAAAAAAAACAGGCAAAATTAATGGCAAGCTGAAAAAAAAAGCGAAGCACATTCTTCTATCTCTTCCGAAGAGCAGCAAAAGCAATTTAAAGAAAAAAAAAGGGAAAAAACTCGAATCAGACCTCTGTACGAACCGACCTTATCATGCTAAGGTTTTATCGCCTGCCTCGTCGGCATCTTACCTCGAGCTTCGGCCTCTCGCATGCCAGATCCTTGTCCTTACCCTCGTTCGTTAAGCTTGCCAAACTACAGTAGGAAGCCCTCTGTTCCCCCGGGGGTCGGTGTCAGTGATTGTCAATTTTAGGATTTCACATGCCAGGAGGAGGTCGCGCAACAATGACAAGAAATGAGCCGCGGGTTAGTACGGTTTGAATGTAAAAGAAAAAAAAAACAAGAAGAAAAAAAAGGAACACGAGCACACAGGTGAACGAGACATGGTAAGCCGATTACCGTGTCTCGGGACGCGGTTAACGGGCTCGCGACATTCCGCGAGTCTTACGGTCGAACGACGATTCAGCGCCGCGATCTGCGCAACAGCGGAGAGGATTCCTCGCGCGGTTGAGGACGCGCGAGCACACGCGTTTCTCGGAGGTGGAGAGGCACGACGACGGTGCCTCGAGCTAATATTTACTTTCGAGAGTAACAATTTGTTTCTCTTTCCACACAAGCCAGCGTTTCCAGCGTATCCTCGGCAAAACTCGGCAATGCGTTGTGTCCTCGAGGCGAGCGTGTGTGCGGCGATTTTCCGCGAAGAAACCGCCGGTTGCCGGTCTCTTCAATATTACTGCGGCGCAATATTAAAGACGTCCGCCACACGACGAAGCACCGCATCGCTAATCGGTCTTTCCCTAATGCGATTCACCGCATTCGCAGCCCGTTTCCCGCGTTGAATTATTTACGACTTCTTGTGAAAAGGTTTTTTTAAGGGGAAAGAATCTTTTTTTTTTTCTTCAGTGTAGCAAACAAGAAAGTTACTTTTGGCTCGCACGATATACGCGTGAGGAGTTCTTTATCGCTAATCGAAGGCTTTGCCAATCACTGTATCGGATAATCAGAAGAATGAACAAAACGAACGGACAAAGGATAACGTTATTAGAAGCCGCTTGATTTTGCTTTCCGCGGCACCGTCGTACATTATCAAATCAGCATTCTTCAACGCAATCGCGAACTGTTTAATCAATAGTTCCTTTGACGCAAGTGCTCCGTTAATGCGACGTTTCTATGCGACACAGCGTGTGATATATAATAAGTCAAATTATTGTATGACGCTTTTTATAATTATTAGAATAAAAAGAATGTTAAGCATTATTTATTCTGTGATTTAAGCCAAATATTAATTCTGTAATTTGCAAATTAGATTGAAGCAAAACTTATCAAATCATGTTAAAATAAAGAATATTGCCCTTTAAAAAATATAAATGTTTCATTTATTATCATTTATGTATATTTATTATTATTTGCCTATTATTCTATTTTTTGTTTTGCATCAGTAAATCACAACTAGCCTTTCTAATTTCGAAAAAGATTCTAATAGACACTTCTTTGCGACGTTTGACCCGCTTTTCCCTCTTTCTCTCCGTATTCGCACTCGCGATGGAAAACCGCGAGAAAAAAGTGCACGAAACTTCGAGGGGACGCGCGCATCCCGAACTACGGTATTCCCGACGTCGAAATCCCGATAACCGCGTGACCGATAATACCGGGGGCAAAAAAAAAAAAGAAAACTTGTAATCGACATCCGGACCCCGCGTTTCCCCGTAATCGGCTGAAGTAGGGCAAATAAGTAGTCTGTTATTATCAAGCTCGGCCCTTCCATAAATGGAGAGACGGCATTCGCCGCGGCGTGACGGTAAACTACTCCCCGGCGAGTAGTGCGTGCGTTGAGTTCTCCGGAGCGCGTAGCGGTGTACTTGACCGAGCGTTTTATCCCCGAGCGGAATTCAGACATTTTTACGAAGGCACATTGTATACCTGCTTCACTCACGTTTCTCATTAATTCCCTCTTTTTCCCAAAGCAATTGTCATTTTTGCGAGAACGAGGATACGTGGACACGTCTTTGCGTTCGCCTCGCTCGTGTCCGCGATTAAATGCGTAATCGGCCGCCTCCAGGTACCGTAGGATAGAACAATTACGCGTCCACCGCGAGAGGCACCATAGATCGTTACTGCCGAATAGAAATTGTCAATCGCGAATCCTGATAAGATTCGAGTTTCATTAGGCCGAGCTTTGTCCTAACGTTACGTATACTCCGTTCGCTCGACTGACTTCGATGCTGCCGTTTACGAGAGAGGTACTTACGAGGGCCTTGACCGACACCCTGGCGAAGACGGGCGCGTCTCTGGTGAACCGCGAGTAACCCTGCTCGCATAATCTCAGGTCGCCCATCGACCTCGCCTTCTATGATCGGGGCGAGAGAGTTAACGAGAATACAAATTAGCGGTGAGTCGGTTTTCGAGAGACGCGAGCTCTGTGAAATCTATCGATCGCGAGCGATAACGAAGACGTTTATTCTTATCATAGGAAGACTCGACAATCGAAAACGTTTCATATCGCGCACGTTTTTTTTTTTAATTTCGTACACGGCACTTGGACATTTAATTTTAATTGCCAACTTTAATTGACGTAAAATTGTTTGAATAATGAAGCTGCGCTTCATAAACGTTTTATGATCTCGCGTGTAAAAGAATAAAAATATCTTCTACCAGAATATAATTAGCAGAAAATAATCACGCTTTTATTAGAAATTTGTGTCACAGAACTCGCGCTCCAAATACGATTAGTATATTATCAGGATATTTATTTGCTTGGAATTGATGTAAATGCCACATTATATAAAGCAAATATCGAAAGTGGCTCATGCAACAAGAATGGTTACATAATGCATTTTTTTCATTCCTGTCGTACACATCGGAAATTAATTTGCAACATCGTTAATAAGCATTCCGCATGCTTGCAAATTTTGTCTAGGCAGCTAGATGTATACTCGGCCTCCTTACCTTATTACCACGATAGAAATCACAAGTGAAGAAAAAATACTAGTTACTAAATTACTAAAATTTGTAAAATGTTGCAAAATGAAAATAATTCACAACTCGAGAAAATGCAATTTTTCTTTCAGATTACTATTGTAAAAAGAATTTATCTTCTATTTCTTAAAAACTCTTTATATCTTTTTAAATATTTATTTTAAGATCATTTCTCTCGCGTCTAAAAAAAGATTTCTAATTTCAACAAAAAAAGTAAACATTAGCCAAAATTTGCACGGTTGGTACATTATTTTCAACTACATCGATCAGGACAAGAACGGACACGAGACATTTGCGATGCATAGGCGTTTGTACGAATTAGTATAATATACAAACCTCCTCGGTTTCCATCGCGTGGCTCGCTTTCCCAAAGGTCGCCTGATCGCCGTCGCTCATGTTCGAGATGTCGCCAAAGCTGCGACACTGTTAGTGACAAAATATGTATCGGCTATTAACGAAGCAGATTTGCGGCGAAAGCGTTATGTTATTGATTAAGTATATCGATCATTCACGTGAAAATCGACATCTTTCCGATTCTACAGCGGAAAGACCACGTTGAAGTAATTGACGACCATTATCTGGCGCGTCTTCTTCGCTGCGAACGTAATCGGCTACATTATAGTTGTTACTTACTAATTGCTTGATGGACACGCCGGTCGCAATCCGTTCCTTGCACAGCTTCTCCTGATCGCTACGACTCGTCTCCGAGACATAGTTCTGTGTCTGCATGCGTAAAAAAAAAAGGAAAAAAAACAAAAATAAAGGCGGATCAGTCAATGCAAGCGGCAACATATGCGGGTACGTTCGGGATGTTTTTACACAATCACGTAATGCGAAAGTAAAATTTCCGTTAGATATTTATCTGATTTAATTATACGTTACTAACGAGAGATCATCACATGTAATTCACTCAGATTTGTTTAAAGAAGGGAAGATGTACTCATTCCTTTGGGAAAAAGAACTCGAAACATGCCTCGTTATATAAACCTGGATAAAAGCGCGAATGTTAACTTTAATTGGGTCACGTTCGTGCATGCGACGACAAAGTCTCACACACGCAATTCCCGAAAGTAACAACGTCATTTCGCCGGCGAGCTTAATCAAACAGCGCAGGTAACTCTTAATTGCTTAATGGAGCGATTGCACGCCCGCTGCGCCCGGCGTTAATTATTTAGAGCCGCGCTGGCCGTTCTCTCGCATCTAGTAGATCACGAGGTGAGTGGCCGGGGCCAGGATAAATCTCTATTCGCGCCGTCTATTCATCTCGCCGACTGAGAAACGAAGTCTGAAAATGGTACTTGCATCTCGCACGAGTGCAACGCGAGTCGTTGGGAAACAGCTGCGCCGAGAGTGGTGAAGGAAACGAGAAGAAAAAGGAAATCTGTCCGAGAGTACAGGGCGTTCCGCAGGAAACTAACTTAAATGTCAATGTAGATGAATTCTACATTAATTATCTGATAATTTAAACGTGAGCTGTTTCATATACTGAAAGATTAATTTCCAAGGCGCGTAATATCGTTAATAAAATTAGATCTGAGACCCGTGAGGACCGGAGGATTAAATTACACTGTAATTATTGGCGTGTGTAATTTGCGGTTAATTCTCAGATACGTACGCTTCAGCGCAACTTACCAGTGACTTAACATTGACGTTCGATAAATCGTCCTCGTCGGAAAAATCAATCATCTCCGAATGCGACCGCCGAGTGCCCGTATGCATGCTTGCGTCTCGTAAGCTACAGTTCTGATGGAAAAACAAAAAGAAACACGAACACACTGAGCATGCAACTGCATGAGAGATTAATAAGCTGCGTCTACTACGCTAATTTGCGCCGTGCCGTTAGTTAGCGTACGATAATCAAAGGCAGGAATAATTATTGCACGCTCCACATTTTCGTTCACGACGCAATTTAATTTTCAAAAATACGAGCAGAAATACTGGAGCATTTCTCTAAATCTCTTCTGCTCGTAAATTTTTTCATCAATTGTTATCTACTTCATCTTGCATTTATGCAGGAAATATAAAGCGTTGTCTTTTTTCATAAATATACACCCAAAAAAATGTTTTACTAATATAGGCAGATTTCTCGATGTCACAACCAAAATGTATTCCTAATTTCGATACAATTTTAATTATCACGTATCTGCTACAATTTTAATTATCACGTACAGAATTTGTAAATCAATTTCTGCCTCTGTCAGTCGGATTGATTAAGTGCAATACATTCACATATCACAGTATTTGCTAATCATTTATCTGCCTCAGCTAATTTTTACACACATATAATTTTTGTTGAAGCTGCAAGATCATTTTTTTGAGTGTAGATTTGCTACACAATTTCATCCGCTGCATGGATTAGACGATATTATATCTATTGTATACAATATCGTTTAATCTTCTTATTTTCTATCGACGTTAGCATGATTCTCGGAACGGAAGTAAAAGCTCCGCTGCAGCTTAGCTGTAATTTGCGCTTGGAGGACGAGCTCTGCAAAAAGGAAACGTCGCAATCTTGATCGATATCGTTCGCGCTCCACTTAATGGCGTTCCGATATCGATCGCGATCACGTATCAGATCCTCGACTCCGCGAAGAACGCGTATTATAGAGAGGACGCGGTAGAAAACCTGCCGCTATCTGTGCCGACGAAATCCGGAAAAGCCGACGAGCCGGCACACGCAGATGAGATACCAAATGCGCGAGCTTCCGGTTTTCACCGGGGCGACGCGATCGCTTCGCCCGGCGGCGGCAAGTTTTACCGGGCAGAGTGATAATTAGCGTGATAACGGTTGCGCGCACGGTGGTTTCGTACCCGTGCATCTCGCACATGTCTCGGAAAGCACGAAACGCCCTCAATTATGTCTCTCCCAAGAGTGGCGGCCAGTAACCGGCGTTCACCGGATGAGAAAAATCACGTTGACATATATAACTTGTGTCGGTAATCAGTGGAGAACGTAGCATATTAATAGATATTAATTATTTAATAAATATAGTGACACGGCATATCCCAGAACAATTGCTAATTCCATTCGTTCACCTGGAATCAATCCTTTTAGCAATCTAAAAACATTTTCAATGAAAATAATAGAGCGCGATAACAACAATGATAAATTCATCAAAAGTCCAATCATGTCGAATAATATCACGTGGCGTTTAACTCAGCAGAAATTTCAAGATTTGAGTTGATTCTATCAAATTTTTATTCAGGTAGGACCAACACAGCCACGACGCGATTAGAAAACACGTACTGGTGAAAGGAAATGGCTGCGGGACATCCCGCGCACACACGTGTGCGTCTATCAAAACGATTTATAACTCACCACGGAGATGTTCTCCTTCTCGAGATCGCTTTTCTTGCTCTTCTTGGTTTTCTTTGTGCGCGGCGTAAGGTTCGGCGAGGTGGCATCGTTACCAGCGACGCCCTCGATCTTCTTCTTCTTCGTCTTGATCCCAACCTTCGAGGAGGTCACGCTGGAACTGGTGGTCACTGTTTCCTCGCGACTCTCGCTCTGTGATGAAAAAAAAGAGAAAGTATACATACACATGTTACGTCTGAAGAAATGTTTGGAATAATAATTTTCTTTGACGACGACATTGGGCGCTGAGATCTCCCGCGTCTCGAACAATTAAAGCGAACGCGCTCGGGTGATCTCTCCATCCGTAGATCGAACGTCTCTTTCGCGAACTCGCGTGGGCGGGTACACGGTCTTCGGATTGATAAAGAATACGGACTCGCGGAGGAACTAGATTTAGCGTGCGCCATTGTGCCGCTCGCGCGCGGATTCAATGTTCTTTATGGCGCACGCTGAGATAGGTGAAACTCGCGGTGTTTGCGGCCCCGACGCGGAAGTTTGCGTTCGCCTAACGAACACGATTTGCAAGCAATAATATCGATTTCACGGTGCACGGTAACGCAATATTCCCGTCGAATGTAAAAGTGCACGTGCGGCGGTAGAAAGAGAGTCGACGAAAAGAGAGTAACATTGGCGCGTCCATTACATTATCTTCGCCCGCTGACGTTCCTCACCATGGAAGATAAATCTTCATCGCCTTTTTGCGCGCAAAAGGATTTCTGCGAAGTCTATTTCCTGTTCAACGCCCGTGAAACCTTGATTATTAAACTATTAACTATCGGATCGTGGATTAAAACGTGTGGAAAATGAGAGCTAGATTGACGCGAGGCAGAAAGCGCGCCGGAGAAGTTAACAAATCAAATCGCAATATGGTTTTTGCCGACAGCGCAGTCGATCAAACTCTCAACAATTTCACGCGCGGTGAAATAAAAATTGTTTCGGAGCGGATTATCGCTCCAAAATTCATTCGGACACGTCGCAAACACCTTATTCCCCGTCGTTTCCGACGATTCATTCTCGCGATCCGAGACGTACGTGAGCGTGCAAAAGTCAAGATTTCAGATTCAGAATATTTGTTCAGTGTCTCACCGCTTCACCTTTGCCGGCGAAACCAGTCCGATATCGCACGCCGCAATTAAAACGTCACTCGCCTACGCGCGTGATTGTCGGCCCGACTCATAATTGTCCGGCTGGCAATAATCCGAGCCTCCGCGCGCGTCCACGATAAAGCGATATGAGGTAACGGAATAATTACCCGGGAGAATTGCGAAAATGCAAACGAAGAAAACGACGGAGGATTACGAGCAAAAATTGGGACTGCGGATCACGGAGACGAGGAGGACGACGTGTCTCCTCGTCGGCCACGGCGATTTCGCTTCGCGGCTCGTTCCGGACGCGGTATCGGAGACGACTGATAAGAACGTGGAGTTTTCATGGCCCTCAACGATTTATACGCGATGGCGTAATCGCTCGACAGGTATGGCCGACAAGGAAGATTTCCGATAAGCCACGCGCGCGCGCGCGCCGAAAGCAATATTCCGGAACGGAATATGAGCGTAGCGCAATCTCGACCGCGACGTTTAACCATTAATTATCCGGCCAGTCGAGAAATCGGCACGACGCAATTCCTATTCACTATTCGAAATTGACGAATATAATTAGATGAACATAAGAATAAACTAAGCTGAATAATTTTTCTACAAAACTCCCTCGAATGAGTCGAAAGGTATTCTAATCAGATCCTTTCGACACGTGTCTACAATAAACTTGGTTTTGACGAAGACACTAGGTTGTTGTGTCAAGTCGGCGAAACTTTTCGTATTTCAAGTAACTTTTTGAAGAAGCCGCAAAACGTGCAAATTGCCACCTGAGAGTAATCCTGGCACACTTCCCAAATCCTCTTTCAAGGTCCTTCCGAACAATTGTAGCTGGTAACAATTTCCCCGCGACCGCCAGCGGTTTACGGTACTTCACCCGGTACTTACACGCTCTCCATTCGAAGCACAAAAGCGAAGCTTCGGGTTCTACGCCACCTTAATTCGCCTCGTCTCGAGAAGCCGGAAGACAGTTTCGCTTCCGACGTTCTCCACGAGAACTCACCGAGAACTTTCTCGCGATGGCAATCCCGATCTCACATCGTCGTCATCACCACCACAACTTATATTATCCCGAACAACACACACACACACATACAGTCCGGACCTTCCTCCTCGAACTAATTCGACGCTGGTCCGAGCAGTCTCTAGCACCGGCCACGCACTCAGAATGACGAACGCGCGTCCACCTTGGCAACGGGGTCGACGAAAGCCGATAAAGGACAGAAGGAGAAAGAAAGAGCCGCTGGACTTGAAGCGCGAACGAGATGGTCGGCAACCGAAGCGAGAGTGGGAGCAAGGTAGAGAGAAAGAGAAAGATATAGAAAGAGAAAAAGAGACAGAGAGAAATAGAGAGAAATAAGAAGAACATAGGAGAGACCGAATGAAAAAAAGGCGAATGTTCTTGTTCAACGACCGTGTCGTCTGGTGAGCGCGCCTCCCCCGCACCTCACACTCGGGTTTATCGCGACCCCCGCACCAGCAGCGCCGGCCCGATGCGTCGTCCAGATCGTACCTGATCGATGATCATCCTCGAGACCGCGCTCCTCGGGAACGTAAACGTACAACCGCGCTGCGTGGTGCCTCAGAGAGTTCTGAGGTGCCCGTAGCTTCTCCTCTCCCGCGCGAAGAGCGTGCGTCTCGTAACGGGTTCAGGAAACTCGATGCTCTCCAAAGCGTGGCACGCAGCGCGCTGGGCTTCCCGCCGACGACGATTGGCCGTTTCCACCGGGCACGTGGAGCCGGTTGGCCGATTGGTACGAGAACTCGGAGGGGTATTCTGCTGCTCGGCGAGCAGAACCGTACCGAGACGAGGAATGTTCCTCCAGGGGGAAGCCAGCGGCCGAGGAGGATTGTCGACGCCGTTGAGAGAGGTTGCGCGCCAGCGTATATACGATCGGCTTTGACGTGACCCCGATCCTGGTCAGCCCTTAACTGGCAACATCCGTCCGGGCGAGCGGCCTTGGTAGCCTCGCTTCGGGAGCTCGATTAATTCCTTTTTTTTTCCCCTTCAATATCTTAAATAATAGCTTAGAGATTTAATTTTTCGTGTCCGCGAGTAACGTAATTGTTTACGTTGAGTTTCCCGTTTTTAATTCTTTCCGCCGTTTACCATGCTGGCAGTAAAATTAATCGTGAAAAATCGCGGCCATTAACTCTCCTTAAATCTACACCGTATTTACAGATAATGAAGGCAGAAACCCAAGGAAGTAAATTGCTTACAGATATAATTATCAAGCAAAGCGGACTATCCAGAATACGGAATGTACAAGTTTAAGAGACTGTTGCCAATTAAGAATTAAACAGCGTCTCGTGAGCCTTCAGAGAATTAAGTGCTCTCTTCGTCTTTCAATTTGGCCGAGTGCGCGATTACTGAGTTACAAGCGGCGTATAAGGGTTCGCGAGTTGATACGAAATTCAGTCAGCTTATCTCCGGCTTCCGTTGTGACTGCAGGTCTTGCATTTGCATGAGATTTGTGGCGTGAGTGATCGTCACGCGCTACTGATCGTAGAAGGGTGTACTTTCGAGGATATCGAGGAGATAAAGGTAGATAATACACATTTGCGTTTTGCGTGTAATGAATTGTTACGAAAGGCGCGTCGAATAACGTCGATGTTGAGATTTTGCAGAAACACTATATGTAAACTTAAATAGAACAATTGTAAAGATAAAGAGAATTAATGATTAATCCGTGTTGTATTTATTTCTGATTATTCGAAGTAGAGAAATAACCTAAACTAAATAAAACGCAACACTAAGTAAGTTCAGAATTTAAAAGATTTTAAATCTTTCTATTTGTAGGATATATTTTGAAATAAATTAAGTAAGAAAAAAATCTTTATATCAATCATTCACAAAATAAAAAATATATATTTCATATAAAATATTTATAAATATACAAGAAATAAATTTTGTAAATTCTGACATTAAATTTTATTTTACGTATATATAATAAGGCCTGCAAAAAAATATATTGAAACTAAAAAAAACATTGAATATTATCTTCTAAATTACTTTTAAAATAATCGTTAATCACAAAAATAGAATCTCTTAAGGTTTATTGTACTGTTATATTTAATTTTTAATTGAATTTAAAGTTAAATTATATTTAATTCTCTTACGGTTTATTGTGCTCTTAAGCATCACAACTATCTTTAATTTAGTCTTTAATTAATCTTTCGATCTTTAAAAAACTCTAGGTCTTTACGTGAATTTTATTTTCCATTTATTTCAAAATATATTCCTACAAATAGAAAATTTTATAATAGATAAAATAAATAAACAGGAAAAATTAAATGGTTCAAGTATCTTATGTGGTGAGAGTTCGAAAGTTCGAATTGAATAAATCGACGACGTTATTCCTTTAGCGAATTCCTTGCGCTGCTATAAATAGTAACAGAAACATAAATTTGCTAAACTTGGCGCACATCGATACTGGCGCGAATTATGCGAGTACCCGGGGGCATTCGCGGGGATCCCTTACCTGAAGGTCCGCGGCTGTCGAAAAAAAAAAAAAAGAACAAATGCGATTAATCGCCCCAACGTGTAAAAACATGCGTAGGAGTTACACTGGAGAGCGATGGCGCAATTAGTCTTGCAGAAATTGCTAGGAGGATCGGAGATCCACAATGCGCTCGCAGGAATTATCCGACGCACAAGCAACAACCTGAACGCTGTTAAGTTATGGCGCTTGTATTTCTCTTGCGCAACGTGCGGAATATGATTCGCGTACCCGGGAGACGCGAACATTCCACGCCGAACATTTGCGGCTTTACGTCACACGAGCGCACCACACGCGACGCAACCCCATCGATACCGAGGCGCATAAATTATATAATCTGAATTGTGTGTAAAGTCAGAGCGTTACAACGAGCGGAATTATACGCGTAGGATTTGAACGGCAGTTCTAATAATAAGCGATACACCACACAAGAAACAGCGATTAATTTTTAAGGGCGCTGCAACTGTCACACTCGCTTTGACGCCGATAAAAAAAAAATGGAGCAAATCAGGCAATTAATGATCACTGTGAGAATTGTAAAAACAGTTATTACTCCTACCTGTACGAACGAATGCGACGGCGACGGTGGCTCGAAGGAAAGTGCTCGCGACCTCATTCGAGGCTGTGATTCTTCTCAACGTTTTATACCCGTGAGAAATATTATACACGTCATCGCCGCAGAGTTTACGGCAGTGACATATTAATAAATTTTACCGTGAAAATAGTTGCGAGTGCGAGGTTTCGATTTAGATGCGCAGACGAGACCCCGTCATTGTCCCTTCGAGCCTTCGTCGCTCCAGCGCTTCGGCGTCGAGTTATTAGTTCACGAAAAAAGCACACTTACGTCACAGGCGTTAGAAACATCGCTCGTCTCCGTCTCGTCCGGAGTGGCCAGGGGCGCGCGGGGAGACGAGGGTGCGAGACAATCGTCTTGCCGTTTCTCATTATCGTCCCTCGTCGCGTCGTTAACCGGCGTGTCCCTCCGTTGCTCCTCGACCCCGTCGGAGGCCGATCTCGTGGCCTCCTCGACCGTGGTCCAGGAGTCGAGATTTCCGATCTGCTGCCCGGCGACGAGCCGCCTCGTCTCCGGCAGGATCGTCACGTTCGTGTCCGACACGAGGACCTCGGTTTTTTCGATGAAGGTCGAGTCCGACGCCGAGAGTTCGCTCGAGGACTCGTCCGCCGGGTTTTGCACCAGGTCTCCCCCTACGACGGGACACTCCGGTGACAATTCGTTCTCCGGAATCGATTCCGGCGTTGCCTGCGACTCGGCGGCCTCCGACGAGTCCACCACGATCCGCGGCGCGGCCTCCTGTTCGGTCGCCTCCTCGTTCAGCACGCGACGTTCCGTGTCGAGGAACTCCTGCGTGCTGGCCGTCTCCGCGGACATCTCGGACGGGCTAACGCCGTCGTCGGAGAGACGAGAGGTGTCCTCCAGCTTCGAGTCGGCCTCTTCGAGCGTTTCGGAGGGTGACGACTTGTCCTGGCGGATCAGCGACGCTGGGATCTCCTCGGCACGAATATCTCCGTAGGAATCGTTAAGCGTATGTTCGATACGTTTGTTCGTGGAAGACTCTTCATTCGTCGGTGAGCATTTCTGCCCTTCGAGGGCTCGATCCTGCGTGACGTCAAAGTTGTCGGGGAACTGATCGGCCTGCTGCTGACCTCCCAAAAGTGGCGCCTGTTCGGTCCAGGTGTCCGGAATGTCGACGTCCGCGCTCCTCCTTTCCTGCTCGACGTCGATGCCGCGAAGGAGATCCACGTCGTCCGGCATCTTCTGTATCAGTTCCTCCTCCCGTTGGTATTTGTCCACCGGGCAACTCACTGGAATCGGAAAAGACTGGGAACTCGACCCGTCTACGAGATCGTTCGTATCGACACTGTCCGGATCGTCCGTGGGAGGCACTACGGTTTCCTTACTGACCGTCCGACACTCCTCGCTATCGTTGCCGACGTCGACAGTCGCTTCGTCGCGGCTCGACTCCTGATCGTCGCCCTCGTTCGTTTTCTGAATGACCACCGGCGCCGCGCCGGGTTCCGGCTGCTCGATGAACGCCTGATCCTCCTCCTCGTCGTGGAAGCGCACCGGTTCCGGTTTCACGTCGACGTACGAACACGCGTGGCCGTTCCGGTGGCCGTACGGTTCCTCAATCAGCGAATAGTGCTCGCTCTCGGCCGCTATGAACTCTGTGTTAATGTCGACGGGATCCTGTCGGCGATCGAGAACGATCCTCTTGATCGTTTCCGGCTGGGCGACGACGTTCTCGGTCTCCTCGACGGCCTCGGCGTCGTTCTTGCTCGAGCAGATCCTCAGCGCCAGCTCGCTCTCTATCAGCTCCTGCAGACTCTTGTCGTCGCTCTCGAGCTCGTTACGCGTATTGTTCGTGAGTACGAGATCGTCGTCGTCGTCGTCGCACAACGAGATTAGTTGGGTGTTACTCGCGGTTAGACCATCCAAATCAATCAAACCGTTGTTAGACTGAACACCGCACACTTCGCTCTTCTTGTTACTTACTACATTGATCGATTTCTTTGTCGCCACCTCCGCCATCGTGGTCCCTCGTGCGATCACACCGTGGACACCTGGAACGAGTTCCGATCGTGTTAGATTTTAAAATGGTCAAGGAGATTAAGATCTTTTATAAACGTATAATTAAGCGGCACTAAGTTGCGAATCAGGGTACCTCATAGAAAATGTTAATGCGGAGTAATCCCACTATAATTTCTCTTAGATTTTAATCTTAATATCTTTATAAGAAGTATATTAAAATAATAAGAAAATAAGCCTTCTCTGTCTTTCTTTCTCAACCTCTTTTCCCTTTCTCGCACGCATAAAAAGAACATATGAATTTATAGATGATTATGTATTAATACGGAGAGATGAAACTGGGCAACGGGAACGCGAAATGTAGGATCGATAAATAACACTTATAAGCAACCGGTTTTCCTATATGTAATTTCGAGCTAGAAAGTGCGAGACGAAATAAAAATTCCTCGAGATGCTACCGCGGAGCGAAAAAATGTAAGAAGCTGCGTGTCAAATTAACGTTTTAAGAGACGTAATAAAATAAATTAACGTTTTAATCGATGTAATAAAAGCGACGTTTATTTCGATAGAACGATGTTTTCATCTTATTGAAACATAAAAATACACGACACATCCGTATTCTTGTGAAAAACAAATTACACGTATCTACATTACTTTCAAAGTCAACCGTATAAAGGCCGAAATTTTATGAGGCCACTTAAATTTCCAAGATAAAAACTTTTATATTTAAATAATAATATTTTTCGTTAATCTTAAGCTTTTTGCAATAGTTTTCAAGCTATTTATTAACATGATTAGAAATACTTATCAGGATCAATACTATTAAATTAATTTTCAATTGCATGTTGTGATATTATGTGATATTTACTTAAGAAATTGTTTAATCAACCGACACAGTTTAAAAAATGTATATAAAACAAGAATCTATTATATGATTTATTAGCTCTTATATTAATTTTAATTGTGCTATATCGCGGTTTCATCTCAATTCATATTTTTATATTTAGATATTCTTTTTCGTGATTTTCTCCTAATCATTTCTCGTAATCGTTGGTAACAGCATAATCGCGATGCGGTGATATTTAATATATCTCAATATAATTCATTTTCTCATCATTCGACATATGACGTGAGCATATGAATGTAATATCTTCGACCTGCACACACTTGACTTTCGCCGTATCGGCGTGCAAGGAAAGCTCTTCAGGTACCCGTATGGCAAACCATCTGCCACTCGGCAAAGTAGCGTCGGTTTATGGTTATGCAAAATAAAGCCCGAGCGAGTGGTCGTGCAAGATCACGGCCGAACGGATATACAAGTGCCTGTTAGGCAACTTCTGCCCGGTCGCAATAATGCTCGGCGAAATTTGTTACCGCGACATTTTGATACGATTAATTCCTCGGGCGACGATACACATTGTTAGAGTTACGGGGATACATTATTCGGAAAAGAAGAGCAATATAACTGCAGCGTAAATGCTTGCATACTTCTTTATCTCGTTTGTCCACGTTAATTAAATTTATATGAAAAACCAAACAATAAATTAAAAGATAAATCGTATATGTAAGAATTAAGGTTAAATTTAAGGATAAAGTGATACATTTTGAACGTGTATAGTTCAACAAAATAAATAAAATTTTTCAAGTTTGTTAATTCTAACTCCCATTGTGTAATATTAACAATCATTGGCTTGTTAATTTCATTGCATAAAACTTGTATTAAAAGTTCTTCTTTTTGTTCTTAAAATTTCAAACATTTATTATTACATAAAATAAATTAGAATTTATTGTGGTTCAATTTCGAACTCTTTTCAGAATCAGTCATCAAACATTTATATTCTGGTGTAATTAGAAAGTTTGTAATTTGTATTAACACTGTAATCTGTGTTAACACAATGGATATAAAAAAGAAATCTTATATTCTATATTATAATTTATTATGGACATCAAGTTTTTTAAATAAGTTTTCTAAGAATATTTGTAATTCATACTGTTTTGCAAATATTAAACAACAATTTTCTCCTTAATAATAGCATCATATTCTGGAGCATCATATTCTCGGAGGTTCATTACTACATTTAGTACGCTACATCTCGTGCGCGTGCTGTGCTTTCGAGAGCCTCCAGTCCCGCTTACGAAATCGCGGAAACCGTCGCAAAGGAATGCGCGCCGTCTTAATATTCTCATACGCGGATGTGCGGGCACCAAGGAGCACCAAGTCCGTCGTGATATTAACGGAAGTTATGCCTCTGTAGGACTCGGTCGCGACTGCCGGCCGACGTTGTTGGCCGGCAAGCCAACCCCTCCTATTATTAGCCATTCCGCAACGTCGCGCGTTTAAGCTTCTGCGACGGAATGCACATTCAAAATATGAAATCCAAAATTGCTGAAGAATACTCTGAGACAAGCAAGAAATTGTTATTTATAACCGTTTTTACATGTCACCGTTAAATTTTCGTTTCGACAGTCAAATCGAGATTACATTGAGAGACAAATTAAAGACAAACAAATGAGACAAAGGTTTCAATTTCTATTTGAAATTTTCTCCTTGGCTCGTGATTGAAAAATTATCCGTGTTAATTCATATCTCGCAAACTGAAAATGGTAAACAATCCTAACGCAAAAATATGGCGCTTCGCGTCTCAATTCATTTACGTCATTTGACTTTAATGAACGTGTCCTCTTGCATGTTCGTTCTCGCCGCTCGGGGCGGCGTGACTTCCTTCGTTAATTTGACAAATTCCAGCGGCGCGTACATACACGTATCCCCGGTTTAAGAGTTTATAAACAGAGAGGGCCACGGTGGCCGGTTCGATGCCATCGTAAACTGACGAGATACGGAGGGTTTAAAATTAGAAAGTGATGAGCGATCTCGCGCGTCTTTGCCGCGCGCGAGCAGACTTCCTTATGATTTCTTTCTCTCCGTTTTCGTGACGACGCGATATCCGAAATCGCGAGTAAAATTTTTAAGGCCGCTGGAACGTACTGGTTTCGTGTTCGCAGTATCGCCCTTTGAGTTCCCTTTCGCGCTGTTTAATTTAATCTCTCTCCCCGTCCGCGTCGTTTCTCCCGCGATTCTATCTTGTCTTTCCTCCTCCTCCTCTTAACTTCTCGTCTAACTTGCTCTCTCTCTCTCTCTCTCTTGCTCGTTTCTCTTTACCCGACGTTTCACCGAGGTCGTTCCTCGGGTTCACGACCGAGACTATGGAGGTACGCTTTCCCTCTCTCTCCCTTCATCACCTTCCTCATCTTGCTCTCTTCTCTCGTTTCTCTTCTCTCCTTCAACTTCTCCTCTCGTCCTACCACCTCTCCTTCTCTCATGTCTTAGCTTCCCTCTCTATTTTTAGAATGACACACTACCGCGATTCAAAGACGCGCATCGTACTCGTCCTCGGAAAATGTTTCTGCCCAAATGCGGCGAGCGGACGAGAGTGAGTGTTATGGGAGCGGAGAAGAAAGAGAAAGAAGAGAGAGAAAGAGAGAGAAAGAGACAGAGGGGCAATGAGCCGAGAGAATTTTTTCATTCTTAGGTCAAACGACAGGTGCGCACAATATGCACCCTGCCGCGCTGTAAGGTCGAATCGTAACCCTCCTTCAAGTCGCAGAAAAGTGAAACTCGGGTGATCGCCAGAGCGAATCGTAAGATGAAAATAAGCAGGGTTTAAGAAGGCAAGAAAAAAACCCCAAGAGGCAAGACAGAAGAAAGAGAGAAAAATGCGAGAGAAAAATGTGGATGGAAGGTCTCGCGATGGTCAACGCTCGGGACCAAAACTCAATTATTAATTTTACTCAAGGATGGAATTGATTGGTAAACTGTTTTAAAAAATCGACCAAATATTGAAGAAAAATTACCGCATTTCAACGTCGTACTAGGGAAGATTTAATTGCACGTTTCGAGAGTTCCTAGTCCATTTTAATTGCAACTTGGATACACCGTACACATAAAAATTGTAAGAGCTTTGTGTAACGTCACGCTAATAATAAAAGATAATTGATCACGCGATCGAATGATGTGGTTGTGAGTATATATATCTCTCGTGGAAGTCCAGAGCCCACGACGTGCGCGTTTTACGGTGAGATAGAGACAACGGGTGCATCCGCACAACAATTGCGAATTACCGTAATAAATAGAGCCTTGTTTAACGCAATTAAGTTCCATCAAGAAAAATGCCTGCGGTGTCGTTAAGGCGGTGTCACGATGGTCCGAACGAAGACTAAATCTCGCGTCGAATCTCGCGCTTCGCGCTCGAGGATCGACACGGGCTGATGGATGCATCGCGAGGACGACGATTGTCCCTTTTCGTGGCTGTCGGTTGAAAACGCAGTTGCAGCCGCATTATGCAGGAGCGCGCCGCGCTCCGCTAAGTGCATACCTCCGCGCATACCGATTTCGCGGCGTGCGTGGCGTTGGAAACGCGTTCGTATAAGAAAGAACACCCACCGTTCGTACACCTGCCTCTGCGAGCCACCGTGCGCCTGCTGCGGAATTAAATTCTCGAACGGTACCGAGAGAGCCCGCGCGCGCAAATACCGAACGCGGTCAATGAGATAATGAGCGAGTCCGCGATAACTTTCGGAGTTTGCGGCTGAAAACGTTTTCTAATTAATGTACTCTCGCAAGAAGGCTCGAATGGAGAGCACCTTGAGAGCTAATTGGTTTTGAGATCTCTCTCGAATTAGCGCGAAAACGACAACTGTTTGTATTTCCAATTAATTTCCACATCTCACTCGGCGGACGACAAGCAGGACCCAGAGATGCAATCTCTTCATTCGCGAACGAGACGAGTCGCAAGGCTTGTCTCATTATCAGTCATATAAATCCACTAACTCGGCGGAGATCACGCAAGGTGTTAGGTGAAAACGGCGGCGATTAATAATGTGAGCGATGTGATTTAACGAGCGCACGATGTGGCGTTCTGCCCGCGCGAGGAATCATCGTCGTGTCAGATGACTGCAACCCCCGCGCGACTTACAAGGATGTAATAGCTTTCCGGCCGTAATCAATAATGTAAATTCTACTCCTCCGCTTCGTCCAGAAACTGATGAATAATGCAGGCGCTTCTCCGTCTGGATTGATCGTGATAGGCCTTCATCTCGATGGCGTTTTATCCCGGGATAACTTTGCGCGTGAATGATTCGATCTCCGACGAGCCTGTGCTGTTTTACATATCCGTGTCAAATTAAAACACGCAGATCACCAAATGACTGAGCTACCTGCGCATTTCCTTATTCAATTGCTTTCGATTTCTCGAATTAAACCAGAATGTACGCTTCGATAAATTAATTAGTAAAATATTTTGAATATTTGCAATAACAACAGCTGCAATGTAAATGTAAATTCGAAAATAAATAACAAACTAATGTATGTGTCAACATACAAATGCTGTTTTACCAAAGAAATATATTTTCATTATTTCATTCCCAATTCTGTTAAAGTATTACACTTTTTCACATAATATATATATTATAGTTATTTCTAAATCTGTATTATATTAACACAGAGATTTGAATGGACCTGTAGGTATGAGACATACAATATATTATACTTAAAATTTAACACTTTGTCAACTGTATTAATACTTACAATTTAAAATATGTAATCAAATAAATAAAAAAATAAAAAATAATTTACACACACACACACACACACAGATTATTGACATTTCAAGAATACCTTTGTCAAGAACCCTCCGTCCCCCATTATACTTCATATTACTTTTTCCCTGTCATGGTCTTAAATTGTCGCCGAAAAATAAATCCGTGGAAACGCGGCGTACGCACGCACGGGGGCGGCCTTCCGCGTGTCTCACATGATGTGCGCTTTCATTACACAAGCCGAATGCATAAGGCGCGGTCCCCGTCTCTCTTTCCTCTCTCCCTCTTTCTCGCTCCCTTTCTGTCGCGGATGTGCGTGCGGTGTCCCCTTACAGATTTCTATGTGCAACTATAATTAGGTAACCGACACCGGCAGATTGCCGCCGCAAGGAATCTCTGTTAGCCGTTAAGCTATGCTGCGCGAATATTTTCGGCGCATGGAAAGCCGAAATTAAATGCGGCCGATGCACTTTTACCGCTCGCGTATACACACTTATCCGGTCTTCCCTACTTACACGATCCTTTACCCTCTTTCTTCTTTTTCCTCTTCTTCGTCATTTCCTCTGCAACCTGCCCTCCCTTCGCGCCCCTTTTCCGCCTGCGAGAAACGCGAACGCGAGCGAGGGTTCCTCGTGTCTTAAGCGCGTTACCTCGCAGAAAAAAAAAATCTTTTTCTTTCGTCTCGGCACGTATTTAAAGCTTGAATCTATCTTGCTGTTCGGGGAATTTCGCGCGATTATTTCGCCGAATAATATTTTTATCCGCAACGAAAATGGCATTCGCGCTGGCGCGATTCCAATGTGTTATATCGTCTCGGAAGGGAGAATGTCTCCTGTAACGGAAGACTTTGTGAGAAATGGATTATAACGAGGCGCGATTCTATGTCAAGGACTGCAATCCGATCGATCCGCGAGCCGATCGCGAATTGAAAATAGAGACGGCAAACGGTGCCGGGTGGCGACACATGATCGCGCAGTTTCCGGCCTCGCATTAAATCCGTCGCCGTTCCGTCGCCTTCCGCAATTTCTATTTCGATCAACGTATGCGTGCGCAGCACATTTCTGCAGGCTGTGCACCCAGAGCGACATTTTTATCTTCTTTTTTTTTAATATCATATTCAATTGTACATTTAAATAAAATAAACTGTCAAATTTTTATGAAAATTTTAATTATTACCACTGTTCCTCGCGAGAACGCGACGGTTTTGAAGAAAAGTAGACGAGAACGGTTGTTTTGAGGTTCGCCCGCGATTATAACCCTCTCGAGTATTTTTGGAGCGCACAAATATTTAGGTGGAAACGTTTCACGAGGTGTAGCCGATTCGAGTGGAGTAAGAACGTAAAAATGGGATGCGGCCTCTCTCGACGTTGTCGGGATCGACAAAGAACGCGGCATTGATATACGGCTCTACGAATCCTTAGCTGGCAAATATAAATGATTCGCGAGCCGACCTCGGTCTTTATCGTTCGCAGGTGCAAATCCGAAGTCTCCCTGGATTGAGAAACAACAAATTTCTACGGTCGCGCGCTAGAAGTCTCGGGCGCCGGAATATTTTTGTAGGCAAAAACTTTTACGACGGATGTGTTCTTATGGACCAATAAAATTACAAACTTTTGCGGTCCCATTTGCAAATTTAATTAAAAAACGTTTGCTCAATTATCTACGTGTCATAAAACTCGTTTATCCTCCGGAAGAATTAACGAGAGGTACTAAAGAAAAAATTAATTTCCCTCAAGGGCGAAATACACGGACGCGTTATCCTTCCCGAAAATCTCGTCGTTGCCGAAATATTGTTAATTTCGTAAAGCTTCGTACAGTTTTATAATATATAAAGTTTCTCCTTTACAATTTTACGATGGTTAGCGCTGCGCGCTAGGAATGCAGCTGCATTAATCAGATATCGCGCCGCTTCGTCGCCTCGGCTATGATCGCTCGGCGGCGTTGCTTCCTCTAAATCTGAGATTTATAACGGCGTTTAACGGTGTCTCGGCGAGGTAAGGCGTCGGGTAAGGCCGCGACCGCGCGGTTCGTTTAATTCGCAACAATTAATAATATAAAATCGCGTCGCGCGCGCGATTCCGCTGGCGTGTCGCTCGCGTATAACCAGGAAGCGCGGACTTTTCGATGCAAACGACGCATTGTCCGACAATTGAGTTGGCAGACACCGTGCGGCAGTAAATGCGGCACGCAAGTCGGTGCGCACGGCATTTACTCGCTCCCGCCCATCGCACGTATTACGAACGCGGGACGCGTAATGAGAATGGAGCGGCAGCGCGCCGCGAATCTTTTCTGAACGAGCTGGAGTGTGTGTAGACCGGGTGCCATGTTCTCTGCTCCGTTCGCAGCTGTCGATCGTGAACCGCTTTGTTTCGAAAATAGCCGCGAAATTGACGGTCGTACTCCCGTGGCTCATCGACCGCGAAATCGCGCGCGGGTCGCGTGCAGAAACCGCGATACGCGCAGTTTCGCTCGATTGAAATCTCATAAATCGATTGCCCCGGCATTCCCGGTAGAATGTACACGATAATAAAACTAATGATATATAAAAATGATAAAATTATTGTTTGGAATATATGCACCCGAGTACAGAGAGTAAAATATTAATGTCAGGTCTGGGGCGTCATAATTTTTAAACCAGATATATTTTATACATGTCGTAGCGAATTAAAAAAAAAAGAAATGTTGTGTCTTCGGTTGCATTTATTGGTGCATTCGAGGGCGCATTAATTTATTTCTCGATCAGAAGCTAATAAAAAGAAGTATGCGAAGTCAAACAGTGTCAATCTCTATAGGGCCTGTTGTTTTCGGCTGAGCACAATTGGTGTGTATATTTCGTGAAAAATATTGCAGCATCTGCATTTTATTGGACTCGCAAGATTAACTTGCAAAATAGACTTCGTAACGATTTTCATTTCAAACAAAGTAATGCGACGCGACTGGCAAGCGTTCTTAATAAAATCAAAAGCGACAATAGAATAAGTAAACACTTGTCGTTTTCTGTGCTATACATTTCGTTTTAAATAAAAAACAAAAACAAAAATTCACACTTTAAAACTCTAGAAAAAATGTTTTATTCCTACGAATCACACAAAATGCACACAAAAGTATTTAGAATAATCACCCTGTTAAAGAATATATTACTAGAAAAATAAAAGACAATAAAATACATGTAAATGAGAAAAATATTTATTCATACTAACTAAATAGTTTTGTTGGGTACATTTTGATTTATAAGAACAAAACACATTTCCTATTAAATATTTCAATTAAAATGACAATTAAAAATCTTTTCTTCTAATCAAAAACTTTCTAGCCGGTCAACATGCGACAATGTCCTATTTAGTTTTTCGCCAACATTATTATAAAATTATTATCGCTCTGACTACAATGTAACACATTTCTTTGATGACGGAGCGTCATGCGGTAATCAGACACTCCGGCTGCATTTCTCGTTATGTGGGACGCTTTTTTGGAGAGACGCGTCGCGTCGCGCCGGCGTGCGCTCGCACCAGCGCCGGGCTTTTCCGCGGAGCGATCCGAGCGGGTACGAGATGGGGAGAGCCGGTGGTGATCCGCGAGCCGAGTTGCGCGCGCGGCGAGTTGAACGACCGCTCGGGGAATCGGCATCCACGGCATTCCGCGGAACGAATGAAGATGACCGAGCGAAGAGGGTCCCCGCGCGCGCGCGTCAATTACCGCCGGTCGCGTATCGCGCGGACAATGAATGAGAGTCTCGCCCGCTTCGCTTTCTCAGTAAGCCGGCGCGAGAATGAGCGTCGCTACGCCGCCGGGACGCCAAGGTCACCGGAAGCAGTCGGGCGCGTCAGTTCTCTCTTTCTCTTTCTCTCTCTCTCTCTCTCTCTTTCTCTCGACCGGATGTTCGCGAACTGGCGCGAACAATACTGTAAGCGGAAGAAAAATGCGAGAGAAAAGACGCGCGCGCGCACGCGTTACTGCGCTCGATTCGCGCGCAGACAAATCATTCGACTAACAAGAAACACTGGTCTAGTGTTCTCCATCGACACCATATCTGGAGCTCCAAGTGTGAGAACACAGAGATTGGATTATGTGCATAAATGTCCTACTTTGAAATAATTAAACAGTTTGAGCAAGAAGTTTTTCCTCAAAGTTAAACAGAAACTAAAGACTTCAGTATTCAGACTTCCTGAGGGACATTCAATTCTCCGAAACACTCTTGCGTTTAAAGGAAAAGAACCAGAAAGGCTGGAGCGTCTCATCGTCCTTAAAATCACCGTGTCACAATCCGAATGGCTCGGGAGTGCCTAATGGATTCACGGATCAACTCGGGGAATGACTTGGAAAAATATCGGCTTCCTTCGGGATCGCGAGGAGGTTCGCGCCGCGCCACGTGTTGTACATTACAGCTGCATTTCACATAGCCGACGTGCAAGCATGCGTTGCACCACGCGCTCGCGCATTATCTCGCGACATGCGTTTTCGCTCCGAGAAGCGGAAAGAAGCGTGTTGCAAAATTTGAAACCGGCTACATCACCGACCGACACGAACGCAATACCTGCCGCGAACGAAATTTAATTAAATTTCAACGGGGTATCTTACTTGCTCGAGTGTCTGCCCTGTACGAGTCATCTTTTCTCGTTCCTATTCGCTAAGAACCTCAAGACGCCCATTTTCTGAACGATTCGTTTCGTTTTATAAGAGTTTTAACGAAACTTTCATTTGTAGTCTACTACACGGAAAAAATTTCATAGGAAAAATTACTATGTACAATAGCAGCTACAAATCGTAAGAAAAAATTTCAATTATACTATAAGTAGTATAAATGTTACAATAATTTTATGAAAAACATAATGAAAATTTTCATAATTATTTTCTTGTTCCGCGTTTACTGTTTAAGTAATCTTTACTATAAAATTTTCTCCGTGTAATTATATTTAGAACCAAACATTAAAAGAAGTCATATGTAATTAATTTTCAATAATGGAAAATCTGTTTCAATTTAATAGGAACTTTTGCAGCTGCAAAGAAGAAATGAAAAATTTAAATAGGAATATTTCATTTCTCTCTCGAGATACACGTATTATGCGAGTGAATCGAAGATACTTACAGCTCGATCGTATTTCATTCGCGATCTGGCTAATTCGCCGGACTCGTACGTGACAGGAAGCTTCGTAAAAAGCGCTGGACGACGCGGAAGAATGCGGGTGGCTGCAGGTTGCAAAATGGACGGGGACTAGGACCCAGCGACGCGCGACGCCCGATCGTTATGCCACGAGCGAATTAATGAAGCGTGCCGCGCGGCGCTTCGCGTGGACGAGCGGAGCGGAGCTCGCGAAAGAAAGTTGATTTCGCAGTCGGCGGTATACAGTAGCATTTTTCCTCCTGATATCATGAGGGAGTACTCGTCGACGTCATTTACCGCTGTTCTTCCTCGGGCGCGAGTGTTTCACACGTCCGCTGTCTCTCCTTAATCGCGGTCAATCGTTGTATTAATAAAAACGAACCATGAGAGAGAAAGAGAGAGAGAGAGAGAGAGAGAGAGAGAGAGAGGCAGCTTGATTCTGTGTCGGAGGATTTACATTTTAAATGCCGAAACACGTTTTGCGGAGCAAAACGGTGTAGGCCGACGATGCATAGCATAAGGAGAATTGCATAGTGTTCCTGCAGGGAACAGAGATATGCGGCGATATAAACGCAGTCTTGAAACTTGCAAGGCGAGTTTCCGCAACGTAGAAATTGTCAGGCTGTTTATATACTGCCGAGATTAACGCGAAAGAATTCGAAATTGAATCTTCCGCGTGTCGCGTGTCTTACGGTAAAAGAAAATCTGATTTAATAATTTAGCGATCGTAAGGTGAAGGAAAGTTCTACTCGACAGTAGGGCAAGATGAAGTACCTTTGATTACAAATTTCATTTTGGTATCTAAAAATGCGAAAACAGCTGT